>NC_055695.1:18010239-18610239 GCF_017639745.1 Melanotaenia boesemani | reverse complement strand
GAAAACATACTTTTATTAGAGCTATCCCTGATTTTATCTGACGCTGTTGATTTTATTTACTGTCAGAATTGATGCCCTTCAGTTATTTTCTATTCTTGTATTGTTTTTAAGTTGTTTTAATTCATTTTGGTGCTGCTGTGTGAAGCATATTGTAACACTTGTTCAGAATAGTGCTATGTAAATAAATTATATTATTATTATTATTATTAATAATAATAATGATAATAATAATAATTTATTTTATTATTTTATTAATATAACCAAATTAGATTTAATGGGAAAGTGTATGCAAACTTTTAGCTGTTATACAAGTGCTTTTTTGTAATATGAATTGTCATCTTTAAATATTTCTGTAATTGATATACACCAGAGATTAAGCTATTGTGAAACATCAGCATTAAACTCCTCCTGATTCTGCTTTTCTTCTGTTTGTTGCTGCTCAGTCATCTCTATCTTTCCACCATTTGAAGATAAAACTATCTTCATCTGCTGTAATTGTTTGCACATCCAGGCAGACACAATAACATCCTTTTGGAAGTGTGGCTAACCCAAACACAGGTGTATCACGCAGCACCAGGTGCTTGTGGTCCCCTCACACCAGCAGCAGTCAACACAGTGTTTTTGACAGTATCAGATGTTATCTGAAGCTTATCTGTAATGATAGGGAGAGATGTTGCTGGGCGGTGCCCTAAACTTTCAACAAGTCCTCACTGGACGTCTGCTCACGCTGCGATCAAGGCCTTATGCGGGGACTTTGTTTTTGGGGTCACAAAAAGATTGCCTGAGAAAAACCACAAGTTTCGATTTGCTTTGAAGTCATCTGTCTCTTTCTGGGGTGCTGAGGTTTCTGCTGCTCACCTGCACTCCACAAACTGCATGAGGGACAGGTGTGTGAGGAGAAAACAGGTGGGTGTGTTTTCTTTCGATAGAGCACGACAGTGTATGCTGTTATGCGAGTGTGTCATCTGCTAAGTTATGTTCAATGTTGTGGCATGTTTTTCTTGGCTATCTTTCAAAATACTGGTATATACTGTTAAAAATGCTTACAAAGAAATTTCTAAGCACTTCACTTACAGAAATGAAGTAAAGCAGCTTTTAATGTGTGAACTTTTCCCTTCCCACTTTATATCTAAAAACAACCTCAGCTTTTCTTCTCTATGATGAACTCTCATTATGTGCTCTTTTGTCAGCGTGAGGATGACTTATAATGTTAATCAGTGCATTTCTTACCCTGTCACCTCTACTTTTGTTTCATGTATTTTTTTTATCACCTGAGACTGTTGGTATACAAGCTCTACTTCAGTTTTTCCTACAAATAAATCCAGTACAGCATAGCTCAGACCACAGTAAACTCACCAGATGATAGAGGGAGCAGAAAAAATCAAATATGCATCAAATGAATTTCTTTGAGGAAAATAAGGCCTTACCTTGTAGTCTCTCTGGACCAATTCTTTTCTAATAAAGAACCAGTTTGTAGCATCTACCATTAATTTTTTTTATGTTTGACTAAAATTACTTTTTGTCATTTTCCACCTTTATTTCCCACTAAATTAATTTGGGGCTGTTATGACAGGATTCATGTTGACAACTGTTTAGTAGTGGGGCCTTTTTTGCCTTGTAGCGTAACTTTACTAAAGCTGTACAACCTCATACTGCCATCTGGAAAAGCTCATCTGGATTTTGTAAGAGCTTGCCTCATGCACCTGATAGCAGCAATAAAATGTAGCTAATCTAGTCTTTTTCCTTGCAGTAAAAACACACTGTTTGCAGAAAACTTCAGAGCCCTCATTTGGTTTTGTTTAGCCTTTTTTAAAAGGGTTTTAGTTTGTTTCTGTGACTCTTAACATGACGTTAAGTCAGATTTTATTAGTGTGGATGTTTCCAGCTTAGTCTGATATGTAGTTAAAAGGACCTCTTCATGCTGCAATGCCGTTGTTTCAGTGTCATTGTTGTGTCCTGGCTTAATTAAAGTCCTTAGTGAGTTGCACTCATTCTGACAAAGTGTTTATCCAGGGCTGTTTAGAAAAGTTGACTACTCGTAAGCAACAGAGCGATCCTCTCATTTTCTCCTTATTAACCACTAATTGAGAGACAGAACGAGTGGGGAAATGAAAATGAGAGATGTAATGAGGAGACGTTCGAATAATAAGCGCCAGAGAGAGGCAGAAAGAGACAGAGAGAGAGAGAATTAATGTGTATTAATCAGTGGTCCGGGTAATGGTGATCTGTATTTTTGGAGCCAAACTAATTTCCCTCTAATGAGGGATTGTGATCTGTATGTTAGCCTCTAGATGTCTTTGTATCACTCTCCCGGCAGTGATAAAAATGTCTAAAATAACAGAAAGAAAGCCTAACATTTCATTTCCATACATGGAAACAGATAGCCTGCAGTGTGATAAGAGATACTGAAGTCTCAGAATGATACACTGTGACAGAGTATCTGTACGTTTTAGACTGAGTGCAGGTGGATTGCATCAGAGTGACTGACAGGCCACTGGTGAATGGCTCTATCGAAGCCCGCTGTCAGGGGCTTCTTGATCCAATAGACCAGCACTGATTCTGACAGCAGTCAGCAAATAGATGTCAAATTCTACATTTGGCATTTTGTTGCCCAGAGTATGAGCTCAAATAAGATTATGTAGGAACAGGATTGGGAATTTAAACGTTGGATCAAATTGTCATGTTATAAAATGTTATCAAAATCCAAAGTTGGAACCAATCTAAAAAGACTTAAAGATCCTCAAATGTGATTGATCCACAATCTTCACAGAGACAGAAAACAATGCAGATGTTTTGACATTTTTCTTTATTCCTTTTTCATTTTACTTTCAGAATCTTCCTCAAGTTCCCTCACTTGCTCGGCATCCTGCTGTAGTATGTTACCTAAACTATTAACTGAGTCAAGGAGCTGCTGAAAATGCAAAGTATAAAGAAAGTACAACAAAACTCCTGAAACAAGCACTATATTCCAAATCTCCCAGACTGAATGTCTGGTGAATGTTCTTCCATCACTTTTCCATGTTATGCTTGTTTTTGTTGTTTTTTGGAATACCGACAGACTTTCCAGTCTGTTTTTGCTTTGCCTCTCACAGGTCACACTCAGTGTATCACCTCAAATTGTCCTGCATTGATTATGACACACCACAAGATCAGAGCTGACACAGAGTTTTGCTTCAGGTGGTAGATATATTGGAAAGACCTTTGGTACAACAACATGAGGCTGCCCTTTTGAAAAAGACTGACAGCATCACTAAGTGTCATTAAGTGCCCCAGACAATATGTTTGTATGCAAGTGTGATTGTAGTTAAATATAACAAGAGGGAGGAGGTTGGTGTAGATGGACAGCCAAAATCCTGTCTGATCTGAAAAAATCTGTACTAATAAACAAAAAGGTTTATATACTCATGGAAGATGGTTTTTCCTTTTTCAAAGAAGACATAATGCGTAAAAGGGGAAATGTAAACAACTTTACAGACCACATCTGACCAGCAGTGAGTAAAATTAGGTGATTTACCAGATAAACTCATGACTGACTGACATATTCCCAGATTGGATATCAGTAATATTGTAAACATAAAAATAGCATTTTATAAACCTCCCTCTGCCAGGTATCCTCAGGCTTAAGCCTACGTACTTCAGCACAAAACTCTTTTAAAGGATATGCTGATTTAAGGAGCCTCATCACTGCAAATACTCAAGGACAGTCCTAACTTTGCCTTTGACTTCCACTCCCTCTGTCCAATGAGGAAGTCTCTATCAGTGATCATTGAACCTTGCATCTCAATGAGGGTCAGATTGATTGGTTGGAACAGAGCAGAGGCAGGGTTCGATCTTTGCCCTCAGGCCCTGAGAAGGAAAATATCGTAGACACAGTTACCCAGCTACCCAGTCCACTCTTCATCAAGGAGATGATTGGACACATGCATGCGGAGCCACGCCTGCGCCTGATGGAACAATTGTAGTGACTAATAGAGAAGATCAGAATGAAAGGAGGAGAGCGAGAGGAAACGAAATTCTGAGTTTGTGTGCTGATTGACCTGTGGTCAGAGAGGCTATGTCCATTGATCTGTGGGGCAGAATAAAAGGGCTTTGGTCTGAGGTGCTTCAGAATAAGTCTATTTGGGGTTTAGAATTCCTATCCATTCCCACACAAAGCTTTTTCATCATCTGACTCCATGTGACTTACAGCTGACATCTCCCGCTGTCAACGCAAGGCACAGAGCACTACAAAGGCCAAAGGCCAATCAATGTTCTATAAGAGGTTGATACAGATCTTATTAGTCAATGAATGATCATTAGTGGTCTAACGAGGCATTGATTTGTGAAGGGGCCAAAGGTTGCGGTGGCTGTGGTGAGTGTCTTTAATACATTAAACACAATTGATTGTGGAGTAGGAGTGATGTTTTGAAGAATGCTGGAATTAGATTGGACAGTGAGAGATTTGAGGTCAAGCCAGGCGAGGAATGAATGTGGTTAGGATTGAATGAAGCCCAGCAGCACATTTGTCTTTTGTGTGTAACTGGTGTAGGGATCCTACAATTTATAAAAAGCAGATATCTAGAAGTACGAAATCAACAGCAACTGGACGTGCTGTTTCAAAGGCTGGAGCAGCAGCCTTTGAAAGCTAAGGAAATGACTCTGCTCATAGCAGATGTGTTACTACAGGGCCTATTATGTTGCTCATTAAATACCCAACCTCTCAATAGGCCATTATTTCCCCAATAAAAAACAAACGGCGGCCTGCATACTTTCCCTTCTCCCCCTCTGCTTCAGAGGTTAGTTCTACCTCACAGACGGCAAAAAACCCTGACTAATATCCTGCATGTGATGCTTTTAAATAGGAAGCAGGCCGCTGGATAGGGTGGGGTACAGGTGTGGCAGGAGCCAATGGATTTTATAGCCCTCCATCTCGTCTGAAAGTGTGCCAAGGACCTGCCTACACTACCCACCACTGCAGTGTTAGCCGCCAAGCGTTAACTTTACTTCCCCACCAATCTCTACATGCCTACTGGTTATATAGAGTCTTTGCTTGTTATGGCTTTATAGAGGGATTTCTGATGTGCTTAGAGAATTGTTTGATGATTGGGATAATGATGCCATTTGGAGTGAGTTGTCTCAGCACTTTATTGCCAATGAACACAGAAAAACAGACCAAGGCTCATACACACACACACACACACACACACACACACACACACACACACACACACACACACACACACACACACACACACACACACAAACATCCACCCTTGGATGATCACTTGTGTGTGTTTCTGCCATTCAAAGCCGTCCAATCCTGCTCACGTCAATCAGAATTACACCACGTCTTTAGGTTTGTCACCGGGGGTACGTTCGTCACCATGTCTCCCCTGCAGAACAGCCTTTTCATGCCCCAGCATAATGTCAGCGGGTGACATCCAGGCCTGATGTGATGTGGCATTCACAAAAGGTCACGTTAGGCATCTCCGCTCCATCTGCATCAGCAGAACTGGCAGCCGTCATATGGGTGCTGGCATCGGCCATTACCCAAGCCCTCAGGGGGACTTAGGGCTTTGAGGATTTGTAAGCGGGATTTTGATCTCTCTGTTTTAGTAGGGCGTGTTGCGCCCAGGACAGTCCCAGTCAATGTCAATGCAAAACAACAGAAATCTGGTTTTGACCATCAGTCATTCAAGGGGAGAAGGAAGATGACAACGTGTTTCATTTTGGTTTTGAGAGAGGAACTTTATTATCTCATGATGCCCTTGATAGTGGGGATGGGGCAGAGGCAAATCACAGTGTTTGAATGAGTTATTTGCCCAAGGGAGTGAATTTCTTTCAAAATCACAAGGAGATAAGAAATTGTATTCATGTATGTTTGTTTCTGCTCATATGCATGACTCCCCTTGATGAAATCTCTATATAAAAATGCGTATTTCCCCCAAGTCTGTTCAGTTTAATAGATTTTACAGTTGGACATAAAGCATGTATGTAAATTGATTATGAAAATAGCTTGGTCATTCTTAAAATGACATGAATGAATAGAACTGAACTGGGCCCCTCTGATTGATTGGTTTTGTTTCACAGTAGCCAACTTTACATAAAACCAAAGAAGTGCCCTTCTTTGTGGGATCTTGAAAGTGGCAGCTGGACAAACGCTAGACAGTCAGGAAGCGAGGTCCTGAACTGGCGAGACACAATCAGAGACACAGAGACAGTGAATCCATTTGGAGAAGGGCTGGTCACACTCAGTACAGCCTAGTGAGAGCAGGCCAATCCATCCGAGCCAGTTGCCTTAGTGAGAGAGGAGTTAACAAGCCCCACAGGCAGGTTTTACAACTCCTGTTGTGTGTCTTAGACCCCCCAGGCTGACGAGGGGCTGAGGCTGACTGATACTGACAGGGTTTATGTGGGCAGGGGTGGAGGGCAGTAAAGGGGTGGAGACGTGTAAAAAAGTGCTCATGAACCAACAACTGCCACTGACAAGAGCACAGTGCAAGCATCTAGTAGTAAAAAACACACACACACACACAAACACACTCATCTGTGCATTCAAACATGCTCACTCCTACACCATTAAAGCTGATGTCTGTAAGGAGCAGAGGTGACGGACGAGCGAGGGGAGGCTGTAGTCAGAGGAAGGGGGGCTTATCCAAAAAGTGGACCAATAAAACACCTGAAAATCAAATCCCATTGCTCTTATCGCGGCGCCATTCAGAGACGTTATCTGTGCAGGTAATGTGGTTATAAATTCAATTTCAGCCCACAGATTTCATTGTTTACTGATGCCTGCATGTTCCGGGCGGCAGAGCGCAGAAAGCTCGGGAACGTTCAATGCGTGTCGGGAAAAGTCATTTAGGCTTCCACGAGGGGATGCAAAAAAGGCAAGGGGGATTGGGAGAGAGGGAGGGAGGGGCGGGCAGAAGAGCTGTCACACTCCCAAGGACACCTGACTCTGATTTCTGTTTTCCATCCCATGTTTTATTTAGAAGCCATTTGGTCCTATTTGGTTCCTCATTATGGGGGCTCATAGCTCAACTGATGTCAGAGGACGGCCTTTCCAGTGGATAGTCAAGCTTATGTCACTAGTCATTTGGAGTTGGAGAAAAGACAAAGTGTTTGTCCAGTGTTTGGATGATAGCAAGAGTAGGCCCGCACATGCCACACTGCAGGATGAGAAAAGCTACTAACTTGTTTGCAGTGTTCTGTATTAAAAAGAGTTAAACTGCACCTGCCAGAAAATGTCTTTTTTTTTTTTTTTTTTTTTTTGAAGATGTGAAATTAGGTGCATCATAGCTACAAGCTCTCTCTTCGTGATTGATGGCTTTCAGGAGTAAATCACCTCATCTACTAGGTAAAATCTTGATATAGTAGAGCTCCTCGGGCTCTCAGTTGGCTGCTTATGGCAGTAATCCATCAGTGGGGCCCAATGGGCCGAGTGGCCCTCCTGGGTAATGTTCCTATTGACAGCCTATGATGTCAACACACTGACAGGAAGGGGCCATACCAATGGGTTTGTGAGTGTGTGTTCAACCTTATTTTACTATCAGTAACACTGTCAATAGCACAGATAACACCACTAAACACAAATAAACACACTCAGAGCCTTTCTCAGCCAAGACAATAACTCAGCATGTCTACTGAAAAATCATAATTTCAGGCACTTCAATTTGTAATTATGCTGTATTCCTCTGTTAAAATACATACAGCCACAAACACTGTGCTCCTTACTTTTCTAACTTTCGTCTGTTATCCAGATAAAGTCGGATGTTTCTTTGCAGAATATTGCATTAGATTTAAAATTTAGTGGGATTTGGATTTCCTGGATTGTTAAATATTTATTAGTTGAATAAGAATTAAAAAATGCAAAGAAGAATTAGAGGAGCTTAAAGTGTTCATAAGTAGCCTAATAGACTGCCAGTTGCCTGCTAGTACCTGCTAACAAAACCTAACAAGTCCACCTCCGCTTAGTAAAACAGACAAAACAGGCTTTTTGGGGAAATCCAGAATATGTGTTGTCATTCTATTATCGTTGTGTATTACTCTCAGCTTTGTTTTTGTTTTTTGTTTTGTTTTTTACCTGGTAAAATGTCTGAGAACAAATTCTCATTTACAAACATGACCTGGCAGTTTCACAATGCCACATTTTCAGGTGACTTCTCTTTTCAAAGTGCATTTTTATGACTGTGTTGAGCTAATTTTATGCCAATTTACAGGTTTATTATGTTACATAGACTGCTGCAACATCAGCTTTGCACCAAACTGGTCACAGAGAAGTAACCATGCAAATGTTGACATGTAACAGAAAACATGCCTATGAAAATTTTCTAAAATCACCCCTTTGAAGTCACTTCTGTAGAAAGATTGCAGCTGATGCTTCTCAGCTCATCATCCCTCCACAGCAAGGCTCAATGTTTCCTGGGGTACTTCTATGTAGCACCAAGATGTCATAAAAAGTGTCAATAACTTTTTGTTCCCTTCTGTCTGTCCAGGCAAAGTGAAGGGTCTCTATGACACTCAATCCCCAGTGTGTCCAGTCTGCCAGGCCATCATGCGACCCGGAGAGCTCCAGGAACACATGGAGCAGGAGTTAGCTAAACTCGCTCAACTGCAGATCAGGTATTTTTCTGTCATCTGATTAAATAACAAACAGGAAACATTTTCATTATCATTTTATGCTTTCTTCGTTTTACATCAGTCCATGACAGGCTTCATCCACAATGTCCTCATACCATTATGAAGGATCACGTCTTCATCTCCAACATCTAACCATTCTCCAGTTTCTTCCAGGCTTTTCACTATTTGTCATTTTCTTTCTGCTTTTCATCCCAGACTTTTTATTTTGTTCAGGTCTCAAGAAATACCTAATTTGGACAGATTTTGTATTGAGAAGCTCATCTTTTACTTTCCCCCGGTGATATCTCCGGTCTTCTCCGTCACCTGTGTGTAGTGTTTACAAGCTGCCTCATTGTTCTCTACATATTTCATATTACAGCCTCCGGCCTCGGGGCGACAACTCATAGAGCAGGCAGATAATGTCCTTCTAATGGCTGCTTTGAACCTAGTGCACACACACATACACACACTCACACAGACTAAAATACAAATATGGTGACGCACACACACATTACCTGCTGCTTAGACCAGAAGAATGATTCCTCCAATAAAGACATTACACTCCAAATCTGCTTAACGACCGCTCCGTGGACAGTAATGGTTTCAAATTGAACTTTGCCCACGGGGACAATGTGTGGCCACATGTGTGTGTGTGCAGTGTAAACTATCTGTGTGGCAAACACAAGGTGTAAAAGAGTAAAATGAGGTTATCCGCAGATTCAGATACAAATCCAGACATGATAAAAGCTAAGATTTTTTTTAACAAGGTGACATTTCAGTGACAATATTGTGCTTCTATATTTTATAGGCAGCTGTACAGTTGATACACACCAGTGTGGCTTTCTGGTTTTATGCCAGCATATAAGGTTGTGCGTTATTTTTTCTCTTTTTCCTGTAGTTCCACTCAGGTGCATCAAGACCACCTCATACGGACGCCAAAGGTGAGCATAGCTGTGATATCTCCTTGAGAGGCTCTCCTGCATTTGACTGCTCCTCTGTGTTAAAAAATGCTCAGTTTCTCCTCTTTTTGTCCAGTCGCTATCACTTTCTCTGCATATCAAGCGGGAGGGAGGCTCTCCCACCACACCCCCCCGACTGTCTGAGGAAGCCCACTCAGACCGATACCAGGTATGGGTACAACAGGTTATAAGTCATTGAAAAGTTGGTTTACTTGTTTTAATACATAAGATTATATTGTGTTTCTCATGTTGTACATCAGCACAGTTCTTGTCACCATATGTTGGAGCATTCAGTTTTGTTTCATATCACTTTAAGACTCCACTATTAAAAAAGTCCAGTCTGCTCTGATTTTCTGATTTGGGCAAAAATGGCCAAATCAGATTACCAGGCAGCTGCTTGTATGTTTACTACCTTGGACAAACCAGCAATAAGGCAGGTGGTATACAAAGGCCTTACTTGGTTATATGATTTTCCCATAACCTAAACATCTCAGGAATCTCAGGTACAGTGTTTTCTTTTGGAGAATATTGCTTATGTTGTTGAGGATTGTAGGCTCTCTAACTTTAACATTTACGAAGAGTTCTATAACACACTGAAGGAAAAGTAAAAATAACAAAATATGGCACAACATAACCTCATATAAAAGCATTCTCATTAAACTGTGAGTGTGTGTTTTAAAAGCAAGGAAGAAAAAAACCTAGGAATGCATCTTTATTATAACTGCTGAGGTTAATTCTGTATAAAAACCTTAAATCAGTTAATGGTAATCACACATTCCTACATAAACAGTCTCCCCTCAGTGTCAGAGCTTGTTCTGTTCTGTTCAGAGCATTAAAATGCTTTGGACAATTACCATCATCATAAAAACTTTTTCCTTGTTGTGACTCACTGATGTTGTGGCCTCAGGTTGATAAAGCCCTGCATTCAATATTCAGCCCCTCACTTAAACTAACAGGTTCATAAAGAGTCAGTTCAAACTCATGTTGTGTCCTGTCAAAACGTTTTACTTAGAGGGCTTTACAAACTGTAAAATGTGCTCTCTCTGACAGATCAGGATATTATGTTTTAGTGAGAAGCTATACAAAGCAAACCTCATGTACAGAGTTTGCAAGACAGACAATATTAACACAACGGAAAGTGTTCTAGAGAAAGTGAAGATGCATCATTTTATTGCTGAGAATGATGAATCTACTGAAATCTACTGAAATCTACTTGGTCCTTTTGTTTCCTGCAGAAATGTCAATACAAGAAACTGAATTTAAAGTCCATATGATCAAAACAATGAAATGTTTTCCGTTCTGTTTTTCACAGACTTTTCTCCGAGTCCGGGCTAACAGACACACAAGACTAAATGGTAAGTTGATGCATGCACAGTGGTGTAAATGTTGTGCTTCATTGCTGGAGAGTCAATTTGTCAGAGAGTACCTCAGTCTGGTAGTTCTGCACTTTTGAGTGGCTTTATGTTTAAAGGACTTAAAGAGTAAAGAGTTGCTTTTTGTTCAGACTCATTCCCCCAGTCATATGTTTTGTTTCAAAGCCCTTTTTTCACCAGTGGTTCAGATATTTCCCCATTTTTCCCATACCATCTCCACTGGCCTAGCGCCCACACGAGCAGAGGAGCTATTAACCTTTCACCTTTGACCTCTTGATATGTTAACAGTCGATGACCTCTGCTGGTGCAGGTGCTACGTCAAATCCAACCCATTGCGCCCACACAGCGCAGGAGCCCACCTAGACTGCACACAAGCTGGTAAGAAATACAGAGAAGCTCTTTTTCCTTCCCAACCAACATGTTTATCTGCCAAGTCCTGCATTTAAACTGACTTTAAAAAACTGATTTGTTTTTGCTTTTTCATAAAAATATACAGTAGTTTTTGGTAATATTGGTAAAAAACGTAGCTGAGACATCACGTGCAGCCATGCAGACTCAGCTTCCTTTCTGCACTGGAACAATCTGTTAATGGATCATTTAGATTAGTAACTGATAGTCAGATATAATTAGTAGTTGATATCAGATTAGCCTCAGCTCCAGTATAAGTGTAATCTACCTCATAGCCCTGCACAGAGTAAGCACAGTCTGTCAGGTTGACCCACATGAAGCGTCTTTCAGTCTCTATTTTAGTTACAGGCGCTTTCTATGTAATCTTCATTAAGATTTTATAATTCATATCTGTTGAGTTTTTTTTATTCTGTTGTAATTAATATTTTATTCACTATCACTGTTCAGTCAAGACCACGCTTCCTTAAAAAGAGTCAGTTTTTTGTGAAATGTAGTTTTATTGCTCTGTTATCAGCCGTATTGAGATGCCAGGTCATTAAAACCACCTTTACTTGATGTTAAACGTACCCTAACATGACACTTACTTTTACAGACTAGTAGCTGTAAATGTCATGAATAAAGAGCTGCTGCATTAATCTCTGCAGTGAATCTGGGCATAAAAGATAAATAGCAGCCAAAGGGATTGTTTTTTATAACCTTCATATTCCACATTGAGTCCTTACAAATGGCTTTACACTTCTTTATAAAGCTTGCACAAATTATATAATAATCAGTTTATAAATGGTCAGTAATTAGTAGCTTTATAAAATTGTTGCTATAAAGTAAGTAATAACTCCCTATAGTTACACTTGCTCATGTGGTGATTATTGATCGAGCATGAGACTGAGGACTTACACAGCATCCTGACAATAACTCACACACACTTCCTGTTATCATTTCCATTGAGATGCTCCAGTTCTTAGCTCACCCCTCAGTCCGCCGCTGCTGTCGAGGTCTGTTAGCCTTTATTACGCCTCATAGCAGGACAGCATAATGAGCTTCTAAATGCACGTCAGGGAGGAAAAAGATAGAACTGGAGGAGGAGGTGCTCCTCTGTTGATTAATCAACCTCACTCACTCTTTCTTTTTCCTCACTGTTTGATGAGCTCTTCCTCATCTATGACCATCTCTTTAACCCTCATTATGTTCGCTGAGTTGGCAGCACTCAGGTCACGGCCACCAGCTCTCACTCCGTGTACAACCCCCCCCACTTTCCGCTGTCTCAGGACCCACTGTCATCTAGCTGGAATTAGAGGGCCTTAAAACTTAATGTCCCTTTATGTGATCTGCAGTCAGTCAGGTCACAGTGGGAGAGGAGGTGCAGTTAGTGTTCTGCCATGTTAACTTGTATATTTCCACGGAAGAAACTGTGGGAGGACAATGACATGACAGGAAGGGGATGGAAGATATGATTTGCACCAAGGGCTTGAGAAGGTGTGCAGGAGAATCTGTGCAGCAATGTATCCCAAAGGTTCTACATATAAATTTAGCACATTTTGTGAAATTATATTTGTTTTTTCAGCGCTGAATCAGTAGCTCTAATTTTTTTAAACCAACGTGCCTCCATAAAGCTGTCGAATGGACATAATCACGTGTTTTTAAGTTTTAACCCACATGTTATTAACACCGTCACTTACATAAAGAAAGATCATGAAACAAATCAACTTAAGTAGTGGAAAAAAATTATTCATGGAAGCTATTTCATAATTATGAGGTGTTTTTTAGTAGGTTTCTATTTTCTACTGCTTTATACTTTTTCTTCACTAAAACTTAGAAAAATAAATTTGTACATTTTTTCACATTGCACTGAGAACATTTGCTAATCTTGTAGATAAATATTAAAAACAAAAAAGGTGATTTCATTAACTCGCAGGGCTAAATTAATGAACAACTCAGCAAAATACAAAATAATTAAACTAAGCATTAACTTTACCAGCTACTGTATTCAACTAATGGGCATAATTTGTTTGTATTAATAATCATCTAGTAATGTAAATAAATATAAAATATACCGGTCTGCCTAATGAGTGCTTTCAGTATTTTTAGCTGATTTTTTTTTTTTTTTTTTTTTTTTTTACTTGCCAACAAATTTGCATACAGGCCTTTGTTAACTTTTACAGAAGGCTCTGCACTGTGGTAGCCTGCCTCTGTTTAAGTTATATATGTGAGAACCACTGTGGTCACAGTAATCCTGAAATTGTTGCATTATTTTTGCAAAATAACGTATGGAAGTTGCAGCTAATTATTCATTGTGTTTAAGCACTGCTATTCATGGATGATCCATGTATAGTTTCTCATTTAACTTAAATGCTTTTAAAAAGACAAATGCATAACAAATGCTATTTTTATTTAGTTTGTTTTCAAAGCTTTTTTTGTGTGAATGGAAATCTATGTCTTTTGAGGATTAAATACATGAAACTTTAAATTCATAAGGGAAATCCGCAAACTTACATTTTAAAAGATAGAAACAGCTTTTCAGTTTACATGTGTGAACTATAATAGGATTATTTTAGTGATTATTTGTTTTCAACTTGCTATAAAATAAATGTACAGCAGCATTTAACATGTATTTAAACAAATCTGGTGCAGCTTCTGTAATTATGTCATTTAAACTTTAACAGAACTTCTGCAACCTACGGTAACATGACAAATGAAAACGGTCCGTTTCACGTAACTATTAGAAAATAAACTTACATAGAAATATGTTAAATGTAACAGACACCTCCTCCCAGCAGTGATGCCTGCCTTTATACTAACAGTATAACCATTTTATCTTCTCTTTCTCTTCCTGTTTCCAGTCAGGATTGGAAAGTTGAAGAGGAGGAAACCAGAGGAAGGGCAGGTATGCCCTCTATCTTTTATTCTTTGAAAGTATTTGTTTTCCTGACATTATTACGGTAATCAGAGATGAATGTATGTAACATGTAGCGGGCTGATCTCAGATTGAGAGAATGTCAGCGGTCCAAACATGGAGACATTGTTGACTGGCTTTGTTCACTTGGCATCAGGATCACTGTCAGCTCACTGTGTATCCATGTGAAAACACCAGCGGCATTGGTTCACAGCTATAAAGACACAGAAGGAGATATGTAGCTCCAGGCTGTAGGAGGCATATGAGCATATTCATCCGAGTAGTGGTGTACTATGATTGCCTGTGTGTGTGTGTGTGTGTGTTGTTAGGAGGGTTCAGCAGACTTGGTGCCATTGGAAGGCGAGTGGAATGAGAGGAGAAGGATACAGCTGCCATCTATAGGGTTTAAAGGTAATCTAAATCTGTGTGCTGGCTTGTGTGTGTCTCTGTGTGCCATCGAGGTACCGATGTGTGCGATCTTGCTCAGTGGAGGATGAATAATGTGACTGAGTGGCAGTTGAAAAACCACTGAACTTTTCAGTCCAGATTACAGGGGAGCAGGATGCCTGGAAGGTGAGCTTAAAAGTAGCGGTTTCTTTTACCAGATGCTCTGACCTGCAAACTTGCTACCAGCTGAGTGACAGAAACAAACAGAGGGGTAGAAAGATGACAGAAAGACAGGCCCTTTTTTTTTTTTTTTTTTTTTTTAAGAAGATTTCAGTGTGTGAATCTGTTTCAGCAGGTGCGATGTTGGTGAGTACCACTTCTAACGAGTGTCGGGACAGCGATGCAGACTTGGACGTGGATGGAGATGATAGTCTGGAGTACGGCAGAGCACAGTATCCTTTTCAGTGTGAAAGACGGGATTTCACTGTGTACCTAAATTTAAAGAAAGAGAAGAATCAGATATAAAAAGTTAAAATTAAGTTTTAAATTGCAGAGGTTCTGAGTGACTTTTATAATTAATTCCCCTGTTTCATATTTAGTCTTTGCTGTTGGGGACTGACCTCAGTTCCTAAAGTTATTTAAATCGCTGGAAAAAAGCTTTGTAAATCAAACCAGGTAAATCAAATCTGCACGAGTCTGAAGTCTTAAGAGTTTAAATAGATTCTAACTATTCTCATTTTTGTTATACAGATAGTGTCCTGAAAAATGCCATTTAAGCTGAAAGTTTGTTGTTTGGGTTTTACTGGTTATTGTTAGATTAGTTTTTTCTTGACTTTAGTTTGCAGATACACTGAGACGGACGTCATCCCCTGTTCAGGGGAAAGTTCCAAGGAAACAACAGTGAAGTACGTCATTAAACTTGTTTCTTTCAGGAATGTTTTTTTTCTGTATGTTATTTGGTTGTTAAATGTGTGTTTCTTTGTATTTCAGCAGGATGTTGCATGATTCCAGAGTGAGCATTGACTTTTCCAAATGGTCAAATGATGGTGAGTTAGAAATGGCAAAAAAAAACTCATTTTAAAGGTTTTTTTTTTGTTGTTGTTGTTGTGTTGCTTCCTGAACTTTTTATCATATAGGCATTTATCTGTTCATTGGTTTTTTTTAATGCTCAGGGAGTCCATCTACAAGCACTGGAGAGAAACAGGACGGCAGCATAGCCGGTCTCCCTAAAACCTGCAAAAACACAGAGATAGAGACGTAAGTTTATGTTTTAACACAAGCTGCCAATATGTGTCCTAACAGACATCCTCACAGTTCACACTACTTGTTGGTATGTTTCAAATTTTATCTAAAGGATGAGATTAAAATATTTAATTATAGTTTAGAAATGAAGGATCTGATGGAGGGGCTTCTCATCCCATTATGTACTGGTTGACTAGATAGGTGGAAACACTTCCAGGTGTGAATTAGCCAATCAGAGCTGGAGAGGTGTAACCATTCCTCTCTGCAAAGTGTATTTTGGTGGCTCGCTGCTCTTTCGGATCAGACTGCCCGCCCTGCTCCATCCTGATATAAACACTATATCAACATGATGATATCATCAATCAAGCCGGCGACGCCAGCATGTACACACGTTTCATCACACTTAATGCATTGTGTCCCGTTTGGCTGCTGTACAGTATGTCTGCACATACAGTCTCTGCTGTAATTATGCGTGTGTGTCTGTGTGTGTGTCACTTTCCGTGAGGACCCTGACACCCCCCAATTCACCTCCCGCCTTCTGCCTATGATAAATGAGACAGCCAATGCTGGCAATGTGATTGCTGCTAAATTTCATGCTCAGTGTCCATGTTGGCCAGCGAATAATTTAATCTGTCTTCGATTTATAAATGACTCTCCAGTGTCTGCCCAACTCACGTGCCTTCCCTCTGCCTTCCTGTTACCATGCATGTGTGTGTGTGTGTGTGTGTGTGTGCAGGCTCTCGGAGGACTCGACTCTGACAACACTGGATGCACTTAAAGCTCGGATACGAGATTTGGAGAAACAGCTGTCTAAAGGAGACAGATTTAAATGCCTCATCTGCATGGTGAGTGCGAAGGCAAATTAAATCAATAGAGCAGAAAGAGAGAAGGGAGCGATAACAGCGCAGTAATGCAGAAACTGGTGATATTACTGCGGGGTCCTACACTGTTTTTGGCAATAAATCAATATTATTGGTCGTGGTCTTTGACTGGAATATAAATATGGCATGATATTTAAATGATCTGCTGGTTTAGATTTATATGTGTCCTGCATTTTGATAAAAATATGAAAACTTAAGAAATGGTATTAAAAGATATGGAAGATTAGTTTTGTACTCACGGTGGGATAATCTAACACAAAAATTCAATGAAACAGAAAAGCAATATGAAAACAAAAATTATTTAAACATTAATTAGTGTTGATATAAAAGTTTGTTTCCTCAGGTCCACCACCCGAAACAATCTTTCCGAAGATATTTAATTGATTATGTGTATGTTTGATGAGTTACTAGATCTACAAAACATGAAGCAGTCTCTTTTTAAATAACAGTATAATGGCTTGTTAATTAATAAGGTCTGACAGTTGTCAGAATTTTAAATAATCTATTAAAAGAAAAAAACCCACAAACATTAAAGACTAAACAAACCAGCTGGGCCTTTACAGTTTACAGAGGTTAATAAAGATTTAAAAGTGGTGCATTTTGCTGTATACTTTAGTTTCAGATGGACATCTAGGGGCAGATTTTTGCACTGCAGTTTACTCTTGACCGTCTGCTTCTGTCTGCAGGACACGTACACAACACCGCTCACCTCCATCCAGTGCTGGCATGTTCACTGTGAGGAGTGTTGGCTGCGAACGCTGGTAGACCATCTGACTCTTGCTAATTCACATAAATAAAAACATAAATATCCAAATCGAATCATGGCAGAACCTTGATTATTTTTTTCTTTTCAGGGAGCAAAGAAGTTGTGTCCTCAGTGCAACACCATCACCTCACCTGGAGACCTGAGACGGGTTTATCTGTAACTCAGCTGATCACGTTGGGAGTGGAGGGATTTCTTCTGTTTCAGCCAGTCAGGGGTGGACCTGTGTGCAGCTGGTCTGTCACACACTCCCACCTTCCTCACCCTTCTCCTCAGACGTTCTCGGTTCATCCAGTTTGACAGCGTTTCCCTTAACAT
Source organism: Melanotaenia boesemani (assembly GCF_017639745.1). NCBI lineage: Eukaryota > Metazoa > Chordata > Actinopteri > Atheriniformes > Melanotaeniidae > Melanotaenia > Melanotaenia boesemani. The sequence continues at coordinate 18,592,420 of NC_055695.1, read as the reverse complement.
CCTCTAACCTCTGACAAGTCTTAGAACAGCAAGCACAACCTTTAACGTGTACGAGATCTGTGTTTCTGTTGCAGCGTCAACTAAGAGCTCAGGCACTGAAAAACTAGAAGAACAAAAATGCTTTGGGAAAATATTTATCTTTTTTTTTTAACCTTTTTGTCTGTTTTATGGAGGAAAAAGTTATTGAATTCAAATGAACCGCAAAGCACATGTACATAGTTTTGTGTATGTATGTATGGAGTGATGTGTGTGTATATGATGTTGACTAACAAAAACGTGGGTGTATTTACTGTACAGTTTGTCTTTGCTTAGATAATTTTTTTTATTTGTTTAGCTGCTTTAGGTTGGAAAAATTAACAGTAATCTCACTTCTGTAAGGATCATTTTGTCTTTGATGCGCTTCTTTGTATTGCACCATTAAATCTACTTTTATCAACATTACTACAATAAATCTGTGTCTAACAGTTGTTTAACATTTTTTTCTTACCTGTTGAATATGTAGATTATGGACATGAACCGAGAGCAAGAATTTTTCTGTCAGTTAGTCTTGTTGACAGGCTTGTTAGGATGACTCTGTGTGATGTATTCGCCCTTTAAGAAGTGGGTCGTGTGAGGATTAGCCAGGCACAACCCATCACAGCTCATCTGGAGGTGAGGGATAGTAAACCCTACTATTCTGAGACTTTATTGCAAGGTTCAAATAAAGTGTGTGAAGAAGTCCCATAAATAAATAAAAAGCATAAACTTTTTTATATCTAGTTGAAAAGGAGGAGAAGTAGAGTATTTGACTCAGTTGTGAGAATGGTTGCATGTGCTACATACATGCTTAAAGCATAAAGCTACATACAACCCTGCACCTAGCTTTCACACCCACAATTCAAGGGACAGCTTGGTGCTTCATCAGCAGGTTCGTGAGGTCTGTACAGGAGAAAATACACCACATCATAATTTGTTTATGAAAATCATCTCATTTAGTACTAGGAAAAACAAGCCAGCATGCACATGTGCGATTGGCTGATGAGCTGAGGTGGGGTTAATTCAGAGTGACAGTCAGCCGCCTTGGTGAATCCGTGTGACACACACATATGTGCAGTTCACACAGTCCATTAAGAAGCCTAGCTGAGGAATCATCTGCTACCGAACGTCTTTCCAACACGCACAACACAGGTACGGTGGGATTTTTCCTTAACTTTGCAAATCAGAAATAAAGCAGAATATTCATTTGTGATGCAATGAAAATGGAAGTATAGAAAATATGGCTGCACTTTAATTGGAAAACTGTTCTTTTGATGCTCTGGACCATAACTGTCAGTAATAACATTTCTAAGCTTGATAGCCATGATACTTACATTTAAATTTTTAGTATGATCTTCATCATATGATTGGATCATTGTTGTGTTAACATAAGAGCAGCTTCTTCTTAAGTGTAAGCAACTTATCTGATTTTCACATTTATTATCCTTATTTTCATCTCTAAATAATCTATAACAATACTGAACGTAGCTCCAGCTGACAGTGTCACCCAAGTTTCATTAGAAGTAGATGTAAAGAAACAAAGTGTCATTATCTAAGCAACAGTATCTAATAGTCCTCCTCACTGAAGAATGAGTCAATATATTGCCTTTTTTTTTACTGGCCCACACTTCTGTCTTATTAAGTAAGTGTGTTAAGTGCTTCGTTGTCCCTGAAACATCATCTTCTCGTCTACACAGCCCGTAAATGGGTCACCTGTCCTAGACCCTGTGGGCCACCTGGCCCAGATCCAATTAATCCTGCTGACTGACCTGTCATGACTTCATTAACAGGCATTCTGAACATTAACCTCAGGGGCCTCCGGCTGTCTAACAAGTCAGCAATTAGAACATCTTTTAATAGTTTAATTAAGGAGAAAATGCTCAGTGTCAACTAATTATTAACGGGGATTAAAACTGCAATAATATAAAAGCAACAGCTTGTATTTAACCCGTTGTATATATATGTGTGTGTGTGTGTGTTGGAATACCTCCCTCAGATAGTATAGTGGATCAAAGGATTAGCCTCACTGGACCACAGGCCAGCTAACAGGATGTTTGTGAGCTCTAACACTGAAGTGGCAATTTATAAGAAGTTACAGATAACACACAGAAACCAAAACAGTGATCATCTGAAACTTACACTAACAGTCTAATTCTCATCTTTTTTTGGTGAAATTCTGAACTCCCTCTGTCCCTTATTATGCCTCAGAACAATGTCAGGACCGAGACCCGTGGTGCTGAGCGGCCCTTCCGGAGCAGGGAAGAGCACTCTGCTGAAGAGGCTGATGAAGGATCATGAGGGAGTCTTTGGATTCAGTGTGTCACGTATGTTTGTGTGCCAACTGGTGATTGGCTTCCATAATATCACCTTGATCTGAGGAGGAACAAGGACACAGTATCTAATTCTGCACAGGCCAGCAGATTTTATGTAACACTAACAGACTTTATCATTCCTGTTGATGTATTTTTGCTTGTCTAGTTTTTAATGACGTAATCCTTTTTCTCAGACACAACAAGAAACCCTCGACCAGGAGAGGAAGATGGCAAAGGTAAAGTAGGTCTGGCATTAGATTTGTTGGTGGTGCGTTTTAGTATCAACACAAGTGAGTGTTTGATGTTTTAGCACCTTTACACTGTGACACACTACACAATAGACCTGGACTTGGATTTGACAACTTTGATTTAAAAAAGTTCATTTTATTAAAGTAGGAAATACACATATTTTTCACCACACTTCCCAGCCTTCCCCACCTGCTCAGTCCAAAATAATGCCACACTTCTTACTCCCAAGTGAACTGCACAAATGGCTTTGTCACCCTGTTTAGCTCCCTTCATATAAAGGGATAAATCTCTTTGTGTGCCTTTTTTGCTCTCTCCATAGGGCTGAACAAGCTCCCCATGCTTCTGGGGGCTACTTTACTGCCCGTAGCAGCCGTCTTTTCCTCAGAAGACTTAGAAACCTCATTTTCGTGTCCAAATGAATCAGAAACCACAGATAAAGGTGATTTCACTGTGATTCCAGATCACAGTTTTTAAGCCTGAGGGATGGGGGTTACTTTCATCATCCTGGCATGCTGTCATTTGATTAACAGAAAAAAGTCATGATGCAAACAAAAAGAAGAGAAAAAAAAAAGAAAGAAATGCAGAAATAAAACCTCAGGAATCAAGATCAGACAGTCTACACTTTGGAGTAAAAAGCTTTTGAAAATAGCCCCCTGTGATGCCTCTGTAGTGATTCCCATTTCCAGTATCCCATAAAAGCTGTTCCTTCCCATTGTGGCCGAATTTCATCCAACCGTTAGAAACTATCAATCGAGATTAAAACATTTAATTGTTTTTCTGTATACAGGCACCATGTGGTCTTTTAAAACACTACTCTCATTTCTAATTAGTTTTCATTAAAAGCTTTTTTTAGTTAAGTCCCAGGTTATTCCTTTTGCTAATTTCTGTAAATTCTCAAATTCCTCCAGTGACAAAAATGAACTCTGCTCATTTTGGGCCATAATGAGGTTTTGAGATTGTTGTGTGAGTGCTGTTCAATATGTTTCTTGCTCTGTTTGTCTTACACCTCGATTTAGTTCAAGCCAGAATCCTTCATGTTGTCATGAAGGATTTATAAGGATTGTAAATGACGGTTTGTGGTAGAAGTAGTAACATGTTTGCTTCTGAAACTCTGCTGTTTTAGATCCCCTCAGGTTTTGATGTTTGGAAGATTTAGGCCTAAAGACTGGGTATGGACAATATAATGTGTTCTGTAATTGTTATACTAATGTTATAATTCATATACAAAAAAAATCTATATTTTTTATTTTTGCACGTGCTTCCCATACAGAAAGTATTCTTTAATGCTGCAAAAGCAGCAAACAGCTTAAAAGGAATTCTGAGGGAGCACGCCATCAGCCATGAAAATGATGTTTAACAGCTCGAAATCTGAGCTGTTAGCATTAGAGTTGGTCTTTGTGCCTCAAACATCTTTAATTTGGCTAAGATCTGTGTGATACTCCCAGTTTATTTAAGAGTAGTAAGTTTTTATTTTATTTTATTTTATTTTTTGACAGTGCTAGATTAATTTCTCGTATTGCATTTTACAGACTACCACTTCACAACGAGAGAAGCCATGCAGGAGGGCATCGACCAAGGAGAGTTCATTGAAAATGCTGAGTTTTCTGGCAACATGTATGGAACAAGGTATGAAAGAAATATGTTAAAAATCATTTTAAAAAGCCCTTTTTTATTATGATTACTGACTACAATTTTATGTCTACTGAAAAATATCCTAAATATTTTTGAATTTAAAAAAGTGGCCCAGTTTCATTTCATTCCAGTGCAAAATTTCATTTAAGCCGTCAATATGTATTTAATTTCATCAGCTTTTTTCTGTAAAATGACAGGAAAACAACATCAATGATGTTAGTAAACTTCATTCAAAAGACATTAAGACTCTGACCTTGGACTTTGTTACAAGGATCTAGCGGATGAATATAATAATCTGGTGACAGATGGAGCTTAAACCCATAAGTCAAAAAGAGCGGCGCATCAGCTTACCACCTCGTGTGTCACGTTTAATCTCTCCTTCTTATTCTGAAGATAACGCTCAGTCACTGAGTCTGAGCAGCTTGGATGAATGCAGCGATCCTCTTACCTCGGTCACTACATGTAAAAAGAAAATATTAAATGATTTGGCATGCAGTACTTTAACATGGCCTCTCTGATCTTTGTTGTATAAAAACTCTCTTTTTAATATTTGATTAATTAATTTATTTTTTAATATAGTAAGGCTGCTGTGGAAGACATGCAAGCCAAGAACCTGATCTGTATCCTTGATGTGGACATCCAGGGGGTGAAGAGGATTAAAGAGACTGACCTGAACCCTATCTACATCTCAATCCAGCCTCCATCCATGGAGATCCTGGTAAACTTTTACATAAAATATCACATTCTGAAAATATATTCCAACACGTCTGTTTAGGGCTTGTATAAATATATAAATTTACTACAATTTGTACTACATTTTTAAAAAATAACCGCCTTGATGATTATTTGCAGGAATTAAATAATTTAATGAAAGATTATTATTATTTTTGAAGTAAAGTGAAGAAGTCTTCGTGTTCTGGTTTCTCTCTTAGGAAAAACGTCTGAGAGACAGACAGACAGAAACAGAGGAGAGTTTACAGAAACGTCTGGAGGCTGCACGCATCGACATGGAGCTCAGTAAGTTTCTCTGCTGCTCTGCTGAAACAAGATTTGACATTAAAGTAGTATTCTTTATTGCGGACTCATGGTCCATAGTAAAAAAAGAAACAACAGACAGACAAACAAATAACATGTACAACATGGGCATAATACGATAAAAGGTTCCTCAATCTTTTAAAAGGCAATTATACCAGTGTCTCCACAGATCAGAGAAATAGCGGATGGCACTGTATTTAATATTTGTCAACAATAGAATAATCATATTTTCTGATGCATTCAATCGACACATAAATTTAAACATTAGGTTCCTTAGAAGGGCTTGTAGAGTGTTCACTCTGTGAGTCACAAACAGTTCGCTAGCACTAGTCCATCTGGGCTTTTTTAACAGAAGCCTCAGGGCATCATTATAGGCAACTTTCAGTCTTTGTAGGCTAGATTTTTTAAAGTTCACCCACAGATGAGCTGTGTATAGTGGGGTACAGTAAGCTCTAAACAAAGTTACTTTCACTCCAACAGAACAAGAGCCAAACCTACGAGACAAAACATTGGCCTGTGCATACAACATTCTGCACTGCCGATACATTAAAAACAATCACTGAAGTGATATTGTCATTTCTAGGTAAAGAGCCTGGAGTGTTTGATATTGTTATAACCAATGATGACTTAGAGACGGCCTATGAGGAGCTGAAAGAAATCCTCAATGAAGTAAGTAAACCCATTACATATACTGGCTTACTTTCCTATTCCAAATATTTTGGACAAGTTTAAGTTTTAACTCCATCTACAGGAAATCAAGAAGGTTCAGGACGCCAAGTAATGAGGAGAAAAAAACCCAGTTTTTCTGCTGCTAGACTGAAGAACAAACACTTGTGACCCCGACCTTAATAACTCCACCAGTGACTAAAAATGGAAATGAAATGGGCTCTCGTCCGGAGAAAAGTTTTTTTCTTTGCTCTCTGCATGGACTGAGCTGCTGTCATGAAGAAACAGACATGAAGGAACCTGGGTTGAAATGTGTTTGCTCTTTGGGGATTTGTGTTGAATTTAGTACATTTAAAAACAAATACCAAGTATAATAAATAGTGCATAACCATATATGTTTGCCAGTCTGCTCAGCTGAAAAAAAAACCAACTGAAGAACTGCCAAATTCAGTGCTGCATTTGGTTTGTCGGTTTTGGCGCTGATCTGCTCTACGTGGAGAGTTGATCAGGCATCAGTCAGTGTTCAGAACATAGTCACACTTTGATTTGTTTTGTTGATGTTTAATAAAGGGGAAATAAATTCATACATAGCTAAATACATAAAAATGTATGCTTATTTATATGCAGGTCTAAGATTCTGTATTTTATCTGCACATCAAAGATGTCGTCTAAGAGAAAATCATTATTGTGTTATATGTATGTGGGTTTGTACACAAATAAAGAATAAAAAATGACAAGGATTAAAATTTTTGTCTCATTTAAAACATTTTTTATTCGCTAATTCGTTCAAATTGTGCCTGACCCAGTAGAACTTAGGCACATCAAAGAAAACCTCCACATTTAGTAAGTTTACCATTTATACATTGCAATCATAGGGCAATCATATAAGGTTTTAAATAAAACATTACAGTATATTTCTGTGGCTGGCAGAAAAACAAATCAATCGGACACCGTAGCAGAGGAGCAAGGCAATTTTATCTTCTGCAAAGTCACAACTTAACAACTCATGCTACACTGTGCATTTGTTACCAAGACATAGCTTTATCCCTGATGTGTTTCCATATAAACCAAAGCATTAAAGCATGCACCACACACACTCTACTGTATAGGTATACACACTCATTAAGACGCATCACAAGTTTAAAATCATGTTAAATCAGGGTGATTTTATAAAGCTGGCTCCGGATCAGCAGAAGAAGAGCCACACAGGAAGAAGATAAAGAGGAAATTAAAATATGATGTTGCAGGGTTTTTAGGGTTTTTTTTATTTATTTTGTCATTTTTGCAACAAAATTCACTGGAAGAAGGGACCCGGAAGCTTTGTGCACACTTGATCTCGTTTCTCCTCCTTCTGTGTGAGGTAAGCCTTGAGCTTGTCTGTGGAGAAACACACTTTGGAGTGTCGGGCTTTGTGTGGGGTACGATGAGCACGCAACCACGGGTTCTGGAGACATTCTGCTGCAGTAGGTCTCCCCCTATGAAGTTGATATATTGTTAAATTGTTAAATCACATCACAATATTGTTGAATCCTCCTGTTTCACCAATGCAACTTTCACCAATAATCTTATAACAATTTGCCTGAAAAAATGAAAATTCTGTGTTTTACAATAATCTCTTGCATTGAGAGAGACTCACCAGGATTTATTATTCAAGCTGCTCTTCATAAAGTTTAAGGCTCCCTCGGAAAGACCAGGGTAACAGCAACCAAACTGGATCTTCCCTTTCTTGATGTTTCTGTCTTGCTCCCAGCTGAGGTCTGCATGAAATGGGCTGTCTGCACTCAGCCTAATGATCCAAGACAAATAAATATGTTACTTATATTTCAGAGGGACAGAGGATGTAGTTTGTATCGCTGTAAACATTTCTTCATTTGACAGCTTCAACTACTTATAACTTTCATAAACTAATAAATAAATAAATAAATAAATAACCCTGCACTCAAATCATGAAGATCTAATTTTGTGTCTCTGTGCTTACATGATGAACGACAGGACTCCGATAGCCCAGATGTCAGTCTCAGGGCCCACCCCCTGACCTTCTAGGATTTCTGGGGCTTTAGGAAGGACTATATAAACTTCAAAACAGATATAAACAGGACATCATCTTTAAAAAGTTATCACCAATGTTTAATTCGCTATAGAAGCAAAATGGCTCAATTTAGGCATAGAAAGCAAAACATATTCAAAAATGGACTTGGGTTTGTTAAGGTATGGTAGCTAGGATCAGCTGAGCTGGATGAAGTTAGGCTGAGTTATTTCCATCCATCAATCCATCTTCCTTTAAAGAAAGTGTACCTTTGCTGCAGCAGTCTGTTGGAAGGCCATGACAGTCAAAGTTTTAGTTTATTAGAGGAATCTATGACTATCCAAGCATGTAAAAAACCTCACACAATTTAGCAAATAAAAAAGACGCGGTTACCTTTACTGTCTGAGAGGCCATGGATGTGCTCAATATTGAGAGGCTGGCCGGGTATAAAGGGCTGAGCCGAGCCGAAGTCAACTATCTTCAGGTGGTTGCAATCATCCACCAGCATGTTGTCAGACTTCAGGTCCAGGTGGATGACTCGGCGGCTGTGAAGATGGTCTACTGCACTGAGGATTTGAACCAGCAACTCTGCAACGTGAGTCTCTGCATACAGCTCCCTGAGAGGGCAAAACAAAAGCATCTTTCAAACCGAGCAACAGGTCTGCAACTCAGTTTAAATAAACACAAGAGTAATTTACTACCAATTGATCAAACCTCAATTTTTATTTCAATCCTTGTTTACCTTGCAGCCAGACTGTAGAGCAGCTCCTTGCCAGGACACAACTCTTCCACTAACACCATGTAGCTGGGGGTGATAAAAGCAGCGTGCAGCTGAACCAGGTGAGGGTGATGAAGCCTCCTCAGCAGCTGGTACTCACGCACAACCAACTGTCTCTGCTCGGCCTGGTAAGGGGTGATCTTAGCTGCAAACACCTGGCTGGTTTCAATATTTCTACACATAGTTACTATGCTGAATCGACCCCTGAGAGATATAAAAACAGAGGGTAAGAGAGGATGGCCTTAATTCTTCTAATTAGACTAAATTTGTCCACAATCATCAGAACAATGTTGCGGCTAGTAACAGGACAGTTTTGCTCAACAAGTTCAGCTACCTGTTTATCTCAGAGAGGAAGCTGAAGCTCCTGCTTGTTGTTTGACATTCTGATCTAGTGATCTTTGACCCAAGCAACTCAGTCTGAATGAGAGGAATGTGGATCTCTGTGAAACGACAAAAAGCAGGTGACAACGCAGCTACCCTCATGTTGTATTGTTTATACACTGCTCACTGTAGCTAAGGAGTATGTTAAGCACAATAAACCACTGAAGCAAATTCATAACGTAAAAACAGAACAGCATTTTTCTCACCTTCAGGATGGGTAGCCATGACAACTGGAGATGAAGCCTCACTGAAAGGTCCTGCTCCAGCCTTTGTGATGCAGCCCACCCTGAACACATAAGAAGCTCCTCTGGGTAAGTCCTTCACCACGTAGCAGCTGTCCTTCACCTCATCTGACAGCACTGTCCACTCCCCACCTGAAGAGACACAGGTGATGCATCTACTGAACAATTTTATGGCTGAATCATTTTCTTTTGTTTGTTTTTTAATATTTAAAAAATTCTTATACCACACAAAATCACAAAAAAATATCAGTCAAAAAATATCGCCACAGCAGAATCGTTCCAAACAACTTTTAACAAGACCTACAAGATTACTTCAGGACTATAAATTTGTGTCTAATGACATGCTTTTTTTAATATTTTTGACAAAAATCAAATGCATGTTTATTCATTTCATATAAAATAAATTAAAAAAAATAAATAAAAGAAAATAAAAGGAAATCTGTTGTCATTATGAAAAAATTTACTATTTCCTTTTCCATTTTATTAAGTAATAAATTAAATTAATGAACTTGACTGTTAAAAAAGTTGAACACGAAATAAAATAAAATAAAATAAAATCTTTCATGTAGCCATACCATCTGAGTGAACCCACCGTCTGTACAATACTGTACACAGTAAGTGATGGGGTCACTGGACTGAACAGGCCTCCACACCAGCAGGACTCCACCCCCATCTAACTGCAACACTTCAGCCTTGGTGGGACGGACTGGCAGTTTTGGATATTAAGAAAAAGTTCAACACAGATGTACTCTAAAATGTTAAAGTGTTGTGGAATATAATCATGGAGTGTATGTCTTAGCTACCTTTTGTCTTTTTAAATGCGGGTATTTTGAAAGATGGTAAAAGTTTGGAGCTTCTCTTTTGGGGACTCTCAAGACCAGTGTTATGCTCCCTCTTGGGTGGGATCAGAGCCGATCCTTTCACTATTGGCCCTGGTATAAAAAAACGATAACAACATGGAACAACTTATGTCAATCATGATCATACAGCATCCCAGACTTGAGACAAGAAATGTATCAGGAACATCATTCCTACTTAGAATAAGATACAAGCAAAAGGCTCAGTAATAACTGACCTTTGTTCACGTCTTCTTTACTGGAAGACCTGGAAAACAGTTTAGTTATACTGGAAGCTGAAGCTCTCATCTTCTTACGCAGAGACATAGTGGGTGTATCAGGCTTCATGATCTGTCCCAGTGTGGGTCCTAACTCTGTTTCCTCCAGCTGAGAATATGAATGGCCAGTCCAGGACTGCCTGCGAAAAATCTTTAGAAGTCCTAGTTTAGGTGACTTTCCTGTAGGAGGCCGGGCTTCAAGGGCTGGGGCAGATGCATGCCTCTGGAGGCCAGAGCCTTCTTTCCTGTCTTTGGCCCTGGGTGGCCTCTCAGGAGCCTGTAGGGATGTGAGGCTAGGACTGGGACTGGGCATTAAGGGAGTCCCAGGCTGACCTCTGCTGTGTGTGGATAGATTGGGATTAGAACGTGTGCGATTACGAGGTGGAGGCTGTGGAAATGAGTTTCTGGTTTTTACTTCTTGAAAAAAGCATGGGGATGGTGAAATCAGGGGCTCTCCCTGATCATCATATCCATCACTCTCTCCTGATTTGTATCTTCCTCTGAGATGACCATGACTTAGCTCCTCATAAGAACCCAGCCTACTTGATGAATCAGAGCCACCATGCTCCAAAATTAAAGATTCAGTCAAAGATCCTTGGGAACTGACAAAAGTATCTCTTTCTGTCTCCTCCTGATCCAACCTGGTCTTCATTTTGCCTCCAGCAAAGAAATCTGAGGGAAGAGATGGTCCAGTACATGTGAGAGTCCCTTGTACCGGTGTGACAGAGCCTTTTCTTCTTGTGGTCCGCTGAGAGCTTGCCAGTGATTTTCTTTCTGCCACCTCATCATCTGTGAAGTCCTCCTTCATACTCTGAGAGCCATCTTCCTTCCTTGTCGTTGTACGCGTGGGTGAGCTGGGAGATCGACGAGAATACTCATCTAGAGACCTGCTCCTTCTGTGAGGGGGTAGTGAACAGGACTTTTGCATACTGGGCTGAATGGATCCCCGTCTCTGACCACGGCCGATTTCAGTTTCATCCTCAACATATTCAATAAGAGGTTCATTGAGACGCCCTGAGAAACTTCTTCGGAGGGGCTTGCGGCCTCTCTCCTGCTTTTTGGCCTGGAATTTGTCCCGTAGAGTCATATGTCGGGCAGACATAGGAGAAAGTTGATGAGAAGTGTTATAGAAGGTGCTTCGGATAACACTGCCTCGAGGGATACGGCCTCCATCACTCCCTGAACCCTCATCCCCATCAGAAATGTAGAGAGACAGATTGCTGTCTTTGTGGAGGCGACGCTCCCACTGAGGCGTCATTTGATCTGTTGTTGTTGATGATGCAAGTGACTGCCTGCTCAAACTCCGCTCTATTACACTCCTCCTCTCCACCATCTCCCCATCCTCTTCCTCCCCTAATGTCCCATCCTCATCCTCCTCTTCATCCAGGTGGTGTTTGGCAAAAGGCTCAGGGATCTGTGCCCTCTCCATTAAGGGATCATATTCTTCCTCTGTTTCCTCCTCCTCCTCGGTCTGGCTGCACTGTTGGAAAAAGTCCCAGGAGTCGGCTTCATCGTACTCAGAGGAGGAGCCACTGCTCGGGGAGGTGCTGCTGTGCTCTTGGGGCTCCCGGGGCACAGTCACTGAAGCCTCCCTGAGAGGAGCATCTAGCAGCTCAGGAATGGACCTCAATGTGAGCACTGAACCAACGGAAGTCAAAGAACGCTGAGGAAACAGATGAAAAAACAGAAGTCATTTTTTGGCAAAATGTTCTTTTAGAGAAATCAAAAACTAAATTCTAAGTTTTTTTCACATGAGAAACCAGATAATACGTCAATTTTACTCCAGAAACATAATGATGCAGCACGTGACACAACTCACCTGCCATTTCCTTTTAGACATGAAGACTTTTAAACTCTTTGTGTTGATCTCATCAGTATCTTCACCTGCATGTTCATCCTGTCACAATAGTCAAAAAGCATTTTCCCGTAAGTTGAATAAGCTTTAAAAAAAAAAAAAAAAGTACTTTGCCATTTATCTCACCTGGAACCACTCATGGCTTAAACACTCAAAAGCAGATGGCCGCTTCCTGTACAGTAAAATTAAGAAATATTAGAAATGTACACAGTCCCACTTGTAACCAGGTGTATGATTGTGAATGAGAAAAAAGTGTCTACGAAAAACAACAAAATGGGAGCAAACACTCTTTTGCTTTTCACCCTATTATTGTTATTTCTTTTGCATTTAATGTTAAGGCTCCTATGAAATTTCATTTTTATTTGATTGTGAAACCAGAATAAGTCACAAATGCAAGTTTTGTTATATTTAGACAGACAGTTGTTTAGACTCTGGAAGTGTGTAACGAGCTAAGCAAAAATTAAATTGCTTCTTTACTCTGGATCTGGCTGAAGGACCATATGGAGAAAATTTATAGCGTCAGGGCTCCTGCACATGACGTCTGGTGCATCCCAGTTTAGAGTCCCCTCCCCAACCCTCAGCAACGTTGCACGGTCAGTCTCGCCCATAAAAGGACATCGACACACCAGGCTGTTGAAATAAGATCAAGAACGATGTATTCAAAAGCAGAAAGCCAAAAGACATGCTTAATTCAATGCATATTAAAGATTCTGAGGGTATTTTGAAAGAACGGTATTGACACATACCAGAGGTAAGTAATGACGCCCACAGCCCTGATGAAGAAAATAAGAAATGGTCATTTAATGTTACTGTTTTAATGTTTAAAATTACAAATTTTAGTTTACATTTAGATAAAAACAAACAGGAAACTTTTGCGGGTTTAATCTCAGATTAGCAGTTAAACCCACCAAATATCAGTGGCCACAGTGACGGGTTCTTGATGAACGATCTCAGGTGCAACAAACTCAGGTGTACCAAGCACACTATACTGGTGTCGCGATGTGTCTATTTCCTGGCAGAAGCCAAAGTCACAGATCTTGATCTCATCTCTTGGAGGATACACCATTAAAATATTATCAGGCTAAAAGGAGGAGAAATGTAAACATAGAGATAAGAATTACATGAAAAGTAATGCAAATCCCAACTGTGAATTACTAACTGGAAATCTCACTTTAATGTCCAGGTGCAGGATGTTCATGCTGTGAATATGACCAACCCCTTCAAGAATTTGTTGGATATATGACTGAACCTGAGAGAAAATATAATATTTGGTCAAATTTGTTCATCCTATCTGCAAACATTGATTATAAATGTACATTTGTACCTCTTTTTCTGAGACAGAGCCTCTCAGTAATAAATGGTCCACAAGTCCATGAGAGCAGCACCTGGACACAATGTTAAGGAACCTGCAGGATGGATGTGTGTGTGCATGAGAAGAAAACAGGTCAATGCATAAAGGGAAGGATACATTTCTGTGATAAGCACCAGTGTCCGTCTGGTACAGAAGAAGTCCAGCAGACAGGCCACCCTAGGGTGAGCCAGGCGGGAGAGCAAGTCTCTTTCCTGGAAGGCCCTGGTCCGAGTGCTACTTCGGAGAGGCAAAAACTTGGCAGCAAAAACTTCCCCTGTCCTTCTGTGGATGACACGCTTTACCACCCCAAAAGTTCCCCTTAAACATAGAAAGATTTTTTTTAGTGATATATTTGGAGATACGACAGGCAGCTTGGACATCAAAATTAAGATAAAATTTACCTTCCAATTTCCTCATGGATATCATAGACAGAAAATAACTTCCTTCTCTTCCCCAGCTCCACCTCTTTCTCCTGAGACTCAATTGGAACTACAGAAAAAAATAATCTCTTGTAACAAAAGCAGGAATGAAGTAACACTGGTAGAAATCTTTACAATTCTAACACAAAAATATGTTTGTATCTTGCCTGACACCCAGGCTACTATGCGCATTAGCCCTAGCAGAGGTTTGGTGCATTTAATTAAAATAATGACACAGAACAGCACTGAGGATGTCTCACCTTCTTCAACTGTAAGCTGAGCTTCACACGATGTGTGACCAGAGTCATTGTAGGCAAAGCAGGTGTATATGCCACTGTCCTCACCCTCGGGGCACACTATGGTCACAGAGAAGCGAGCACCATGCTGAACAATCTTCAAATTCTCATTAGCTGCAAGCGCCTCTCCATCCTTTAATCACATATGAAGAGCAAACATTCAATTGATCACACTGAAAATTTGAAGAAGTTTTAGAAGAGACAAAGAAACAGACTATTTGACACTTTTTCAGAAAGGGAATAAACTAAAGAGAAACTATCAATAAATAAAAACAGTACCCTGAAGGGAAGAATAGAGCTACATAACTACAAAGCTGGAAATTCCACTTTCTTTGCAACCAATTTAATTTGAAATCCCTCATCTAGAGTGCCCCCACCTTGTACCACTGTATCTTAGGAGTAGGTCTTCCTGTTATAATGGCTGTAAATGTTGCGGGTTGGCCTGGTTCAACACACATGTCCTCTGTGGGGACTTGGATGGATGGAGGAGCTGAGGAGAAAATTAGATAATTTAGTCATACAAGCTTTGACAGTATTCTTAGTTTTACAGTTGTTCTGTAATACCATCTGTAATTTCCTGCATTGGTTCTGAGATGAAGATCTCCTCTTCTTCCTCTTGGTAACACGGAGGCTGCCTTACCACATGATCGGATGCAGAGGTGGGAACATCCTCTTCAGCACTTGGAGATAAGGTAGAGGAAAAGGTCATTAAACAAAATAAAAACTGGAAAGAAAACATTTACCTTTTTAGAATACACAAATTATCTAGGATATGATGAACAATTAATCCACAACTGCTGCCATTTTAATACAAGGGCTTAGTGGACTTCATGCCCCAGGGTCTAGCAACATAACGCCCAAGAGATGTGGAAAAATAAATAATCTGGGTAAATAAAACTTACATGGAGAAAATAATCTCCAAATCAGAGTTCACGGTATTACATAATGATTCATTATTCCCGACATGAAAAGTATAATGGTGGTGAAATAATGGTGCAGGGGATTATTTCCTTCAGCAGATTAATTGCACATGGAAATCTCAATCATTTTGAAAACTTACTGCAATCATACAAGTTTGCTCTTGAGAAGGGCTGTCTGTTAAATCAAAATCATTTCAAGTGATGACCTCACTATATAATCCTATTTGTGGTATTCATGGTTTTGAAGTCCTCTCTATTACTAAACCGATAGTAACTATAAAGACAAATCCTGTCATTTGTGTGTGAACTCACTGATCAATTCTGAATCATCTTAGTCTTAAGTAGAATCAAAATGACCACCTAATAATCACCCAGATCTTTCCTTACTCTTTACTAAGGGTAGTACCAGAAGTACCAGAAACTTACGAATCTCAACTATCTTTTAAGGTAAGATTGAAACACTCCTTCACTCAGATAGCTACAGCAAAAAAACAGAACAGGTTCGAACCTCCCACCTAGCCAAGATTCAAACCAGCGACCTTCTTGCTGTGAGGCTGCAGTGCTAACCACCACACCACCATGCATTATTATTATTATTATTATTATTTGATAGGTACAAAAAAACTGAATAAATTCTAAAAATTGCGTGAAATGGTTGTTTTTTTGTTTGCTCTATACATAATTTGGGCTTTTTAATTTGGTCAACCATTTCCTTAAATTCTAGTATTCTTGATTTAATAAAGAATATATTTGACTGTTTTGCGTAAGTGGTTATGTGTACTTAAAAGTAAAGGAAGGATGGTAAGTATAAATAGGTTTTATGTTAAATAACTTACTGTTCAGAGTAATCTGGAGGGAAAATCATCTTGGCAATAGAGGTGGGACTGAAATCAGTCTGTAACCATTTCTTGACAAAAGCAGTGGACCAGCCCTCAGAGTCAGCATCTACAGAAGTCAAAACACCTCTTAGCCAAAATTTTACTACTCAAAGTAAGTTTCTGATTTAAAATATTAGCAAAAATATGTACTGAAGTTGAGAGGTAAAATTTTTGAAAAGCACATTACCTTACGGTCCGGAGACAGTAATAATGTACCGTCTTACCTTGCAGCTTCAGGGTTTTACCCCACTAACCCACCACATCAATAGGACATGGGCATATGCCCACTCCTGCATAGGCAGAAATGGAACACTTGTCCAGCACATGACCATCTTGTAGGAGTGGAGAGTTAGCTGGGCATGCTTTGGCGAGAGGAGAAAGGGGAATGTTGAGTGGTTATTTGTTATCATGACTTAGATGACTTACATGGAACGGTCCATGTGAAGAACCCCCTGCTTTAGGACGAGTAGAGGGGAGATGGAAGAACATGTAGGTTATGGACAATGGAAAGACAAACATGGACTCAAAAATCCAGGAAAAAATATAAAAGGATAAACTTCATTGAATTTGGTTCAATCTTATTAAACAGCTTATAAGTACAAAATAGTAACATTTACTTTCTGTCTTTATATTTATTCAGTATTGCTGTAATTCCTCCATGGTGTAAAATTTGAGTGGCTTGTGGTGATGTCTACAATAAAAAAAATGAGTGTAATGGAAACACAGTATATAGTCTGTTATGATCCATGCTCTGTGAAAAGTGGAAACACAATGAATAACACAAAACCATTCTGCAAAATACATGTATCAATATCTTTTCACTGGAAAGGAGGCTGGGAAGTAAAGTATGATGTATATGCTAAATGACAGTCACTAGATCCCACTCATTATGGTACACAGCACAGTAAATTGAAGTTTCTGTCACATGACTACCATGTGACTGTTCTAACTCTTCAGGAGTGCATTACATGCAAAATTTAATTACACACACCAGTAATTAGAACAGATGGCGTGCAAGATAATTAAGATTTAAGATAATACTCAAAAAAAAAATTGGTGACTTGAGGGTATGAGATGAGAGATTGGTAGCAAAGCTTGGGTTTAGATCTGCTGAAGATTCCAAAAATCTTCTAACATAATTATGTAACCAGGGACACTTGCAAGAATTAAACATTTGTTATTATTTATCAGTTTTTGATATAAACTGTTGAGCTGAAATGGCAGTATTAGAAATGGGATAATGACACATAACATACATAGGAGTATTTTTATGTCATGCACTACACCAGATAATATAGTTAATTGTTAACAGGTAACAACATTTGCCTCACTATGCCTTCACTTTAGGCACTAAGCTAAAAACTGCAACCCATACCATAATCAGTGGAAGTCTAGTAGTATGATAGTTGGAGCTACTTATGATGTGAGCGTGTGTAAAATGAATAAAAAATGGATAAAAGGAAATGTACTGTAAGTATGTGAGAAATCTGAAAATGGTGTGAACTTGCAAGAATGGATGGATGACAGTGTTTGAGATGAAAAACTGGTCTAAATTGTGGCAGTTTGTTTCAAAGTAAAAGAGATGTGACATGATGTGATGCAAAAAAGGTGGTAGGATCAGAAGGAAACTGGACAATGGCATGTGCTTTAGCCCTTCTCAAACAGCTGGCCAAGTAAAAGTGTGGACCACATGTGTGAAAACCCAACAATGGGTTTCCAGCCTATGTGGAGGACGCTTACATCAGCAGCCCTGACGGTCCTACCTTTAGCAGGTAAGTCCTGCGGCTGGTCATTCTCATTGTCAGTTGGCGGGACAAAGGCAGGACACATACCTGCTTTGCATTTGACGCAGCCAAGTTCATTCCAAAGCTAAACAAAACAAAATGTTTGTCATTTGTGACACAAGTGATGCTTGCTATCTTGAGAACTTGGAGATGAACGGACATGAGTTTGATACCTCACACTCATACTGCCCAATATCTGTCTCTGTTGCCCTGATGACTGTCAGAGACAGGATTCCACTGCGAGCATCATTTACAATCAAATATTTAAGGTGGTCAGTTAACTCTCTACCATCCTTCAACCATCTGCAAAGCCAAAGAGGGATGTTTTTAGCAAACACGTTGATGGACAATAAATATTAAAACAAATCTGCAGCTTTATCCTGTGCTGTAGTTACATCGTCTCTGCCGAACCTGATTCGTGGTAAAGGTGTGGTAAGTGTGGAGCAAGAGAACTGGATATCCTCTCCTTCTATCAAACAAGCACTCTCCAGTCGACTCACAAACCGGGGTGCAGCTAGAAGAAGAGAAGAAGTGCATGTGAAAAGTGTCAGGTGTTCCCCGTGTACTTGGAAAACGGTCTATTGTGGCCGATGTATTAACAGTAATACTGTTGAAGTATTAAGTCAGTAGTTGTAGCAGTAACAAACAGTTTTGGTTGTAGCATTGTGCAATGTGCATCATATCACTCAAACTCACCCTGCACCACCACCTTAGCCAGAGTGCCGGCACTGCCCATGGAGCTGGTAGCGTAGCAGGCATACTGTCCAGAGTCCTCAGCAGTGAGACTGTCCAGGATGAGACTGCACATTCCCGAACGGTCTGCTGTAATGATGTGACGCGGGTCATCCTCCAAAGGAAGACCATCTAAGATATAGTGATCAGAATTTTACTGTGAAGCCATCACTTTACCCAATTCATTCAATGCATGTTTGGAAATATGGAATTCCTCAGAAAGGTTGACCAAATAACTAGAAACCACTTTACAAATCATATCTGGGATGTAAAATACAAAACTGTGTTGTTTGTTTGCTAATGTCTCTCTGTAATGGTAATTACTTTTTCTTTTTGTCTGTAAAATGTACAGAATACATTTGCATATACTTTTGCATAATTTGTTTTTTATAATTAATTACAGACTTTCTAACCTTTTATCCAGCTGATAACTGGTTTTGGCAATCCAGAGACTTTGCAGGTCAGTTTGATCGTCTGCCCAATCATTGTTGTAAAATCACACAACTGTGTTTCAAAGACAGGAGGGCCTGTAAAAACACAAGAATCATCAAGCAAATACCTGATAATAATGGGTATATCAACTCAGTACAACTGTGAATCTTAATAAGTTCAAGCTAATAAAGCATTCTTTTAATCCATACAACACAAGTGAGTGGAAAACTTTAGTGTTGAATGTTGTTCTGAAGCTCTTTTGTGTCTTTTAAGGGTTAAGATCCATTCTCTCATCCTGGATCAAAGATAAGACTTACTGTTGGTGAGCTGGCTGGAGCGTTGCTGCAGCTCCTTCAGGTCTTTCAGCCAGGAGAGTTTCACAAGTGTGGAATGACTCTGGAGTGTATATCTACGAATGGATCCCCTGTGTTCATGCCACAACCCCCAAGACCTTTCCTCTCCACCCAAAGTCTCCTTTATTTCCACATCATTCAGCTGCATTGATTACAAGAAAGATAAAAGCACCTGAAGTCATCTAGAGAATTTGTTTTGCTTCAACTACTTTACTTTCATTTGGAACACAGCACCAGAGAGAGTTTAGATCTTACCTTCATTTTGTTCTTAAAGATGTATGTGTCCCGGTTCATGCTGGTGTCTTTTTTCACTTTACACAAAACAATACAGTCCCTGAAGAGAAAAACTTGTCTCTGATGCCCTCTAGAGGCAGTTTTTATTTCTGGAGATTCCTCCCACACTGTAAAAACACCCTAAAATAGAAGCAGGTGAATCAGATTCACCAAATATAACAACCAGACTTGCTCAGTATTTGGGAAAGTATCCAAAACTTTGAGCGATATTATCATGACAGCATTATGAACCAAGTTTACAGTGGAATTAATACTGCCACTAGCAGAAAATTTTTTCCATTAGATTATGCTCATTAAACTTCCAATGATTATTATGTTTTTATAAATATAAAGGCATTGCAATTACTTTTGCTTACCTGTCGCACTGCCTCACCCAGGGCAGTGAGAGGCGCTGGGTAGTTTTCTATGAGAGATACCTGATGCAGATTGTCAGACCTCCAGGGTAAGCAGGACACCATACAGAAGGCGTCTTCCAACAAATAGCAGCTCTGGCCACTCTTAGCTTTGTTCTTTATCAACTCCTGACACAGAAAGAACATTTTAAGAAGAAATTACAATGATATAAAATCTTATGAGCAGCCTGGAAGCAGGGAGAGGATTTAAAGATTATCAAAAGCATGAAAAGGCGAAAGAGGCAACGGATGTGCAGAACACATTACCATTAACAAGTGCTAACAAGTCATGTATCTGTATTGCGCAGTCTTGGGGTCTCTCTGTGTATGAGGCATACAATGTTTAAAAACACAAATGGGCACCTTTTAAAGAGACTGATTCTCACTGACAACCCAAGATGTTGACTAAGGAATTTAACATCCATTCACTTAAAGCAACTAAATTTAATGACAACTGTAACAGTAATGCCGTCTTAGATTCCTGCTTTCTGCTTATACAAATATTCATAGTCTTCTACACCAGAAATGGTTGCAGGATACACAATTAAGACACAAAAATAAACTATGCAGACCTTCAATAAAGCCTGGTAGGTTTGAATCCTCTCTACTGGCTGCTGGAGGAAAGTAAGGACATCCATGGCAGAGGCGTCAGACCCAACAGATCCTGCTAATTGCTATAAAAGGATAGTAAATCAGTGTTATAATGCTGCTGCTCCTGTACAATTATTGTTAATGTCATGTTTATTTTTATATCCAAGAGATAGCTGTCATAAATACTTTGAAATATTGCTGGACAGTCTTGTCACTGACGCAGGCCTCTGCTTGTGTTTGTCCCACCATGTAGTGAAGGTACTTCTCAAAGTCTTCAGTGTGCTTGATCAGATGCATGGAAACATCATCATCTGTAACACATTCTTTCAGACCAGGGAGGATAGAACTGAAAAGAAAGACTTGAAGTCATGTTTTCAGTAGCATGAGTTCATAACATATCTTTATGTATTGCTTGTCCTTCTAAAACATTAAAATAAGTATTAAACCAACATATCATGACATAAGAGGACATTTAATTTCTTGTTTGGGTGTATGTTACCGTTCATGTAAAAACACAATGTCCTTCATGTTCCTGAAAATGATCTCTTTCTGGTTGAGGATGTTAATGGGGACATTGGTGCTTGAATCCAAATAATTCAGCTGATGAGAGATAAACATCTTCATCGCCTTTACAAACTCCTCTTCTCCATCTATTAGGCCTTGGATCAGCTGACTGATGACAAGAAAGAAGATCTGATGTTACAGCTCTTCGTGTATCCTGATGAGCCCTGTATGTAACTAACAAACCTCAGAGCTCTCCTGTACTCCTCTCCTGTAGACCCAATTCCATCAAGATCTTCTTGAGGAGCTCTTAATTGTGGGAAGGTCTCCTGCAGAAAAACGTTTTTTTTTTGTCCTTAATGCCTTGAAGTCACTATTTACTGCTGCAACTGAAGTATTTTTTTGGTTTTTGAGACACCATCTGAATTTATACACCCTACCTTTCTCTTCTTCTCCAAATAGGCTGGACACAGCCATCCCTGTCGTGCAGGGTTAGTTTTTGTGGGTTTGGTCCTCACCAGCCATCTGTCGGGATGAACAGAGTCCAGGACCTCCACAAACTGACCCTCCTTCAGAACAAAACTGTCCTTAATTCCACTATTAGGGCTGCAGTCAGCTCGAGCCACATACATCTCAAATGTCTGAGAGGGAAAAACATTAAATATATTACAAATTATGGCTTAGAAGATAAAACTTTGTCAGACTGTGACTATATCTGATCATATATTTAAAGGACACCCAGCAGAGACTCATACATGCATTACAGGCAGTCAAGATAGAAGATGGATGTCGAAAATACCTCTCGCCTGTCCTCATCCCCCTCTGACTCAGATCCAGATGCAGTGCTAGTTATGGGTGTGTGGGCACGATGGTGTTTTGGAGATGGTGTCCTCAATTTACTATCAGGAGGCCCTATGAATTAGAACAGAAGACAGCCTTTCTGTACTGGTAAGGCAAATAAAAAAAAGAGCTAGTGGACTCTGTTTCCAACAAAAGCTGGTATGGTATGTCACGCTGAACCGTGTATACAGGTTTTGGAGCAACATATGCCGCACCCAGATAATATCTTTATCATCAGGGAATGATGGTCTTTTTTTTCAGCAAGACAATAAATAATTTTTTTTTCACATATTACAGCAGCATGGTTCAAAAAGACCCAGTTGCTGAACTGAACTGCTATGATCCAAACCTGTCACATGTGAAGCAGTTTGAAACAAAAATGCAAAAAACAAAAAACAAAATCTGAACAAATAAAAGACAAAAGTGTTATAAAAGGTAAAAATGACAAAAATTCACAACTTAATTTATCTGTTTTAGTGATCGATGGGTCGTCTTGAGTTTATACTACTTTCAATTAATAATAAGTTTCAAATTATTGGACATTAATGAAATTAGAGGGTTTATTACTTCTTTTTAGTGTCCCAACTCTTTTAGAAATATGGCTAAATGAGATCAAACTGAAGATAATTAAATAAAATAACATCACTGACCTTTGACCATCAGTAATTTCTTTGGAGCTTGTGGCGCAGCTAGCTGTTTCTTATTCTCATTTGCAGGTAATTGGTCTGCTGGTTTTGCGGCTTTTGGTATTTCCCTGTTACAAAATTCATACATTTAAAGAGAAAACTTTAAACGCACATTCAAAATGAGCAATGGAACTAGAGTATAAATAAAATGTCTCTTCTGAACTACCTCGGCATGGCTGGACCAGTCTGGATAGGTTCCATTATGTCTGGAGCGGTGTCATAATCAGAGGGACTGGACACTGTTTAAAGTGGATTTTGAAGAATAGAAATCATTTATGCTTCTCTAACTTTACAGCTAAAAATTAAGGGTGTTACTTACTTGAGCTGACAGCAATGATTGAAGATCTTCTTCCTTCCTGTAGGCTCGTTTGAGTGTCCTGCTCTGTCAGGTTGTAGGCCTCCCATAGAGATACACTCATGCTTTCTACATAATTTTTAGCATCTGGTTCTGAAGCGAGACCTTGGGTTTTGGCCTGAGCTTCAGACTTTGATGGAGCAAGCTGCAAAGGAGTTATGGCTGCAAGTGGTGGGTGTATAGGCTTCTGGGCGGCAGGAGAAGGTTGCACAGTCTGTACAACTGTTATGTTTCCATTGTAAGAGGTCACACCAAACTTATTCGCTACCTCACAAGTGTAAACTCCAGTGTCACTGTTAGCCATGTTTTTGATCACAAGTGTACATTCTCCATGCTCTGAAGTTTTAATCCTGTTTCGCTGATCATTAGTAATTTGTTGGCCATCTTTGAGCCAATGAATAGTGCTGGGTTTTCCTTCTACAACACACTTTAGACTGAGGGTACCATGGAGATCTGCATTTTGGTTTTTGAAAACCTCTTTAAAGACTGGTCGCATGTCTTTCCGGGTCTTGTAGCCTTTAAAGGCAGCCTGGATCTTGACTGCAGCCTCTTGCATTTGGGGTTCATCCTCTATGTTGATCCCAATCTCTGCAGGAGAAATATCACATGACTGTGTCTTCTGTAGTGGCAGCTCTTCAGTTTGCTCATCAACAATGCAGACAGGGGGTTGGACATGATTAGTGGGTAGCTCAGTCAAAGCTTCTGAGAAAGTTTCATCTTCAGAAATGTATAGAAGAGGAATGTCTTCTGCCTGCTTTGGCATTTGTTGCTCTTCTCTTCTTCTAATTGGCTCAACTGCCAACTTGATATTCTGGTGTGCTTCAGGCTCTTTTTGCATGGGTTTAACTGGCTGTTTTATTGGCTGCTTTATGTTATCGACTGTTTCACTGTTGGCTGTGACGGACTGGCTCCTCTCCAGTTTTGGTTTCATTTCAACCTCTCTTCCAATTGGTTTTATTAGCTTTCTTACTGGCTTTTCTTCAGCTGATCTTACCACAACATTTGTCAGCATTTCCTCATCTTGATCTGTCTCTGTGTCCCTGGATACTTGTTTTTCCATTACTCTCTTTACTTTGCTCTTAGTCCTCATAGGTGGCTTTGGGGGAACTATTTCAGAAACTTTTCCTTCAGGTTTTTCTGTTTGTTCCACTGGCTGTTTGTCCAGTTGATTAGCAGAGGGTATTATTTTCAGTGCCTTTTTCTCTCTTTGCGCTTCTGTGGACACTTGCTTTTCTTTCCATTTATACTCTTCCTCAGAATCATTTGGTGTAGTCTTTACTGCTTGTGTCTCCTCAGCTTCTTTTGAGATACACTTTCTTTCCATTATCTTTCCCTTTGATCTTATTGGTGGTTTAAAAGACTCCTCTGCTATCTTGCCCACTTCAGCTTTATTTTCTGCAGATGCTACATCCTCCTCGGTCTTCTCTTGGGGCTTTACTGGGTGTTTTTCATCCTGACTGTTCCTCCGTGTTATTTCTGGTTGCTTCACCTTCTGCTCAACTTTAGTCATTTTCCCTGAAGGCTTTCCTTGCTCTTTCAGGTCAGTTTCATTTTCCTTTTCTCTCAGTTCATCCAGAGTGCTGCCCATAACATTGTCTGACTGTCTTGCTTCAAGGCCAAAATTAACTAATTCTTCCAAATTCCTTCCTGATTGTCTCATTGCCAAGAAACTGTCATTTTCTGTACCCAAAGGTCTAGCTGGTTCATCAACCTTTCTGTCAACCCTATAATCCTTCTCTAGTAGTCTCACTGGCTTATCAGCTTTCTTGTGCATCTCGCCATCTTTCTCTTTATTCCTCTCCTCTTGTGTTACATTCTGTGCAACATCAAAGTCTTTTTCCATAGATTTTGCAGGTCGAATGCTCTTTTGGACTTCACTAGTCTCCTTCAGCATGGACGCCTTGAGGTCAAAAATTGGCTCCACGTCTTTTTCTAAATTAGTAATAGATGTCTTCCTGTTAGTCCTCCTTTTGGGCTCAGGAGGAACAGATTTGGCCTCAGAAAGGGGCCTCTCATCCTCTGGGGTAAGAGTTGGTTTGGAAACAGTGCCTTTCATCTTTGGTAGTATTGTAGGTGCTTCTGTGTTTGGAGTTGGTTGTACTGCTAAACAAGAGAATGGAAAAAATTATAATAAAGCAACTCCCTTCTCTGTCTCTGCCAGTCAAAAATAATGCTAGACCCACCTTTCACTTGCAGAGTTGCAGAGGTCTCTGCACCTCCAACATGACAAGAATAGCTACCACTGTCTTCACACTTGAGCTCCTTGATGTTGAGCTGCAGAAAGCAGCCCTCCTGTTTTATCTCGTACTTCTTATTGGCCTTCAGTGGTAGATTGTTCTTTTTCCACTGCACAGACAATCCAGGTTTGGACAGCTCACAGTACATGGAGGCCATACCACCAACCTCTGCCTCTATACTTTGTAATTCTTTGTTGAACAATGGAACAAGTTCTAAATATGTGGGACAGAAAACACCAAAACATACATCATGTACAGTATTAAAATCTCATATACAAACAAACCTACCCACTTATTATGAATGAATATGTGTGTTGCAGCATTTTAGTGTGAATATGTCTAAATCTAAACAAGTTAACCTCATTGTTATGGACAGCTTAAGTGATGATAAAGTAAATATTCCTTACATACATCCCCTATGTTCACATGCACACACCTCTCACTACCACATTTGCAGAAGTTTCTACATTCCCCGCTTGACAAGTATAGCTGCCACTGTCCTCGGGCTTGAGGTCTCTGATGTTGAGCTGGAGAACACCACCATTCTGCTTCATCTCAAACTTCCTGCTTGCTCTTACTGGCTGTCTGTTTTTCTTCCATTGTACTGACACGCCAGGCTTGGACAGTTCGCAGAACAAGGAAGTTGTACCTCCCTCCTCTGCTTCTACGTGTTGTAATTCTTTATGGAAAAATAGTGGGAGCTCTGCAAAACAAAGAGCAGAAAAATGTTTTGCATGTTTGTATGACGATATACATGTCTTTAAGACATTACCAAATGTATACTACCATCACATCCACACTGGGAAATATTAGTGTTAAATATATAAATATATGTCTTAATACATAATGTGGTATATATCAATATTAACAAAAGAAAACTTTGTAATATTTTTAAATCAGACATGCTGCTTTGTAAACCCACAAACCTTTCACTGTTACAGTTGTAGTGGTCTGTGCACTTCCTGCTTGACATGTGTAGTTTCCACTGTCCTCAGGTTTGAGATCCTTAATGTGGAGCTGGATGACGCAGCCTTCTTGCTTCATCTCATACTTCCTGCTGGCTCTCAGTGGCAGCTTGTTTTTCTTCCACTGCACTGACACTCCAGGTTTAGACACTTCACAGCGCAGGGTGGCTATATGTCCTTCCTCAACCTCTACACTAACTAACTCTTCCTTGAAGAAGGGGGGGAGCTCTGCAAAACATTTTACATTGATATTTATAATATTAAGGTGTTTGAATACAGCAAAGTTTTGCTAGCTTACACACCTTTAACCGTCACTGTTGCAGTGGTCTCTGCTGCTCCTGCTTGACAAGAGTAGCTGCCGCTGTCTTCAAGTGTGAGATCTTTGATGTGGAGCTGGAGGAGGCAGCCATTGTGCTTCATCTCGTACTTCTTATTCGCTCTCAGTAGCAACCTGTTCCTCTTCCATTGTACTGGTAGCCCAGACTTAGAAACCTCACAGCAGAGGGAGGCGGTACCTCCCTCCTCAATGGCCACGTTTTTCAAATCTTCTTTGAAAAATGGTGGGTGCTCTGAGGAAATGAGGAAGGATGGAGAAAGTCATCTCTGAGCTTTAATATATCCACCTAACATGCAATTTTCCAAATTCGCACCTTTCACTGATACAGTGGCAGTGGTCTCCAAGCTTCCTGCTTGACAAGTGTAGTTGCCACCATCTTCAAGTTCGAGCTCTTTAATATTGAGCTGCAGGAAGCAGCCCTCTTGCTTCATCTCATACTTCCTGCTGGCTTTCAGAGGCAGTTTGTTCTTCTTCCACAGCACAGACACATCAGGTTTGGACACCTCACAACAAAGCGAGGCTATGCCTCCCTCTTCAGCCTTCACATTTTGCAGATCCTTTTTAAAACATGGTGGAAGCTCTGACAAAAATAAACTTATATTGTATTGAGGGAAATCTTTGATATAACTTATTATAACAGTCTTGTTATATTAGATCCATATCAAATAATAAAGTTTAAATTATTTCAAGAAGGCAAATAAAAAGGGGAAAAAGGGAAAATTTTTTCTCTAAGTGCAGTTGTGATGTCACTATGAAATTTACCAAGCAAATTTATAAATAAAAATATCTTTCATAATCACAGTAACATGTCCAGTTCACATGAAGTTTTCTAAATTCACAAACCTTTCACTGAGACAGTTGCAGTGGTCTCTGTGCCTCCTGCCTGACATGTGTAGCTGCCTCTGTCTTCAGGTTTGACCTCATTGATGAGGAGCTGGACGAAGCAGCCATCTTGCTTCATTTCATATTTCTTGCTCGCTCTAAGCGGAAGTCTGTTCTTCTTCCAAAGCACCGACACCCCAGGTTTAGACAGCTCACATTGCAAATAGGCTGCAGTTCCTTCCTGAGCCTCTACACTTCGTAATTCTTTCTTGAAGAAAGGAGGGAGCTCTATGGAAAGGTTGGAAGTGCAAAATAAATTGAGTTACAGATATTTTACTTTTCTCTAATTGAGTTTATGAACTCTTTTGACATTCACATTTCCCCCTTCACATACCTTTCACTGTCACTGTTGCAGTGGTCTCTGCACTTCCTGCCTGACACGAGTAGGTACCACCATCCTCAAGCTTGAGCTCCTTAATGTAAAGCTGTAGGAAGCAGCCATCTTGCCTTATTTCGAACTTCCTACTTGCTCTTAGTGGCAGCCTATCCTTCTTCCACTGAATTGGCACTCCAAGTTTAGATAGCTCACAGTAGAGGGAAGATGAACCTCCTTCTTCAGCTTCCACACTCTGAAGTTCTTCCTGGAAGAACGGAGGAAGCTCTAGAAAAATAGGAGAAGGAAAGAATTTCTCACTCTGAAATCATATCTACATCCTGGTAATTAAAAAGAAATAATTTACCTGTTACAGTAAGTTTGGCGCTGCTCTGCACATCTCCTGTATCACAGGAGTATATGCCTGTATCCTGGGGCTCAACATCATGGATAAGCAGCAGGTTCATCTTTCCCTCCTTACGTATTTCATATTTATCACTATTTCGAAGGGGGATTTGGTTGCGTCTCCAGGTAACCATGGTGATCAAGTCAGAGATAGTGCAACACAAAGTAGCTGTCTCTCCTTCCATCACCACTGTGTCTTTTGGCTTTTCCTCAAATAAAACTTTAAAATAATTTAAAATTAAGTCTCATTTTGGACTGGATGAATGAGAATAAACTCTTATCTAAAAACACAAAATATTAAAGGAATATATTCCACTCACCTTTGGGCTTAGGAACAACTAGCAGACGAGCAGATGTCCTCTCCTCCCCGACTACAAATGCCACAGTGCCCGTCTCCTCGGGTGTTGTCATGGTGAGGACCAGGCGGTGCTGGCGACCGTGGCATGTCATGTGGTTCATCTCATTCTTCTGCAGAGGGCTGGAGCCAAGCCACCAGATGCCCTCACTCACATCTGCGTGGCTCAACTCACACACGAACACAGCATCCTCTCCCGCTGTCACTGTTATGTCCTGCAGCTCTCTAACAATCCTAACACGCTCTGTGGATAAAGAAGGAACTAGATACAGCTGGCTTTTTAGCAGATGGAATATGGTATATTTATGAGAATCACAATGAGAAAGCTCACTTCTGCATTTCTTGGGTCATAAATAAAATGTTCTAAAATATGAGAAAATACTGGGTGAAAATCAATTGTAGCATCCACCTACCCCTCACAATCAGCTTGGCAGTTGTCTTTTTTCCTCTGGTAATACAGCAGTAGTCCCCAGCATCTTCTGGATACAGTTTCTTAATCTCCAGTGTATGCAAGGGACCCTTTTTCTTTACTATATAATGCTCTCCTTCTTCCACCACAATGTTGTCTTTTTTCCAAGTGACAGGAACATTTGCACTGGAAACTTCACAAGAAAGCAGCACAGATTTCCCCTCCATCACTGCTTGACTCTCTAGTTCCTTCTCAAAGAAAACAGATGCAGCCGCTGGTAAAAGAGAAAAAGAAGAAATTATTTTGCTTAAGGTTCAAGTTCAACAAGTGCTTAACAAACCTTAAAATTCTGGGATAATATTATTGAGGAAATAATATAAGATATATTTCATTTGTGAAATCCAGGTTTACTGTATATAAAGAGTGTCATCATGATATCATTACTACCCCACAACACGCTCAGTACAAGAGCAAATAAAGATCCCTACCAACAAGTTATATGGAATAAGCGTGTGTAAATTATGGGCATTAGACTTGAACCATCAGATTTGTAAGTATTATCACTGATTACAGAGGTGCACAGGTAGTAGCTTTAAAACGATTTAAAATATTTCAAATGATGCAGTTAAACACAACATACTATATATCATTTATTTAAATTTAAGTATGAAGTGTGGTTTGCAATCTGAAAATGGGATAATTTCTGGTACCTCTCACATTCACTTCAGCTGTTGTCTTCTGCCCACCAAAAACACAGCTGTACTCTCCCACGTCCTCTGGCAGGACGTTTCGAATGGTCATCTCAGCTATTTTCCCCTTCAGTGTCATCTGGTATCTTCCTCCATGATAAACCTGGTCCTCCCCTTTCCACCACTGCACAGGCACCCCAGCCTTGGACAGCTCGCAGCGCAGGCACACATTTCCTCCTTCAGGGGCCTCCTGGTTCTTCAGTCCCATTTTAAAGGAAAGGGGAATGGCTGTGGATGACATATGGTAAAATTAAAGTTTTATATACAGTAAGTAGGTGAATGTACTGTACAGGTTGTGCAACTAATAAATGTTTGATGAACACTCACTACTTCATTTAGGCCCATATGCTTAGTTAAAACAGAGTGCTGTCCAAAAATAGCATGATCGCAAATGTATTGTTAGACCTCAATTTTTTTTTACAAATTTAAGAATGCATATCGACATCCCGAGTTTTATTTACAATCTTCGCTTACGTGTAATTGTCACATTGGCTGTGGTCTTGGCATCTCCATAATTACAGCTATAGAGGCCACTGTCTTCAAGTTGTGTGTTTTTGATGGTCAGCTCCATGATGCCATTGTGATTTTTAATCTGGTACTTGAAATCATTCTTTAGCAGTTCTTTTCCTTTTCTCCACTCCACAGCAAGGCCAGACTTGGACAGCTCGCAGGTCAAGGTCACGCTGTTCTCTTCCTCTACCTGCTGGTTCTTTAGCTTTGTCTTAAACGTCACGGGTGGAGCTGCAAGATGAAAGGTTTAGGAAAATCATTCATTCTGTTGTCTTGCATTTGGTTATTTTACTTTCTCTTAGTTCATAAAAAAATAGTTAATATATTTCTTTCTAAATTTCAACCTTTGACTGTGAGCTCAGCAGATGATTGGCTGTCTTCGGTCTTGCAGGTGTATTTGCCAGCATCACTCTCCTCCACATTGTTGATGATCAGTTTGGTGAAATGTCCTTCCTGTTTCATCTCATACTTGTAACCAGGCTTTAGGATGACTCTGCCTCTCCTCCAGTCTACGGGAGCTCCAGGTTTGGAGAGCTCACAGCAGAAAACTCCATTGTCTCCTTCCTTCACCTCCAAATTCTCAACCCCTTGCTTAAATGTTACAGGAAGTGCTGAAGAAAATGATATGAAAATAATTGGTGATATTTACCTTAAATCTTTAACAGTGTATAAATGTCATGTTAGTAGTGAAACATACCTCTGACTCTAATGTCAGCTGATGTCACTACCGGTCCTGCAGAACAGCAGTACTCTCCAGCATCAGCGAGAGTTAAACTTCTAATCAACATCTCAGCTACCCGACCCTCTTGTTTAATCTGATATTTTTCTCCCTCCTTTAGGAGCTGTGCATATTTCCTCCACTCCACCAGCACTCCTGGTTTGGAGAGCTCACAGCGTAGTGTCACTTGACCCTCCTCCACAGCTTCTTGGTTCTTCAGTTTCTGCTTAAAAGTCACTGGGATTGCTGAGGATTGATATTCAGATACTTTTAGAATAGTATTGAATGAGAATTTTTTTATTTATCTTTTTAAGTCTGAATCATGTCTCACCAGTAATAATGACAGTTGCTGTGGTTTTTATGTCATCACAAACACAGCTATATGTGCCACTGTCCTCAGGAAGACTCTTCCTGATGAGAAGCTCCATTGTGGAGCCACTCTGTTTCACCTGGTACTTTTCTCCACTGGTGAGCACACTGTCTCCCTTCTTCCACTGCACTGGAACTCCCAGTTTGGACAACTCACAGCAGAGCGTCACTCCATTGCCCTCCTGCACCTGAATATTCTTCAATTCCTGGAGAAATTTAATGGGCCGTTCTACAGAAAAAAACAAAATAAAATATAACTGCAATAGAGAAACTTGAGAGAAAAGAAATAAACGTAACCTCATGTCAGTGGCAAAAAAAAAAAACTGTTTTTGAACGGAAGTCTGCATAAATGTACAACTCACTAATAAACTACTAAAACTAATAAAGCATGTATTTATGTTTATATATTATTTGAACAGCTGACTTTGCTCCTCCTCGTTTTAAGTGTGTGCATGTGTGCTCAACTATGTGACTCCATTCTGTCCTGTTTTAACTATGTGCATTCATTTTATCTCAACAGTTGTGAGAATCGTTACTGTTGCATTGCTACTCTCTTTCTCCTGTGTGTGACACATTTGTAATTGTAACTCTAAAGCTGCTCTGTACATCAGGGTTGCATTCAACAATTATGGTCATAGGGAAAACACACAAAGCCATTTCATCTACTCACACATGACAAAGTGGCACTAGAATTTGTGATGGGAAAAAACACAGCACAAATAAAACTACACTAAAGCAACACATACATGTAAGAAAAAGGCAGAATGGAGACAACAATAGAGACTCTGCTGAAATACAATCAGTGCACAAAGATTATTAAAGTTTTAATCTTGTCTATATTGTATATAATGTGCTGCTAATGTTGGTTAATATTGATTCCAAATGCCAACACTGAAAATTTTACCCTGCACTGCAAGATGATGAGATTTCCATAAAACCCATGTCATTAATATTCACCATTTCAAAGATGGAAATGCTAATTTATGAAGTTTACTCATTGTTTCACTTGTCACTTCTCTCTCTAACCTAAAAAACACCATGTTTAGAAGGTTAAAATCTTGACATTTGCCATTACCAAAGCAACACTCACCGTTCACCACAATCTTAGCTATTGTCCTCTCTTCTCCACATAGGCAAATATAATCTCCAGTGTCGTCCACAGTGAGGTCAGCAATCTTCATCTCCACCTGCAGCTCTTTTTTCCTCATCTGGTACTTGTCCCCATTCCTCAGCAGCTCTCCTCCTCTTCGCCACTCCACTAAGGGAGCAGGCTTGTTCAGCTCACAGCGCAGAACAACACTGTTGCCCTCAGTTACTTCCTGGTTAACTAATGGAAGCTTGAAACTAGGTGGCAAAGCTGTCAAGGACCGGGAACCACACAGAAAGAGTCATTTTAAGTTACAGGTTCAGATGGAATAAGATCTGAGATCAAGATGACAACGAATGGAGAATAATTTGAGTGAGGGAAGGGATGTTTCCATGCTCACAATGATTTTTACCAGTTCATAGGTGGATATTATTCAATTATAACAGATTATATGATAATCCATTATAATTCAGATGGTCAGTTAATCTTCTACCAAGTTACATCAAAACACAAGAAGTGTGTGATTCTGGCATGACTATGTGACATGTAATCTGGCTTACATGAAAAAACTAAAACCACTATTATTGCTACAGTTTAGTCAGGGGAAACTTGTGGGAGGTTTCTGTCTAAATGACCAGGACTTCAGAAGTAATGTACAGCGGACAAAGTACTGTGACATCACACCATGAAATGGATAACAAAGTGGGAGTTTTACGATTCTACATAATGGAGCTCAAACAGGGAGACTTGGCCTATTTAGTTTGTCTTTTTTAAGCTGACCTCTTTGACGTCTGCGCTCAGGAGTTTCTGTTGAATACATTTTACATAAATATTTAAATTTTTACAACAACAGCAAGAGAAAATGTATTTAATGAAATGATAAATTAATTAAAATACAGTATGTGTGTGTAAATTTGTAGATATTGGGAATACCTTGGACTACAAGTTCAGCTGATGACTGGCTGTCTTTAGTCTTGCAGGTGTATTTCCCAGCATCACTCTCCTCCACATTATTGATGATCAGTTTAGTGACACGGCCCTCCTGTTTCATTTCATATTTCTCTCCAGGCTTCAGAGTGACTCTGCCTTTCCTCCAGTCCACAGGAGCTCCAGGTTTGGAGAGCTCACAACAGAAAACTCCACTGTGTCCTTCCTTGACCACAAGGCGCTGCAGCTCCCGTTTGAAGGTGATAGGAAGGGCTGTTTGAAGTATATTAGAAAAAAACCTATTTAGTGACTGTTTTTATGTGCACTTCCTCTCTTTTTTCTTAACTTTTTTATTTGTTTTTCAGCAAACAGAAAAATAAAATAAAATAACTGCAATGGAGAAACTTGAGAGAAAAGAAATAAGCCTAACTTCATGTCAGCTTACTAATAAAGTCTGCTAAAAGTAATAAAATAGCATGTATGTAGCATCAACACGCGTGTTGAGAAATAAATTATAAATAATGATTAAATTATAATATTAATAAAATTACAAAACACAAACGTAAACCAACTGGTATAACCTTTATGAGACATTTAATGACAAAATTTAAAGACGTATCTATATTTCGTCATTAGTCTTTAAGCTTACGTTTCACTCGGACTTCAGCAGTGGTTTTTTCATCTCCTGTGATGCAGCAGTACTTTCCTCTATCTTCTGGTTGTAGATTGAAAATGGTCATCAAAGCTTTCTTCCCTTCGACTTTTATCTGGTACTTTCCCTGAGATACCTCCTCAGACAGCACCTGACCCTCTTTCTGCCACTGAACTGAGACGCCCTTCTTAGAGAGCTCACAATGTAATGTCACACTGTTCCCTTCTTCAGCTTCCTGGCTCTTTAGGCTCACTTTAAATGTAGCAGAAACCGCTGTTGAAATGAGAAAAAGAGGTCATTAGTACAACTTAAGCTAAACAAAGTAAACACCATTAAAGAACTGATTTTATAATGGCAGCTTATAAAATTACAATATGAAATGCAGCAGGATGGCCTTATGTTAGAACAGACATACCAATCACTTTTACAGTGGCTTTTGTTTTCTGCTCTCTACACACGCAGGTGTAGACACCACTGTCCTCTGGTGCAGCATCTCTGATGGTCAACTCCAGGACTGTGTCCCTCTGTTTTATCTGATACTTCTCTCCATTCTCCAACAGCTCTCCTCCAAGCCTCCACTCCACTGGAACGCCAGCTTTAGAAATCTCACAATGCAGCGTAATGTTGTGTCCTTCCTCAACTTGGAGGTTCTTCAGTTTTTGCTTGAAGGTAACAGGGAGGGCTTAAAAAGAAACACAAACTAAGTTAACAAATTTAAAATGAACAATAGAAATAAACCTTAAAAACCATAATACATTAAAAATCAACAGTGGCTCTTGATATGGGCTGTTGTTCACTATATACAAGTTATTGCATTTTGTAATCATGTAAAATATTTAGAATGTTTAAATCTTTAACATTTGGTTTTCCTACATCTTGATTTAATAATGTTATTCTGTTATTCTAATATATATCTTTTTTTGTTTACCCAAATAGTTTCTTTTCCTGTTAGATAAATGGAAAAACACTAGAGAAACACCAGTTAATCAACGGTACCATTCACAGTTAGAGTGGCAGTGGTCTCTATGTCCCCACAAATGCATGTGTAGATATCGCTGTCTTCGAGGGCCACATCAAAGATCCTCAGTTCAATAAGCATGTCTCTCTGCCGCATGTGATATTTCTCTCCATTCCTGATAAGTTCATTCCCTCTTTTCCTCCACTCAACGGTGTGACCGGGTTTGGACAGCTCACAGCGTAACGTTGCAGTGTTGCCTTCCTCAATCAACACATTCCTCAGCTTGTGCTTGAAAGTGACTGGTAGAGCTGAGAAACCATGTATGACCACATATGAACATTCATGGTTTAATTACTGACTGTGTTATTGTCAAATCTATAAATCAGCTGATTGGTTAATAAATTCCTACCAGTGATCTTAACGGTAGCAGATGTCATCTGATCAGCACACACGCAGCTGTAAACCCCACTGTCTTCAGGCACAGGCTTCCATACCAGGAGCTCCAATGTCGTCTCCCTTTTCCTTATCTGGTACTTGATCCCATTCTTCAGCAATTCATTCCCTTTCCTCCATTCAACTGGTATTCCAGGTTTGGAAATTTCACAACGCAATATGACGCTGCTGCCTTCCTCAGCCTGCATGTTCCTCAGCTGTTGAATGAATGTAATGGGAATAGCTGGAAAAATAAAGAGGTGATATAACACAAACAGGAGTCAGGTGATTGAACAAAAGCAAAATGTGTTTTTGGATTTGCTTTTGTGGTTTTTGTTGTTTACATTCTTAAACATGTTCTTGTTTTTTTCATCAATGTTGTCTTTCTTGTATTGTCTTTTCTTTTTTGTTATTGTAGAGTCAATCCACCGTATACGTTTGCATGAGCTCAAGCATTTGTAAAAAATGAAATCTGCACTGTTTTTTTAAAGGAGATGTTGATGGATATATAAATAATCGCATGAATTCCAAATGAGTTTTTTTTCTTTTAAATAAAAGTGCAAAAACACACAATAACTTACTGTGAACTTTGAGGGCAGCTGTTGTGTAGTGTTCTCTGCACTGACATGTATACTGTCCAGAGTCCTCGGCTGTCAGGGCTTTGATGGTGAGAGAGATGATCGTCTTCCGCTGTTTCATCAGATACTTGTCTCCAGGTCTTATATTTTCTAAACCTTTCCTCCAGTGGAACTGGACTCCAGGCAGAGAATATTCACAGCTTAAGGTAATAGCTTCTCCTTCTTTGGCTTCCACAGCATTCAGAGACTGGGTGAACTCTGCTGGGATGGCTAAACAGTAAAGAGAGGAAATGAGCCATAAACGTTTAGTCCAGAAATTAATTTAATTAATTTCTATTTATCCCTTGACCCTGAATTGGAATAAAAAGGAAGGAAGGAAGGAAGGAAGGAGGGAAGGATGGATGGATGGATGGAATTTCTATTTATACCTCTGACTGTGACAACAGCCCTAGTTGTAACAGATCCAGCACTGCACTCATACACCCCAGCATCATTGTTGCAGACCTCCCGAATAGTCAGGCGAGCTTCACAGCCAGAGCGACTGGCAAAGTATCGGGAGGAGTTCCACATCAGGCAGCCATCTTTGTACCAAAGAATGTGGCATGGCTTGGAAGTCACACAGGACAACACCAAGCCTCCTCCTTCAATGGCCTCACAATCTTCCAGTGCCTTGATAATGGTAGGACGCCGTTCTGGTATTAAGAAGAGAGTGTGCTTGATCAACACCAAATGAAATGTGACAGAAGATATTGATTAGAAAGTCTCAGTGAAGTCAAAATCTAACCTCTAACCAGCAGTGAGGCATATGATCTTTTGTCCCCTGCTGCAAATGAAATAGTGCCAGTGTCTTTACGAGCAAGTTGTCTAAATGTGAGGGTGTGGTAGCCTCCTGGAACCATTTTGATCTCATTGAGCTCATTGGTATAAAGCAGAGTCTCATCCAAATACCACTTCACCCCCACGTAGTCGCTTGGACAAATTTGACATCTGAATGTGACTGTGTCACCTTCGAGACACTCTGCATCCTCTAATTCATCCAAGATTAACACTTTCTGACCTAAAATGGAAAAGCCAAAAACCAAAAACATCAACTATAAGCTTATGTAACACTCTTAGTATTTGGCTAGATATTAGACAGAAATAATGATTATTAAAATTGCACATTATTTAAGGTATAGTCTTTAAAAGATTTTAGTTTTTCAGTAATAACATTTTCAGTTTTACAAAATTGTATGTGTTTTTATTTCCACATATCTGCTGCTGAATGGGTATCCTTCGTTTAATTGTTTAATATTAATCTAATGCAAATCAATTTGGGTCTGATCCAGCATTTAATTTTATGTCAAATTGGATTTTACTGTACACTGATGATCCACAGTGATGCAAAGAGTCACAATGACTCCACAATGATCTCACCCTGCACGGTCAGCTGTGCCCGGCTCTGCATGGTACCAACATCACAGGTGTAAATATCTGTATCCGATTTCTCCAGACAGTTAATGGTTAGAGAGAGCACCACTCCCTTCTGCCTGATGACATACTTCCTGCCGGACCTCAGCTCCACCATGCCTTTCAGCCAGATCACACGCTTGGCTGGCCGTCTGGTCTCACACTCCAAGGTCACCTTACCCTTTTCCTCTGCTCGAGTGTCTCTGAGCTCCTTTGCAAATGTGTGCTGGAGTTCTAAAATAAAAAGCCAAGTTTAATAAACTCAGTTAAAATTTTACATTGTTCTCATTTAGAGCAGTTAAAGAAATTTAAGGGTAAAGATAATTAGAACATTCTCCCTCACTACCCTTTGTTGACATAACTCGTATTTTTAATGTGTTATTTATGTCAAATGTCATAAAGGCAATGAGCTGTAATTTTCATGATTAAATTCAGGATAAAGTGGCAGTTTGTGCACATAATTACAATGCACTAACTTGGAAAATTACTGGCATCGTTAATAAATCTGTCTTAAGTATTCTGCTCATCATTATAATGTTTCTTTCTATGTAAAACCGCCCTTCAGTAGAGAATAATCCATTAAATAGTCTTATTTGTATCTGTCAGAGAATTTAGGCTGTAGAGAGCTTGTGGTGAGTACAGGTGTCCCACAAGGATCTACTACTGGCCCTATTTTATTCACCTCGCACATAAAGTTGTCTTTGCTTGTTTTTTTTTTTGCTTTTTTTATGCTGATGAGATTATGTACACCATATTGCAAAAGTATTGGCTCACCTGCCTCGACTCTCATATGAACTTATAGACATCCTATCCTTAATCAAAAGAGTTCAATATGACATTGGCCCACCTTTTGCATTTATAACAGCTTCAACTCTTCTGGAAAGGCTTTCCACAAGGTTTAGGAGTGTGTTTATAGGAATTCCTCCAGAAGCGCATATGTGAGGTCAGACACTGATGTTGACCTGGTTCTCAGCCTCCGCTCTAATTCATCCCAAAGGGGTTTTGTCGGACTGAGGTCAGGACTCTGTGCAAGCCAATCAAGTTCATCCACATCAAACTAGTTCATCCATGTCTTTATGGATTTTGCATTTGTGACCTGGTGTAGTTGGAACAGGAAAGTGCCTTTCCCAAACTGTTCCCACTAAGTTAGTATTATGGAATTGTCCAAAATCTCTTGGTATGCTGAAGCATTCAGAGTTCCTTTCACTGGAACTAAGGGGCCAAGCCCAGCTCCCGAAAAACAACCCCAAACCATAATTCCCCTCCATCAAACTTTGCACTTGGCACAATGCAGTCAGACAAGTACCGTTCTCCTGGCAACCACCATACCCAGACTCTTCCATCAGATTGCCAGATGGTGATTCGTCATTCTAGAGAATGCGTCTCCACTGATCCAGAGTCCAGTGGCGATGTTCTCTACACCACTGCATCCAACACTTTGTATTGCTTTTGGTGATGTGTGGCTTAGATGCAGTTGCTCGGCCATGGAAACCTAATCCATGAAGCTCTCTTCGAACTGCTCTTGAACTGACCTGCAGGTCACATGAAGTTTGGAGGTCTGTAGCAATTGACTGCAGAAAGTTGCCGACCTTTGCGCACTATGCGCCTCAGCATCTGGCAACCTCGCTGAGTCATTTGACGGGGCCTACCACTTCATGGCTGAGTTGCTGTTATTCCCAATCGCATCCACTTTGTTATGATACCATTGACAGTTGACTATGGATTATTTAGGAGGGAGGAAATTTCACGAATGGATTTGTTGCACAGGTGGCATCCCATCATAGTACCACATTGGAATTCACTAAGCTCCTGAGAGCAACCCATTCCTTCACAAATGTTTGTAGAAACAGTCTGCATGCCTCGGGGCATGATTTTTATACACCTGTGCCCATGGAAGTGATTAGAACACCTGATTTCAGTTATTTGGATGGGTGAGTGAATACTTTTGGCAATATAGTGTATGTGCCCTGGAATCCTTATTTGGCCATTTTAAAGCCATAGTTAATTTCTGATACATACATGTCCTGTAGCAAATATATACTTTTGTTGAGTTCAAACAAATACTTGCAACTTTAGCTGGGTTTACAAGACATTGCAATTTAAGAAAACCATAATAATGAAAGGACAGGCTTGATGAGCTTTTTGACAGGTGAAAGTTTTGATAGGCAGAACATAAGCACGCTTGGCCTAGTCATTTTAGGCTTGTAAGATAAAAAAAAAAAAAAATCAGGGAAAAATAATTCACATTTTCTCAGTAGTACTCAAAACAAGGATTCACCTAAGCCTATTAACAGCCGTTTTTAGTCTAGGATTTATTGTACAGGACATAATACTGTACTGCACAAAAAATAAGAACATTTCAGGTACATGAGATGGTGCTTTTATCAGAGATTTACTGCTGACATATACTCCAAGTTTGCCTTCAAAGTTTTGCTGCTACTATGACATTTTTCAAGTGCAGGTATTACTAATGTTATTTGTCTTTTTTTTTTTTTTTTTTTGCATACAGCTGTACTTAGTCTTTGGTTTGTTCACCAAGAGAAATATTCATATAAAACATAAAATAAAATAAATCAAGTTTCTCTTTAGCTTCTTCTCTCTTTAGATTGAAGTTTGATAATTGTGTCTAATCATTATCATTCTGTATGTATGTACAATAGGCTACATAAATAAGGAGCTGCGAGACAAAAATTCATCTCTTTCATACAAGTTACATTTCCATTCAGAATTGAAATTCAAACAAAGGATTGAATAAAAATTAAATGCGCTACCTCTGATCTCCAGCTTGGCACGAGAGGCAACACCCTCTGCCTCACAGCAATACTCTCCAGAGTCTCTAATGGTGCTATTCTTGATCACCAGTCGTGCCAGGTTCTTCTCCACACTCATTTCATATTTGGGGCTCTGTCTAATAAGATGTCCATTTTTCAGCCAACGGATGGTCACTTCAGGTTTGGTGATTTCACAGCTCAGCTCTGCATCCTCTCCAGGCACAGCCTTGACATTCAGCAGGTCCCTGAAGATGTGCACTGGCTTCTCTAGTGAAGGAAAACACTTGTCAGTTTGCTGTGGGAATACAAACTGATTATTTTAAACTGATTTTGCAGGGTATTGGTAAAGAGACTAAACTACTGACCTTTGACAAATAGCATGGTCCTACAGGTTAGGTCTTTAACTGCAAAGACCACATCGCCAGAGTCAGTAAGTAAAGCATCTCTGATGGTCATCTGATACTTGCAGCCATTGTTGATAAGCTGAATGCGGCTGTTGGTAACCACCACCTGGCCATTAATTGTCCAGGAAGGCTCAGCATCGATATTATGAGAGAGATGACACTCAAAAGTACAGCTTTCACCCTCCAGAACAGAAGTTGTCTTTATTCGCTGGGCAATGGTGATATGTAGGTCTGAGAATAAATACAATAATAAAACAGCTGTATTATATGCACCTTAGCATTCTGAATGCTAAATAAGCTACATGAAGCTGACCTGCTCTGTATTTTATTACTCACCATGGACTGTCACTTTAGCTTTAGACTGACTGGTGCCCAGATCACAACTGTACTGTCCAGCATCATCTTTACTCAGAGAATGGATAATCAGTGCCATGGACCTTCCAAACTGCAGAAGCTCATGTCTGTCATCAGCTGTCAGGACCACACCATTCTTCTTCCAAATAGGTACTACTGAATCTTTGGAAATTTCACATTGCAGACAAACATCTCCTTGTTCCTCTCCAGCTGCATCTTCCAAAGACCTAAGGAACACTGCTGGGTGCTCTAGAGCCAAATAAAATGTTATGGATATCAATCATTTAAGAAAAAAACATACATAAAATTTTAATATCAGAAAAAAATCCTTATGAATGTTGGGTACTTCAATAGCTTACCCTTGACCTTTAAGGAGGTTGTCTCTGTAAGGACACCTGCTTTGAAGGTAATTTTGCTCTCTTGCGGCCGAAGCTTTTTCATCGTGAGGCAGTGCATTGTGCCCATGTGCTGGATCCTGTTGATGGCGTTGGAATAGAGCCGGACATTGTTGAGGAGCCATTCTACATTTGCAACCACATAGTTGAGCTCACATGAGAAGGTGGCAATGCCATCC
Source organism: Melanotaenia boesemani (assembly GCF_017639745.1). NCBI lineage: Eukaryota > Metazoa > Chordata > Actinopteri > Atheriniformes > Melanotaeniidae > Melanotaenia > Melanotaenia boesemani. The sequence goes on along the minus strand of NC_055695.1, from coordinate 18,550,856 downwards.
TCTTCAATGTCCACAGGCTCAAGATGTTTTACCATCTTTAGTGTTTTCACTGTAATACAAAAACACAGCTGAGTATAGAAATAAACCTGAACATGCAACACAGCCAGTCGAGTTTGTATCAAATAATCTTTAACTTACATTCTACTTTCACCTGTGCTGTGCTCTGAGAACCTCCAGCCATGCAGCGGTAATGCCCTGCATCCATCCCTATCAAGCCGTGAATGATAAGGTCAGCTCGCCTCCCTTCTCTCTTCATGGTGTACTTATTCGAGGCCTTTAGAGCTGTGCGACCTTTAAACCACCGCACAACCCTGGGAGAGGGGGCAAACCTACAGCTGAGAGTCACAGAGCTGTTCTCTTTTGCTTCTACATCATCCAAGTGATGAACTACCTGAAGAGGTCGCTCTGTGGAGAGGAGATATACAATGGAGGCTAATTTACCTCACTGATTGCATCTGTGCTGGGTTTTTCACACATAACATAAAAAGATTAACAACAAGAAAGATTGATTCATTCTGTGTGGAAAAGATAATTGTAAAGAAGACAGAACACAGAAAACGTTTACATAGTTACTAGACACTGTATACTAATATCTAACTTTAAAAAACAGCATGTATATTAATATCAAAATAACAAAATCAATCAAATTTTACTCTTAGAGAAAGATAGGGAAACTTACCATTCACAGTGAGCTGAGCAGTGGAACGACTCTTCCCAGCCACAAAGACCACAGGCCCTGACATGGAGCTGTCCGTGGCTGTGAAACAGAGGCTGTGGAGCGTTCCCTCCCTCTCAATGTTCACTGTTGCACAGGGCTCCAGGACCTCATCTTTCAGGGTCCATCTTGGGGGCCTCCCTGACTTTAGATTGGTTTCTACCTGAAATAGTGCCGGTTCTGGCTCCATCACCTCCACTGACTTCATGCCACATGTTATGCTGATAGCCTGCTCTGCATGCACAACGATAGTACATATTACAAAAACTGCACACCTCCTGTCTTAAGCTGACAAAACTACTTATAATTATAAGATTTGTACAACTGAAATATGTGTATATAAACTATTTTCTGCCTATCAAGTGTCTTCTCATAATCTTACATCATACAGTTGCTTTGCAGTAAATGGAAAGAATGTAACTGATACCACTACTGTGATAGCAAGTATCTCACCCTCCACCAGAAGCTGACATGATGTTTTGTCATCTCCTGCATCACATGTGTAGGTATCTTCATCGGAGGAGCAGACATCTTCAATGGTCAGCTGCCTGTAAACATCTTGGCTGACTAGTTGATATTTCCTACTGGGCAGGAGTTCCCTTCTGTTCTTGTACCACTTAACTTGAGCATTAGGTCGTGACACCTGGCACTCTAACAGACCTCGGTGGTGATACATAGCAATCTTGACCCTTAGAGGACGTACTATTAGGACTGGGAGCTCTAAAGAAGAAACAAATTTGCCCTTGATAAACTATAAAGAGTAAAATGTTAACTTATTCTTTGTCTTAAGTTTAAACATTTAAAATTCTTGACTTTCCAAACTGAATACATGTTTTCTTGTCAGGTATGAGGGATGAGGGTTGTGACTCACCTTTTACACTGAGAGATGCATAAGATGAGACTCGCTCTGCAGTGAATCGGATCTCTCCTGCATGTTCTGGTCTGACTGACTTGAAGGACAGGGTGTGAGTTTTACCTGAAATTAGATTCATGCAAATATTTTACATCTTGAACTATCCACTGAAATCCAGGCGTAGCTAAAAGGGAGAGCGTCCAGTAAACAAGGCTGCCTCTGAGTGATTATCTCACCCTGATGTCTGATTTTGACGCTGTCTCCAGGTCTGATCCGGCAGTCATCACAGTACCACCGACCATCCACATCCACCAGGTTGACCTCACAGACAAAGGTCACAGGCTGGCGTTCAGTCGTATCAACATCCTCCAATTCTTTCACAATATGGATGTCTCGAGCTGGTAGAAAATATTCAAACTATGACTCAGCTTACTGGACTTATTACATGGTTGTCATAGCACTTACTCAACTTGAGAAACATATTTACATGTCTGGCTTGTGTTACATGGTCACAAAAAGGAACTATCTTAGTGTACAATATCACCTTACCTCTGACACTGAGTTGCCCTGAGGTCTGAACACCGTTGGCTTGGAAAAAGAATACACCGGCATCTCCCAAAGTCACCCGGTTCAGCTTAAGGGAGTGTTTTTTCCCATGTGTACTGATGCGACAGTTAGGCTTAGATTTAACCTGCATCCCATCCCTTGTCCAAGTGCCTTCTATGTAAGCTAGGTTGAGGGTTACCTCAAAGCAACAGCTCTCGCATTCAGACACCTCCACATCCTCCAGGCCCTTCACCACTTGGAGGCGGTTCTCTGGTAAACACACAATATTATGGACATAAAAGCCTTTCATTCACTGCAAGAACTACAATAAAAAGTTGTTCTTGATAGGAAAACTTACTTGCAGCTGCTACAATTCCTCCAGGTATATTGTCCCCCATGTCTCCTGCTTGTCTCACAGGGTGACGGGGGAATATCTACTTTCTATCACAAGAGACGGTGACAATCAGGTGAGGTCCATGGCTTAAATAATTTCCAGTGATCGTAAGAGACTTTTATTCTTGCAATCAGTTCTTTCAGCTTGTTCTCACAATTCACAGCTACAATCCTGACCAAACTATGTTGTAAATAACCTCCTACAGAACTCCAAATAATCACATATAATTCTATCTCACGTGCTTGACACATTTCTTTCTGACTAATATTGGTAAACTACAGCTTCCAAAATGGGAAGAGTGGATTGTAAAACTGCACACACAAGATATCACCCTCATATGGTTGATTCCTGACAGAGCATGCCAGTCTTCCAGCAGAGTAATCTCTGTCACCTCACTCAGCTGAGCTCAACACCACCAATTTAGATTCAGCTGTGATCCCACCTCTATTTGGCTGCGCACACTGATCACAGAAACAAGGAAAGCTTTGAAAAACAAACATAGAGCCAAATGAGACCTACCAATTGCTGAACTGATTCCTAATGTCTGACATGAATGAAACACTTACAGACTGGGTCCTTCCACTATATAGCAGAGCTGATCTATCTAATTTCCTACTGGCTATTAAGACATTTCATGATGCATCACATCATTACAAACAACTATGGATTATCTCTAAAGGCCTCATAAGTTATGGTAAATACACTGAAATGTACTATAAAAGAGTGTGTGATGAACAGAAAGGAAATTGTTGTTGTTGTTTGTTTTATTAGCCCCCCCAAAAATAAAGAAAATATCAGAAGCAGCTGTCGGTGCTGTATTTTACCTGTGAAATATCAGATATCTCAAATACAATCATGTGAAATACGATTCAACTTTGTAACAATATTGAAACCATATGTGTTGTTTATTGGTAAGACTTTTCAAAAAGCACATAAACAATCTAGCAATACTAAAAATATCAGATCCCTTGCAGTGATTCACCTACCTTTGACTCAAACAGGTGTTTTCCACAGAGACTATATCCTTGCATCACCAACTGCTGTGGCAGTCACAAAAACACACCTTCACCTGAAAAAACAGGCTAAAACGTCCTCCATGGCAACCGATCTGTCCAGTTCTTGTCGTGTTTCCCACAAAGCCTTTAAGATTAACAGCAAAAGTTTATCCAACGAAGCCCATGTCCAGGTTTGGTCGCTACATCTCCAAAGTTGACAGCCTATAGTGCCTTCTGCTTTTTTTCCTTGCTGTGATGTAGCATGGTGCTGAACAGCTGACATATCTCTCCCCACATACTTACCTCCAAAATAGCATTCTGTCAGTATGAGGGCAAAGATAGATTTGGCTTTAATGGTGTGAGGCAACTTGTGTTCAGCATCAATGGAACCATCAAAAACAATCCAAATGTTCACCACAGGCTAAGTGTGTTTGATGATTTTTCAATAGGAGTGATTAATGACTAACACAATAAGTGGAATTTCCATGAAAATAAGTACATTGCAATACAGTAGTTGTTGCTACTACCCTCACACAATCATATTGAAAGCATTAAATGACAACAGCCAAGTGTTCTACACATTATTGGGGCTGATTTAGTTTAATCATGTGCTCTTTAAAGTACTGACCAATATCTTTCAGTGGTCTAAACCTCTGGCAGAGGTTAGAGACATCAAAGTCATTTGATCTTCACAGGGAGTTTCCACCAGAGTCACAGATGAAAGGTCACAAAAGATAAAGAGATACAAAGTTCCTGTTTCACAGGCTCATCATTAGTAAGCCTAGACATGAAAATCATTACAAATTTGCCTGATCTTAAGACATATATACCCAGTGAAACACAAATGTCACAAATCTGGTCTGTTCTAAATACAGAAAGACCATTTTTATCTAATCTAAATTATTATTATGATATAAATTAAACAAAACAGTTGTCCATGAATCCAAGCTTTCAGCTTGCTGCAAGATGAGAGAGAAAAAGTGATGCGGTACAAATGTCAAAATAGCTGAAACCAGCCCTCTTCCTATTTCTAAGTCTGCGGTGTTCCATCATCCAGACTGAACAAAAGCAGCAGCAACAAGTAGTGAGAACAGTTCCCTTTGATGGACAGCTCCATGTGCTGCAGAGCTCTCAGTGAAACTCTATCAACAGGATAATCTCTGTGGAGTCCTGCTGGGACACAAAAAAACAACTTGTCGTCACTGCAAGGCGAATGGTGGCCCATAGAAGTAAACCGGTCTCATTTTACATCTCTCCATCAGCCAATTCCTTACAAAGATTTCATCACTTTTGCTGAACATTTAAGAAAGCTTTGAAAATGCAGTGTTTTTTAAACTAATTTCAAGACAAGATGCTGTTTCCCTAGGCTAATGAAGATTAAATTATACCTGTGACAGTGACTGGTCAGGCTATGTGTATACAATATTGATAGTGCATACTAAAAATAGAGTAATGTTAAAATAACCAAGGCAATATGAGTATCTGTTGAATGAATTTAGAACTCAATGAAACAGCTGAAAGCTCCACCTAAGCTTCTGGATCTATGTTTGGAAACAACCCAAGCTCCTGAGTCAAACATTTCCTCTGATCCAAATTTTTCTACACCTGACCACAGTCATAATAAACAAGTCTACTGTAATAATTTTGAGTATATGCATTTGAATAAATGCATATGGACATGTGTGACAATGAGACTTAACAAGGTGATCTAAAAAGCTATTGAAGATGCTATATAAGACATCAAACTGTGTTTTTGTCTGAAACATAGCCAGGCTGCCACAGCTATACACTGGCATGATATTACAATATAATATGCCCTTGACTAAAGTAAATGAAATGACCATCTTGGCATATCTCATTACAAAGCAGCATTCAGCCTGATATCTATAGCCATATGAGTCTGTCCACTAGAGACTTAATTATTTCAGGTCATAGTCATATAGAATATTTATGTTTGCAGACACATGTGACAATCTGAAGTAGGAAGTGTGTGCTACAAACTTTAAAGTAGCACAAAGAGCATAAATAGGGAATGGAGAGTGTAGTAATGATACACATTTTTTTCACAATGAGCATTTGAAAAAAATGTGCCGCCTTTCCTGAGATACCAGTCTTTCTTTCAAGAGGAAGGAGCTTTCATCCTAATATTTTTAACGTATGTACCAGCACAACACAAGTGCAAGCAATCTTCTGTATCCTGAAATGTTTAAGAAGGACGGACTTGCAGCAAAACACCACATAAACCAAAATTTTACATATTCTTATAAACTTTATTCATTTGTTAGAGGTACAAGTAATAATATTTTTGGAAATATTGCAAGTTTCACTAAAGGTGGAGACAAAAGTTTGAAAACAAATCTATTTTTTCCCTTTCTTTTTTGCATCTTTTCCTTTAACAGGTGTTTTTTCCTCTTCCCTTCCAGTGGCAGCTTTGATTCGTTTCTTTCCCAGAGGGGTCTGTGCATACCAGTTCTGGAGATGTAAGGAAAAACATCAAACATTTGCCACATACACACACGGACACACAAAAACCAAAAACTATTAACTCATGAAAAATGTAATAAAAAATTATGAACTAAAAACTTCCTGAAAATCTTGTTTGCTGACCTCCAGTGGCTAAATGTGTTACTATGCAGCAACAGACCTCGTCTAACTATAAGAAGTTCTGTGGTCTGTGATGAAACATGTTTAAAAAGTTATTCTAAAGAGAACAGCAAAATTCTGTTTCTTAACCTGGTAAAAAGTTATTCTGTAAATATCAAATATCCAACATACCTTCAGTGCCTCTTCCTCCACCTTCATGATGGGGTCAATCTTGGCTAATGGGGGGATAAATTCAGCAGTAGTCAACGGTCTCTTTGCTTGCTGTAGGACGCGACGTTTGGTAAGAACACGCTGGATCACTTGAACCATGTGACCAGGTGTGTAGCCATCCGTTATCTTCGCGAGAGAGCTAAGATCCAAGGCCTTGGTTATCTCACCTCCATTTTTTGTGATGAGTTGCTTCCACAAGACTAAAGTTAAACACAGTCAAAGATCACATTTCACACAACCTCCATAAAAATAAGATAATCATAATCATGAAAAATAATTAGTATATCTTATATTTACTTAATCTTGATCCGTAGTCAGGTCTTGGGATAAGGATGATTTTGTTGTATATTTTACACAATGACTTGATATCAGCACTTAGTGGGTCTCTGGTTGTTCCTATTATCAGGACACGATCCTCTCCTTTGATCAGTTTGAGAGACTTCGGCAAATCTTTCTTCAGTCGTTTAGGATCTAACTGTTCACAGACAGGTAAGACATGATCATGTGATTAAATAAAACACAACTTTTATTACACAATGAATCCAGTGTGCCATGATCTAGGGTACCTCTTTTTCTTCCTTGGGAACTTTCCTGTAGAACATTTTCTCTGCATCTCCAATCCATATTACTGATGGTTGCAGAAGTCTGGCAACCTGTGCAAAAGTGGTTATGAGGAAGCTGATGCAAGAGGCATTTTCAAGTAATTAAAAAATAATCAGAAATAGATATTTAATGTATGTGAATATTAAACAGCACTAGTAGGCACAACACAATCATTTGTGCTGTACTATACAGTATAATAAACAACACCTGTGAGGAAACATTTAACATTTGCATCTTTTGGGACGTGTTTCACTTAATCAGTTGAGCTCTAATGAAGTTGTTAAGTGAGCTAAACAGCCAGCAGAAATCCTGAGTGAATCAGAAAAGTAGAATGTTATTTCCTGATTGTTTTATGCTGCTTATCTTCACCTCTGCACACCACTGCAGATATGTGTGATATTGCGAGATTTTGTGTGAATGCAGGAGAAGCATGCACTTTATCTAATATTTTTGGTCTTTAAATCATAAAGAAAATGAAAGGATGTGTAGTAATTACCTTTATTAATGACATATCTAATTATCTTTCCTTGAAGTGTTTTTATAAGCACTGTTAGTCGACCACTACAATATTGTTGTACTTTGTACAATGACAATAAAGCATATTCTATTCTATTCTATTCTATTCTATTCTATTCTATTCTATTCTAGGACTAAACATTCTGCTACACTCTGGATAACTGGTTCACTTTGATCAAGATAATGGTTAAGAAAAGCAATGTCCTACCTTAAACACCATATGAAGCATCATGGCAAGGCCACTCTTGCCTGGGTATTTTCCTGCTGTGTTTAGAGGGGACAGATCAAACAGGCAGGCACCTGTTTCCTGGCAAACTGCATGAACCAGCATCTTCTTACCTACACCTTCAGGCCCTACCAGTAGGATGGATTTGATCAAAGGAGCCTTCTCATGTACAACTTGAGAGCCTGCAAACCAAATTCATCTTTAATCACACATACAGTATTTATTTAATATTGAATGTATTTGTATATTGAATATAAGCTATGAACTTTTATACCTAATGGTAACACAGCATACAGCGATAAGACTTGTCGTACATCTGATAATGATGGCATGGGCTCAATGTCATTTTGCCTCAGTGTGGTCCCAAGATAGTTATAATCCCCTGAGAACAGCAGTTACTTACGGTTAGATAGATAAATTGTTAATTGTTGATAATAGAAAAGTAGAGTTCTAAAATAAGCAGTGGTTAACATTTTATTAGTCGCCTGGACAAGCATAACAGAACATTTCTGTATTACATCACATCTTTATGAAGTTGCATTGCTTAGTTATTGCTAAAACTGTTTCAGGAATCTGTGATACCATTTTACTGCACTGATACTAAAATTGCTGCAGCATTTGCTGAAATATGTGAAAGAAATAACAGAAATTGCAGTCTCTAAACAAACAGCTCAACAAACTCCCCTATCAACTTTCTTACCTACAATAATCTTCATAACCTTAAGAGAAAAAAAAAAAAAAAAAAAAAAAAAAAAAAATATATATATATATATATATATATATATATACATACATTAAGGTTATTCAATTGGACAAAATTAGCTTCAGCGATGGAAATAATCATGTGGTAATTCTGATCAGGATCTTTGACACGACAAACCAGAAGAGGGCAGCATTTCATCACTGAATACATTTTAGATGCACTTCTCAACTAAAAGACTCATTTTAAAAGTTTCATATAGTATATACACATCACTTAAAGTCAGTTGAAAACAAAGCCAATATGATTATAAGACAAGATTTCTGAAAAATATAAAAACAATTCAGTGTCTTACCCAAGTAATCTCGCAGCCTGACGTTATTGACCAGCTTCAACAAGCCCTGTTCCACCAGCTCCTGACACAGAGACTCAAGAGTACTAGGAAATGTGAATAAATTATGTCAGTATTTCCTCCAGATTTTTTACACTGAACCATAAAATGGCTTCATATAATGCAGTTCTGTGATGAAAACTGTGCAAATGATAGACTTTGTGAACTGACCTATCAGCTGTCAGATCTTTTTCCTTTTTCTTCTTCTTCCCACTCTTAGATCCTTTCTTTTTCTGTGAAGTAGAGTCATATTATCAGTAATCAGATCAAGGAAATATCAGTGAATTGAGGCCACTGTCTTTCCTGCAGATACCTTGGCGTTTGCTTTTGCTTTACCACCTTTGTCTTTATCTACAGAAAGCTTCAGTTCAGCCAACACTTGTCTCATCTGTTCATCTACCTGGTACAAACAGGAGAAACTGATGAGTGGCATTGTTATCAGGTGTAAACACCACCCATGCTTAACTGGTCCGACAAATAGGATACGTAGAAAATACAAGCAAATATAATATAACTGTAGTTAAAGAACTTTTTATTAGCATGTATTATTTTTTTGTCCTGAGTTTGATACCTGTATTCGAATTTCTGCCTCAATGACTTTTCTCTTTTCTTCTTTGATCAGCTCCACCTCATGTTTTTGGCTGAAATTGTTGGACTCATCACGGGTTTTCCAAAACTCTGAGGGTGGCAAATGTTCACGTCAGATTTCAGGTATGTTCATGTATGAGTATTACACTATGGAAGAAATGGAGGAAAAGCTTAATAATACTCTTCCAACTCAGACACCTCAGAACTAATATGGAGGCTACAGTTTAAAAAACATACTTGTTATGAACTCTGAGTGGACTGAAATATTTTCATTAGCATGCAGAGACAAAGACATAGATATAAAGTCATTGAAGGGGCTTTTTAAAAGCCACCAGTTTTCTTGACTATACCAAAGAAAGTTTTATTTCCTTCTTCTAACTCTGATAGGAAAGCAGATGGCAGCATCTTCAGCCCGGCCTCCTCATCCTGTGGTACAGAACAGAGTCACATTGGTTCATTATTGTGCAGAATTTTGCCTGGGTTGACCAGTAGTGATATACTTTATAATGTGAAATGCCATCTTTCCCATACTCTTTAGAAACAAATGCAGACACCCAGCATTTACCAAATAATTTGAAACAGCTGCTTCTACTTACTTCCTCATCATCTTTCCCCTTTGTCTTGTCCTGTTTTCCTTTTTCCTTCTTTTCTTCTTTCCCTTTTGATTTGTTTTTGGAATCTTCCTCTTCTTCTGAATCAGTGTCTTCGTTTACCTAAAAACATATACCTGACTTTATTCACAACAACCCCGACAGTTTTTATAGGGACTCATACCATTGATAAAATTCATATTGTACCTGCTGAATGCTCTTTTTAGCAAAAATAAGGGCTGAACCTCCATCCTCTTCATCTGGGTAGTCTGGAAATACTCCTTTTTCTTCACTAGAAAAAGGCAAGACAGAGGAAAAAGTCTTGTTGATCAGATTCATTAAGTGTGTAAATACTCCTCTGCTAAATCAAATATTCTTGTACTAATATGGAGACTATCATTATTACTGTGCCACTTTACCGGTAATTTAAGAACCACTGCTGAATCTGTTTTTTCATGTTCTTGCTCATTTCATGACCCTCTATTTCACGTAGCCGGTTTGTGATATTCAATAGAGACTTCTGGTAAGCTTCTTCGTGTTCCTCTTTTTTAAGCCGGGTGAAAGCTTCATTGGCTTGGGCCATGATCTCTGCAGGACATGGTTCCAGATACTTTGGATCCATTGCCTAAGTTAAATGTGAATCAGATTAGTCAATTCCTTTTTTGTTTGTTTGTTTTTTAGTTTAGTTTTGTTTTTATAACTTGGATGAACATTTCACTCACCATTCCCAGAAAAATCATCTCTTCATCTCGGGCAATCTTTGTCCTCTTCCTCTGTATGTAACCTCTCCATACCTGCACAGATTCAACCGCAATATTGGAAGTAACAAAATATGATTCAAGCTAAGAAAAAGCTATTCAATATTACATCTCTGACAAAGGACCTTCTGAATGCAGATAGCAGCCAACTCAGTGCCAACTGTTCCAGTGGTTTCTGTCCTGTGCCTCCTGGTCCTCTTTCTGTTTTCTTCATTTAACTTTGCCCTCAGACGTCTTTGCCGTGCCCTCTCTGCCACTTGAATGATATTAATGGCCATTTCTTCAGTCATGTCCGTGGCCATTAGAGACTGTAGACAAAGAATAGAAATGTTTTTAGCTTGTAACTCATTCAGTAAATGTAACACTGGAATATAAAATATTGTTGTATTTATTATTATTATTTATATGTAATTATTGTTATCTGTGCACTTTATGATTTAGTAAATTAAAGAGAAAGCGTTTTCACTCACATCAGTGCTGTCAGTAAACTCCATCATTTTAAAAATATCCATCAGCATTCCCTTTCGTTGTTGAACTTCTTTGCTCTGCTCATCGAGAAAATAGCAAGGAATGGGGATCTCGAGTTGGGACTAAAAAGACAATAGAGAAAAAAAAGTTCTTTCATAAGACTGCTAGAATAAAAGGTTAAACACAGTGTAAAGGCCAACTTCATCCAAAGCTCAACCTTTTAAAAGTTAAACTTACAGGTGTGAGCTTCAAGTCCAAAAGGATATCATCCATGTAGTGATACTCTGAAAACTCATTTTCCACCATTTCATTCTTCAACTCCAACACCCTCCCCATTACACCATCAAGGATCTTTTTAATAAATCGTCTCTTCTGAGGGTGGACCACCAGGTTGTAGGCCTCCTCCAGCTGCCTGAAGATTTGGATGTAGCGCACATAAAGCATGGCCAACCGTTGGAAGAACACTACCCTGTCCCTTTGTGGGCGAGGGGGCTCAGCAGGTAGTTCTTCGGCTAAAAGACGGCTCAACTCTAACTGGGCGTCTGCCCAGAGTTGGTTGTATGTCCTGAAACAGAGAAACAAGCTGATGAACTGAGGACCAAGCTGGAAACAATGCAACAAAATTAATAAATGATGATCAGGATGAGGGGCATTGTAATATGGCTTGGTAATTTAAGAACAACGGGGCCATCAAACTGCAGCAGTCACTTTTAGTACTTTCATTCAGCAGGTATTACATTTACTCATAATTACATTGGAATCAATTAAATGAAATTATAAATACTTTAGTTATATTAAGAGGGGAATTGTAAAACAATCTAATAATAGCTAAACAAATTAAATGCATAAATGCAGATGAAGCAACAGTATTCCAAGCTGCATATTACATAGATGTATTCATCTTGTAGTGTAATTAGTTTGTAAAAACGCACATTTTTAAACATTATTTTATTCCTCGCATGTTTTCATACTATTCGAGGCTAACGTATTGTAGGCTGTCACTTCAGTATTTTCTAAATTATACGTTGACGTAGTATTTGCATAAGCTAAGGTTTTTAAGTGTACGATAACTGTACACTTAGACACTGTACAATGAAGACTTTTAAACACAGGCTAACAGTACAACTTTGTTCAGCGTAACTAGGCCTTTTAAACCAGCTACAGTTAAAACTAAAAAAAGAAGAAAAACTAGCATAAAACTACGATAACAACAATAAATTCTATAGTTTTTTTTTAACTTTACCTTTGAGACATGTTTTAGGCTCCAGTGGAAGTAAAATGATAGCTTACCAAAAGAACCAAAACATTAAACAGTGTTTAAATTATGTTAGCTAGGGTGTACTATAATTAGGTTAAGTAAACGTTCCTTAGTTCAGTTGCCCTGTCTCCATGGTAACGTTCATACATAACAGGAAGTCTGTGCACGTTTTCTTCCGCCGTTGGGAAAAAGGTTCAAATGTGACAAATGTCTAGACGTGGGTTGGATGGTTAGCCACTTCTTTCTTTCTTTCTTTCTTTCTTTCTTTCTGGAATAAGAATAATCTATCATCTTACCCTACCCCATCATCCTGGCCTATAGATTTTAGTTTCCCCCTGTATTCTAAATAGCTAATAAACAAAGAAATGTTATCTGTAAGGGGCCGAAATTTGCTTCTTGGAGCTCTGTCATTAGGCTATAGGTTTGTTAATAAAGGTATTTTTCTGTTAAACAACAGGGTAGACCTATCGAAATGTAGGCAAGTTTTGAAGGGACAGACCATATCTTTTTATTTAATGCGACCTCGTTAATTCTCAGTAAGGTGAATGTAAAAGCACACTTACTCCAATTAACCAAAATATTGCACTAATTTACATTGTACTGGAACTCTATTTCAAAAAGAGGCGGAAGACTCTTTAAATAGTTGAGCGAGCAGTATTCCAACTCAAAATAAATAAATAAATAAATAAAGGTTCGTTATAATTTCAAAATTTCTTCAAGAAGGGTGGGGGGTGGCAGCCGGGTGGTTGCTACTGGAGGCGCATTCTGCACTGCTTAGACGGTCACAAGACTTGGACATCAGTGAACAAAAACATCGGCAGTCTGATAGGTCAGCTAGTAGCTTACAGGCCCTCAGGTCCTTCTGCTCTCCGCTTCCAACATCCAACAAGTTGCTCCTTTTGGAAAACTCCATTGCGCACTGCCGACCTGCGGTCTCTTTCTCAAACTCCGTATTTTTCTATGGAAATTTTAGGGGGGTGATTTTTATTGATTTATTTTTATATATCCTTAATCATTACTTTTTCTCTTACTGGGTCATTTTTTTATATGGAATCGAACTGTCCTGTAAAGCTGAAACTATTTATGTTTCGGTGCGTAAAGGAGAGGCGCGTGCCAAAGTGAGCGAATGCCAGTGGACGAAATTACACTGAAGATGTCAACATTGCTTTACCACCCACTCGAAATCGATTGTATTACCTTCAAGAAGGTGGCTCTCCATATAAATAGGAACGCATTATTTCAAAGACTGTGTTGAGCACAATCTGCTGGCTGCTCTTTTCCTTATCGGGACCACAGATAACGCCTGGAAGAATTTGTTCAAGACAACTGTGTCTCCCAAGGACATAAGCATCTTTAATTCCTAAACTGGTAAGTATGAAGTTTAATTAACTACATGATTTTACTAGAAAAAAGATCGATTTTGCAAGCACCAGACCATTTCTTTTAATTAATTTCATATCTTGAGTTAGCAAATGCAACCATTGGCAGAGGATTTTTTTAAGTCCTTAAGGAAATGTGGATGATCTGAAATGGTTATTCTGTTGCATCTGTTGACATTAAGTAGGATGTAAAGTGTTTATTTTTATTTAATTGTTAGAATCATACAAACTGGACAAATGTTTCACTTTGAAACCATGTAACCCCTCTGCAATAAAACTTATTTTCTTGTGTTTTCAGACAGTGAAGCCATGCAGGTGGAGAGAAAATGGCACATACTGTTGACTATTTTCCTTCTGCTCATTACCTCCGGTCAGTGTATGGACAGCAAAGAGGTCAAGCAGAAAGAAAGAAGGACCCTGTTGGATTTAATCTTACAGGTTATTAGAGACAGCCAGCAACGGGAAAAACCTGTGTCCCGCCGCTGTGGAAGTGGACTCCACACTTCAGCACAAGACATGAAGTTCTCCTCCCGTGAAAAGCCTTTCTATGTCCCTAGGCTGGATAACAGTAGACTCATAGGTAAGCTGATAAGATTTATTTTTAGGACCTGATGATGAAAGCATAATCCCCATTTTACTGTTGGAGACAGCTGTCATTGGTCCAGTCAGTGCTGTTCATCTGATGTAGGAGATTTCTTTGGTTTGGCTTTATGGAAGTTGATGTATGTTTTAGGTTGATTCATAAAATCTGGAATGTAAAAATATTTTTTTTTTCCATTTTATAAATGGTCTCGACAAGGGCATAGTGTTTACACCTGTTTGTCCTAAAGTGCTCAGCTTAGTTTAAAGTGGTTATATAACATGCATGTAATGCAGGTAAGCTTTATATGCGCAAGACAATAAGGTTATATCACATCTGTAGCATACTTGGTGTTCTTATTCCAAAGATATACTTACTGAACACTTGTTCTGAACACAATATAACCTTAAATTGTAATTGACTGATATATGGAGGCAAGGATAGTTACTATCAATTGATGTAGGAGGAGCTATGTCATGCAAAACTTATGAATGATTCATTCAGTATGATCCATTGAGCAGTAATAAACATGAATGACCCTCTGTCTGTATGGATTTTTCATCAATTAAGAGCATAGTAATGATGATAGCCTTTAAATCTTTCCAAAACTTAAAATTAACAACGATGCACTTAACACTGTCATTGCTAAAATGTAAATATTTTCTTCTTAGAGATTGATCATGACCCTGTATGTGTCTTGCAAGATAAAAAAAAAAAAAGACCATGATAGAGGCTTGCCTTTGTTGGCTTAAATTTAACATAACATCCAGACTAAAATAAAGCCATTTTAGTAAAGTTTAAACATGTTTGTATGAAACACAGAAATTATATTTAAATCCTTTTTGTTACTGTTTGTTTTATTCCTGCAATAGAAAGCATTCACTCAGGATTGTGCCTCATTGGTCTTGCATGCGCAGAGCTTTGTGAGCACACTGAAAATAAAATTTCAGATTCTCTGTACCATTGCCATCAATTAGATCATGTCAGAGTGATGTTGCACAGGCATCATGCAGCTCAAAGTCTTGGCCCTGGTTTACACAATTGGAAAAGTACCTTTCTCAGACCAGTGACTGGATGGAATTTATCTTTTGAGGATATTAAAAGCAGCATATTAGCAGTGGTGCATGTGACACTACCAAAGAACTATGGTCATGCAAGGAAAGCTGTTTGAGGATGAAAGGAAGACTTCTGTAAACCCAATATTGTGTTCACCCTAAAGTTCTTTTTCTGTCAGAGGTCTTGGCCACGCCATCAAAATGACAGCTATGGTGATACAATCAGTATAAAGGGGCTCATTTATTTTATAGCTGGCTTTAACTATTTGTTTACTATGTATGACAGAACATAAGCTTCAGACTACCACCTGTAGAGCTGATCCTCATTTATTATTGCTCACACTGTAAAAATCAAACTAGTTGCCTTTACTTTAAAACCATATGCTAACTCTAAAAAAAAAAGTTTTTGTTGATTTCAGAGATTAACTACAAATAACTACAATGGTTTTAGTTGATCAGACCCTTACAAACTTGATCAATTTGATTTTGCTGTAAGTAAATGAGGTTGTGGAAGAAACTTGAGTTGATAAATTTAAGATAAATTAGAAGAGATGCTTCACAATGTGTTGGTTTGATTCTCCAACACACACGATGATTTCAAGTTCATCTTACTTAAAGTAACTGATGAACTCAAAATTGTTCTTGCTTTGCAGGAATTTGGTGTGGGCAGGATTTCTGCTAAAACTAATGTCAGACTACAGACATCTTTGTGATGGTGCAGCAGCTGCCTGGATAACTGGTTTTAAACACAGCCATGCCCAGTAACTGGAGAACAGAACATGTTGTCTGTACTCTGAAACTACAGTGAAAGGTGGATTGTTGCTGATATGAGGTCAATATGGAGACCAGAACATGTTTTCCTGTCTGTTTATCTGAGGACTGGTTTCCTCACACCAGGAGATTTAGAGGCAGAGATCATCAAGGCTGACAAGGGATGATGTTTTTTGTTTGTTTGTTTTGTTTTGTTTTGTTTTGTTTTTAATATTTTAATATACCAAAAATAATAAAAAAAACAAGAAGACAAAAGAAAACTAAACGAGAAAATTTCTGAGATTTTAGCTTGGATGACTGGAAAATGGACATGACAGTTTACTGGAGATGTTTTGTGAAATCAATCAAAACTTTTTGTGTCATTTGCATTATTGATCAACTAAATACATAAAATAAAAACAAAAAAGTATTGTGTACTTTCAACTTTTACTAATCTCCCAAAGTAAAAGTGAAAGGTTTCATAAAATGAATTAGTTCTTAACTGTTGTTAATAGAAGTGCAGGAAATACAGAGGGCTGACTCTTCATCGTTTTTGCTGCCAGCACATCTGAATTTGGCCTTTAATTGGATGGCATAAGCTATTTTTCAGTAATGTGAAATATTTAAGTGTTTTTATCCTTTAATATACTTAAAATAGTTAAGATAGTTTTGCAAAGTACTCTGTTTGCAAGGACTTTTTAATTTATTTCATGGCTTCCTGATAGCTAACAAATTTGATTCCATTTATATTATTCCTGCTGTTACAGCGTTACATGCTATTGGGTCTGGGGGCTAAAGTGGTGTTGGCCCGGTAACTACTTACATGGGCTTACTCTGATTAGCATTAAACTCCCATACAATAATCTCTTTAGGCCGTTATTATGTCCGGTGTGTAGTTAGACCCCCGCATGTGAAACTTCTGTAAGGGGATACATGATGCTTTTAACTCCAGTTCATTCCCACAGAATTCACCATGAATAGCGATCATGTAGAATACTGTAGCTTTAAAGATGGAGTAAAATCATTCTGATGCCAAGCTGATGAAGGTTATTAACCATGCAAAATTTATTTTCTCAAATATTTTGTGTTGATACAGGAAAAAAACAATCAAAACACGGAGAAAGTGATGTTGATGAAGACACAGATATCAGGATTTTAGCTTTTTATTGACAACCTAACAGTGGTTTTCTTTTCCAGATATTGTTCCTAGAGATGCAAACATGAAAGACAGATTTATTCAGCATTTCGGAGGTAAGAAAATTGCCATCAAACACAATCTGATCACAATTGCAAACGTCTTTGTCTTGATTGTATTTTACTGCTGTCCTTTCCAGACATTCCAAAACAGCTTTATCTGGCAAACTTTGATAGCATAGTTGGCACTTTTCCCATGCAACCTTTTGGCTGAATCCTCTTATTTTTGCCCCTCTGAAAAAGTCATTTTCATTCCTCCAAGCAAATATACAGTTTGTAGAAGTCATAGACAGCTTTGTGAACACTGGCAATTCTGTAGGTCAGGAGGGGGTCGCCTGGCTTAGCTGTAGGGCAGTAGTTTAGAGAAACAGCACATGGTCTGAAGCTGACAGAATTAAGTTGAAGGCATTGCTAAGTTAAGCTGATTATTTGTCTCAGGACCTGTGAGTAGACTTCATTATTGGTATGAAAATCTGGAAGCCTAATCGTTGGTGCAGAAACTCTCAGAGGTGATTATAATAGAAGACTCGATTCTCCTTCACACTAAGTCCAGTTGAACCCTAACCCCTTAACTACATCTGTGATAGCGCACTGTTTACTTTCACTTTGCAATTTGTTTCTTTCTTGTGTTGATTACTCACAAATTCAATGCAGATGTGTGGCTAATTAAAGGAAAAACCATTGTAAAGTGATTGGAACGAGTTGGGCCTTCAAAACCTCATTGATTCTGCAAGTGTCTGGAACTCTGCTGGAGGGATGGAAAAACATATTCTCTCATTTGCTGTTTATGTGGCAGCGGTGGAGAGTGTTAACCCATAAGAGGGGAACATAGCATTTGAATTTCATGATTCCAGGTTTTTCCTTCACTTCACCACTCATCTGTAGGTGTGGTTAAAAATAGCCAGTAGGATAAAAAGGAAATAATTCAGTCCTTGGAATTTCTGTCATTTTGCCTGATGAGACCTTTTCTATTAAGCAGGACAAGTCAAGTTCTCGTCGGAGTGCAAAACACACTTCCATAGACTTTATCACAACACAAGGGATTGCTCAAGACCGGCATGTATGTATACATTTTTCCTGTTAAGTATATATTTTAACAGTGTGCTCAGGGTTTGTTTTACTATTTATCAGAAAGTATTATGCTTTAAGGCATGAGCAAATGTTTTTTTTATTGTTTTGGTTATTTGAACAACTAAATGTTTGCTTAAAATATTCTTTTCTTTAAAAAAAATTAACTCCTCTTTTTTGATGATGTCATGTAACTGTGAGAATCTACTCACTATCAGATCTAACTTCTGCTTAGTCCAGATGATGCAGATCAGTCATGATTTTCATAATGAGGATGTTTTTGTTTTGTTTTTACCCCAAATCAAATTTTTATTGTTATAAATTAAATCAAGGATACATTGAAAATATGTGTCCGAGCAATAAGCCTTTCTTAAATTATAGAAAAGCAGCTTTACATGCAACGTCTAGGGTTTCTTTTCAAAATAATTGAGCTCCTATTAGTGTTGGAGGTTTTAAAACGTGCCTTTCGCTAAATAAATGTAGATCTTTTGAAGTTGATGATGTAAAGTATTGCTTTGCAGTGTTATTACTGTAATGCGTAGATATAGCAAAGCTATGTTTACTAATGACCTTGCAACACGTTCCATGTGTTTATGATTTGCAAGCAATTCAATGTTCCCTTCAGCAATTAAGATTCAGTTTAAGTTGTTTTTAACTAAACTAAAATGCAAAACTTTCTAGCATTGAAGTTAAATGTGACAGAATGTCCTGTATGTTTTTCCATCTTGTAAATAAACTTGCAACTACTTAGATTTATATATGCAATCCCATGGAAGGGGCTCTCTTTCCCAGACAGGGAACCATTTAGATGCATATGGAGCTGTAACCAGTTTGCATGTGGAAGTGTCAGATCTTCCTCTGGGATCTTTAAAGTGTTAGAATTAAGAAGATGATGTCAAGCAGGTGGTAGTGTTCAGTGCTCACTTATAATGGATAAATGTAACTAAAAGATAAACTTTTTGTGATCCCATTTAGAAGTTGTTTCAAGTGAGGATTAATGTCAGCACTGGATTACAATCGCAGTTCTTGTTTTTTGTAATACTAACACATAGATGGAGATTAAAATACAAGTTGTGCTTGACTGATTTTGCACTAAAGGACGTTTAAAATTGAATTAGCATTTTTATTCACACTTTGACACTAATATTTGCTGAATACTATGTATAACTTATCCTTTAAAGCAGTGGTTCCCAACCTGGGGTGCATGGATCGCTGTGGGGGGTTCAACAAAGAGCACGTGGGGTGCCCAATGCTTTGTGATTTAAATTAAGGCCGTGTCCACACTAGACGAGTTGAAGTGTATTCGCTTAATCGCTTAAGTTTTTTATCATTTGGGTGTTTTATTTACATGAAAGCAGTGTTTTGGGAATGTGAAACCACCAACTTTGCATAATTTCATTAATGAGACATGTGTGAGAAATGCCACAGTGCAGATGATTTGTCCTTTTTTGAAAAAATAAATTAATAAAAAAAATAAAAAGTAAGGCTTTATGTTGAAAATTACCTTAACTTTGGTTTTATTCAAGGAAAGGCGTCATCCACAATGTATCATTTATGGTGAGAAGCATACAGTGGCCGTGAAACACTTTCACATTTTTGCAAAACAAATTTACACACACTTTTACATTCTCGCGTTGCACATTTACATCATAGAAACCATATTTACTTTTACTAAACAAAAGTACAATGCTGAAACACTTTTACCAAGGACTAAGCAACTTTACATTTCAGACAAAACAACTGTACAAAACATGAAACACTATTACAGCCTTTGATGCAAACTTACATGTGCAACTGCAAAACATTTTTCTCAAAGAAAGAACATGAGTTCTGAATACGTTGCTGAAACACTTTTAGTTCATTAATTACAAAGAGATGACCCAGCTGGTGTTTCATCAAAATCTGTGACCCATCAGAAACTGTGACCGCAGGGAGCGATAGTGTAGATTTCTCTGCATATACGTCTTAAAAGACGAGCAAAGTCTTGAAAATACTTTTATTAAAGTCAGAGTTTATAATAACGCAGGTACAGTAAAGTCACACATTCTGACGGCTATCAGAAATGGTGACCTCTCTGATCCTGGCTATGTGAGGGTCACATTGATGTTAGAAGAGTCCAGATTAAAGGGGTCACCATTTCTGATAGCTATCAGAATGTGTGACTTTACTGTGCCTGCATTATAATGAACTCATATTCCAAGACGTACATACAGAGAAATGTACTATCGCCCCCTGTGGACACAGCTTCTGATGCACCACAGATTTTGGTGAAACACCTATCTTTGTAATTGTGTTTCCTGAACATGTAAAAGTGTTTGACATCAATGTAAAGTTGCTTTGTTGTTGGTAAAAGTGTTTCAGCAATGTAATCAGAACTTTATAAAAGTGTTTAGCAGTTGCACATGTAAGTTTGCATCAAGGATTGTAAAGTGTATCACGTTTTGTACAGTTGTTTTTTTTTTTTTTGTTTGTTTGTTTTTTTGTGAAATGTAAAGTTGTTTAGTCCTTGGTAAAAGTGTTTTGCTCTTCCTGGCCACCGTAGATGCAGCTAATGAAAGAATAAAACCAAGCATTGTTCCAGTACGGGACAGGCAGAGGTCCACAGCTTTTTGGTAGTTGCCTGAAGGGGATCTTTAGGGAAAATAGGTTGGGAACCCTTACTTCAAAGCATATACCACCAGGGAAACATTGTGATACATTAACATTTAAAAAAATACTGGTTGACCAGTCATTCTTAAGTCACTAAGTTTAATTTTTCAGTCATTTGGTTCCAGTTTTCAAGAATCCTGCTGTCCTGATATCAACATAATAATGACTTTTTTCTCATTGTGTTTTTTAGATTACAAAAGATGTGCAAGACTGCTAACACGATTAGCAATGAGTCCACTCTGCATGCAGTCATAGATATTGCATGTGAGTAACAATGTTTTTCTCTTGGAGTTTCTTCTGCTATTCATACACACAGTCTGATTCTTCTTTTTTTAAAATTATTATTAGTTAATCTGTTTTTTTTTTTTAAATGACTGATTAAAACAGACGTGGATGCTACTTACATTTTCTGCCTCAGTTTGATGAGGTGGAATGTCTTTGCAGTTTAGGGTGGGGATTTAATGTAATGTGCATCTCATGTCCTATTGAATAAAACTGATCCTCACATAATCAGAAACGTATCTCTTGTACATCTGTCCAACATTTAAAGCTTGTAAGAATATGCTACATCTTGGTGTTGGACATGCTGGAGCACTATCCTGCCTGAAAGAGGCTTTTATATATTAAGTCTGACTTCAAACTTTATGCATAGTTGGCTCAGATTGGCTGAAGATGCACATGAATCAGCTTTATCACAAGCAGCGTAGTGAGAATCAGAAAGAAAAAAAACAGATGTCATGCAGTTTATTGATGCCAGTATGCATGAAATATAAATTTCTATTCACCTTACTGAGCAAATGCCAGAATTGAGCATAGTAAGTGGGGCAGTTCTATTTGACTCAGCGTGTCCTGAACCTTTTTTTTTTATTACTGTCCTAGGTTTTTGAAAGGAATTTTTCTCACAATGGCATGTTACCCTTCCTCACAAAAGATTTATTTATTTATTTATTTTATTCTTTACCTTATAAATAACGCTAAATACTGCATAGCCAGTAGAGATATTGTCATCTTCTTCCACCCACCCAAAACACTTTAAACATGGCAACTTTAAAAGAAGGGTCATAGATAGAACTCAGATTGTCGTCACTGGAGTTATTTTGGACGTATAGTCATCTCTTTGTTCAGGTGATCTTTGACGACAGCAGGTGTGAGGCGTTCTACGCTGTCATTTTCTAAAGCTAACATAGGTAAAAGTGTGTGTTCACAGAGGATGCAATTTAGTGGAGTTAACAAGGGAGTGCTGCAAAAGGTCCACACAAGTGGTCATTTCGGGTCACTGGGTATTGGGGGTGATTGCATAATTGAAGACACTGACACATTCTAAGGATTTGGATAATAAGATCCTGTTAGCACTATTCAGAGAGCTCAAATGTATGTCCCAATCGACAAGCTTTGGAAGACATTAAGTGACTCACAATCTAGTAATTCTTATAATTTCAGAATGAGCTCCACTAACATTTAGGAATGTCAGTAATGGCAGGCCAGTAATGACCCTCTTTAGAAGCTGATAATACAGCTTTTCTTAGAAAAGATGTGTCAAGATGTGTCAAAATCTCCATGTCATATACTGCAAAAGAAAAAAAAAGAGAAAAAAAAAAGGATTAATATTTAAAGGAAGAGTTTTAAACTGTACAAAAACTGCAGATGCCTAACTCTTATCAGGTGTTTTGTTTTGCAATTCAATTGCAGGTCCCGGTATTAAGGAAGACGGATTAATGCGTTACCAAGGAAGTGCCTTTGAATCCACAGCAGTCATAAGAACATTGTTGTGTTTATGGTGTCTCTACTTTTGTAGTTTTTGTTTTCATTACTAAAAAAGCAGAAAGAACATTGTTTTTTGAATGGATTGTTTTTTGTTTTTTTTCATGAACCTTTATTTACCATGTATTTGTAAGGAAATAATAATTTAATATTAAATGCGCCTATTTATTGAAAGGGTATGTATATAAATGATTTCACAATCATTCAAAATTGGATTATTTTGGTTATAAAGATTATGCTGGAGAGGAAACTATGTTTAGTTTTTCCCATATGTGTGAATTCCACTTTCACTGTTATGCTGAGTTCATGCTCCATCATTGTCTACATTACATTTTATTTGGCACTTGAGTGATTGCTGACAGTGAGAACATAAAATAACAACAATGGTGATGATGCACTGCAGTATTGAATAAAGAACTTTTGAAGCACAGCAGATTTTGCTATCATTGAAGAAGAGGGGAAAGTAGAGACAGGTGGTGTGATGGGTGAGGCTGCAAGAGAGTGGACTGCTCATTTTTGCCTCAGTGTTCTGTGTATTTTTTCACTTTTATGAGGAAAATGCCGTCCTCCGCTCATTTAAATTTGTGTAAAAAATATTTTTTTTAAGGCGTGCAGCACAAGACTGGGTTTCATTAAAACCTTGGTGCTGTGGGATTATGTTTTTCTTTTCTTTTTGGCACAAACATCGCATTTTTCAGCACCTTTTCCGACGCAGCCTCCGCTGTCCCTGCTCTTCAGAGCAGGTGTTAACATTATCAAATTCCCTCCTCTGACTGGAGTTCATTGCAAAATATCTGGCAGATTTTTGTGTTTCTCTCTTGCAATCACATACTCCATCATAGCTATCGGATATCTTGGACTCAACCAAATATTGAGCAATATAAGCTCAACAGAAACAAATATACAGCACTGTGGATACAACTAGCAAGATAACAAACTCCCACCATGTATGAGCCATGCTTAATGCTTGAGTTTTCACAGAGAGCTACAAATCATTGGTTTTTTGCTTTAAAACAAATTGGCTTGTATATCTTTCAAATATAGTCAAGAAAACAAAACTATGCTAAGCAAAATGATCGGTGATGGTCAATAAAGTTGCAAACATTGAGTTTAGGAGCACTTACTAGATTAAATAAAAGTTTGTGTTTTTAAGATCACATAGAGTTCAAGCTGACTTGTCTTCAAGCCAAACAAGAAAAATGTTTATTTTCTCCCCAAAAGATCCCACGTTTTCTTTTCAGGCACTTATAACAAATGCTTTGCATTAGATTTTGAGGAGATTAAGACAAGTAAAGCTGTCATTTCCTCACATAGACTTTCTAATGTGAGACAAATACCTCAGAACCACCGTGTAATGAAATCCTAATTGATCATTAAGTATTTCTTGAGGGAGTTTATATATCTTTACAGTAACAGAGGGCTATAAAGTCCTGAGAAAACAAAAAGGTCCAACATTTCTCTTCTCGTCATGAATTGTCTTGCACTGCAATTTGTGCCTGAGCACTAGTGACAGTGATTGTTGTTTTTTAGGGTAGTGAAATAAACACAGAGCCACGCACACACACATGTACATACATGGAGATGCTGATGGACGGGCTTCTGAGAAAACATGTGCTTTGAGCCAAAGATTACAACAGCTCAGTTCTCACCTCAGCTTGTCTCTGCAGACTTAGCAGCAGCGTTTCGTTTCACCGGGTCATGCTTTATTCACCTAAGTTTAACTTATTGTAAGACCATTAAAAACTCATCCATGGAAGACATCCGTTTGAAGACCTGTGAACTGAAATGTTGTGCTTGACTACATGTTTTGAATGTGTACAGCTCCTATCAGTTTGACTGTGAGCTCACTGAGCACAGTGTTTCCAGATTGAACTGCAGGGCTATAAAATGGGTGATAGCCTCTCCTCCACAAATCACAGCTTCCTCAGGAACAGAGGAGCCCAGCTTTGAAATTTATGCTCTGGCTAATTCCTGTTTACTGTCAAATGTGCAAAAACAAATGTCTACAAAGCAGTTAAAACACTTCTTTAAAGACACAGAATAAATACTTCATTGCATCATACTGTGTAAAAATTACCTGGACCAATTAAAGAAAATGGGATGTTTTCTATTTAAACTATAAAAGAATTAAGCAGCTAAAAATACAGCATGCACCTCGGGGGAAGCACTGGGGATCCCTTTCTCACCGGCAGAGCAGGGACACCGGATCCTAATCTGAAGAGGATATCACTTATCTGGAGACAAACTGCACTGATTAGGAGAGGAGACAGAAGATGCACAGGGGACAGCATGTGGGAGGGCTTTAACACAATTACACACGAGCACCAAATCCTTCCTCTGGCACCTCTGAGAAATTCTGGCGTGATAAATTGTAAATAGAGACCAAAGCCATGCCATTTCCTTCCTGTCAGACTGCGCCCAGTTCCACCAAAGCCCAGGAGCAGACAGGGGAAACACCTTCATGTTGTCACCTTCAGATCCACTGTCATGGCTTGTTCCTCTGTGATTCAAATTGACAGTACCGTTAGCCTTGCTGCAGAGCTCGAGCCTCTAAAGCAGATTCCAGTTCTAAGTATATACCACCTCACCAAGTAAAGTGATGGACCCATTTCCTGTCTTTGACTGGCTTTGAAATCATGCATACATTTGTAATTTGGTTGACAAACACATTTCACACTAACACCTAAACATGGCTCCTTATGACGTATATCAAACCACGTCCCCCCCATCCACAAATGAATTTTGTGGGAAAAGTAAAAAGTGTAATCCAATTTCGGAGACCCCAAGGCCGTATTCAGGCAAGCCACCGTATTTATAGTGATCACAGTAGCCTTGGTGGCTGTAAAACTGTCAGAGAGGGTTCATTGATTCACTCCATGTCTCATGATTAATTCATTTCTCTTCCTATGTCTTTTGTAGAATGCACAAATCCTCCATGAGTCACCAATAATATACATTCAGATAGTACAGCCTCAATAAAGGATTTGACAACTGAGAGATGAAAGGATTGTTATCATATTGAGCTCCGGCTTTTCCACCATACCAAAATGGAAATAGTATTCTGTGGGACTTTGGTAGAGTAAATAAAGTAAAATAGCTTCTGTTCTTTAAGTAGGTGCTGTTGTCAAGAGGTTTAGGATGTGGGCTGACCTCATCCTATACCTGCAAAACTCATCGTGGACTCTTTGTCGACACTACAGAATGTTTGAGAGAAATGAGCTATTGCAACTCTTGACTGTGTGCCAGCTGCAGTATCTTTGAGCCCTTGATGCTGGAGGTGTTGGCACTATATCCCTGCCACCCCCTCTGCATGCCCCACACTGTGTGCTGTGATGCTTGTCAATGCTAACACAGAGCGCATCAAACACCAGCAAGACATCCTTCATTGGAATGTTTTCATTTCCTGACATGTGGCATAGGATCAAATTAATTTTCAAGTTTGTTCTTTAAATTGAGGACATTTGCATGAGTTACATAAATCTTCAATTATCAAATTAGGTAATAGTAAAGGAATCAGAAGCACAAGCAGGACACAAAGTTTTCTTTATCACTAGGCTGATTTATATACTGTAGGTCTGTTGAATAATTTGTGCCACATCTACATTCAATAAATTGTTCATTGTCATTATAAAGCTGTAGTGTGACACTAAATCCTGCAAGTAAACTGTTATGACCTGTAGTAAAAAAAAAAAGTTTCCTAAAAGTTGAATTTATGTATTAAAAATGAATTTCAAGTCTAGTAAGAAATGCATTTACAATACAAATAAGACCAACTAGACTGCAAAGATCCTCAAGGCCCAACATCTTTAGTTTAGTTAGTGTCAACCAAGACAAAAGCAGATAAATGTTATCTGTGCACTGTCCATATATATATATATTCATTTTCTAAACATAAAATTAGCAATTCTCAGTTATGTAGGTCCTTTGTAAACAATCAATACCAGTGTAATGATAACAAAAATGACTAAATATTGACAGTTTAAACACAATACAGACTCAAAGATGAAGATTTTTATTCTTTTATTTGGTTAGGGGATAATTTAGTTGTATTATTCTTCATAATTACTATGTATAAACATGATATCACAGCCTTTTTACTCGCTGGAGCAATATTTTGCATCACACCTGAAGTTCAAGAGTTTAGAGAGTCACATGGGAAAAGAAAATCTTAAGAGAAACACACAAGAAACAGCCATGATTTATTACTCCATATTAGAGGTCTGACCACAGTGAAAATTTATCAAGACATTTTGTAGGCAACTAGACATTCAGTTACAATTAGTCTCTTTACAATAGTGAATTACAGCTGAAGCAACAAATCAACAGGTTTTAAAAATGTGTACACTTAAAGGCTTTCTCTTCAAGTAAGTGGAAAATGTTAAGACATAATGTGAAAATATTGGGCAAAACATGTTATCTTTTGACGTCTTTATTAAAAATCACATACTTTTACAATATCTAACAATAGAAATAATAATCAAGTACAAACATGAACCTTAACTTGTGATAACTTTTTGTTAAAACAGGCAAATGGTAAAAAAGCCACAGAGGTGAAAATTTATAGTCATATTTTTCATGCTGCCAGTAGACTGTATGAGTCTCCAACCAGTTATTTGTGATTACAAATATTTTGCAAAAAAAAACAAACTCATGCTTAATTAATAGATTTAACTTAATTGATTAAATTAATTGTATTTGCTATAGTATAATTGATAATAGCAGCAGATAAGCTCTAATAGTGCATTTCCCAGGGAGGTTCAAAACCTTTCTAGATGCCACATTTATCCAACAGTGTCTCAGCTGAAGAGAAAATTAAGGCAATATTAATATTAGAGCTAATCATAACATGACAAACACTTAAACATACCAAAAACAAAACATCTCCTGGTGATAGTTAACATATCCTCCATGACTTTGTAATCAGAGAAGAGGCTCCGTGTTATTCCAGTTGACAAATGCGTCTTTCCACCTGAAAAACAAACAAAATGCTGCTTATGTTTATTTAGGACAGACTGGTTCTACCTATCCAACATTCCTATACTTTCAGATGAGCAGTACTATATATTTTGTTGTCTGTTTTTAGATTGAGCAGACATTACTTTGCACATGTGACAATGTCTGTGCATTTGAAAAAGCACAAGGTTCTTACCTTGTCCGGATACAAAGCTCCAGTGGAGGAATGAGATCAGTATCAACTTTCTGAAAGCTCTTGGACAAATTCCCAATAGCTGAAAAGATAATTAGCATATTTATTTCAAGGACCCATGCACATAAAAAAACTTAAAGGATTCACATAATTTACACTGAGTTTGTTTTTGAGTTAATTATAACAAATAAAACAATCTAAAAAAGAAAGCAGAAACATTCTGTGATTGAGTGGCTGCACCCCTAAACAAAAATGACTGGATTAAGTAAAACTACATACAGATGGTCAGGCGGATCTCCTCCTGTTGGTTGGCCAATCCATCATAATAATAGAGGTCAAACTCCTGGTCTTTGTCCTCGTTGGTCAACAGCTCCCTCTGCAGGCCAAACAGCACGCTGAAATGACTCTCGCTGCACACCACCCAGACTGGATAAGAGGGAGTCTTCAGGTAAGCTCCTACCTTGGTTAGAGGAAATTAAAGTACAGCAGAGCAGCATGTTAGCATCTAAGATTTATGTCAATCATACTGTATGATTTTTGAAATCCTTACTCAGAGTAAGGGAAAAATTTACATTTTTTACAAAACTTTAAACTTTTTTTTGTCATTGCAATTTCATAGAATTCAAAGAAACACATCTTATTCCTATTAAGTCAAGTAAAATAGATCATTATTCCAGTAGTTACTTTAGCAACAAAATTTAAGTCATGCGACATAGGTTGAACCATGATGATGAAGATAATGGATTATTTAGCAAACTGATCAAAGATAAAATAACGTGAAACAAGTTGTGTAAATTTACTTTTGAAAGTACTGATGCTAATTTCAAGTAAATATTGAAATTGATCGAAACAAGCAAAGAAAAACCTTCAGGTGTTGACAACTTAGATAAGAAGTTATTGAAACCTGGAGCCGATCTAACTGCTTTGCTTGTTGCTCACATTATTCATTTAAGTTTAAAAACATGTGTTTGTGTTTTTTGAATGGAAAGTAACTAAAATGATTCCTTTACCAAAGAATAACAAAGAATCATTTTCAGATAAAAATGTTAGAAAAAAATTAGCTGCTATTAGTACAATAATGGAGCAAATAATATATAAACAAATTGAAGATTACATTTGGAAAAATGAGGTAAATTCAGTATATCAACATGCATGTAAAACCATTACATTGCCACCATTGCAATGTATGTCGAAGACTCACAATTTATACAATCAGCACATACACCTGCTGAATTAACGAGGACTTTTAATAAGAAATTGAGTCAAAGAAATGGATGATGAGAAACAAATTAGTTCTGAAAAAGAAAAAAAACAAAGTGTATTGCTCATAAAGAGAAGATCCTAAACTATGCTTAACTATGGGTGATAGAGTGACAGGACAAGTAACTGAGGTGATATTATTAGGGGTTATTGTAGATAGTCAGATCAAATGAATCACCATCTGTCCTGGCATAAGTGTAGAACGTAGGATGCCATAATTATTGATATGTCTAATCAAAACAAGTAGGTATGACTAATACACCAGAAATATTGTAAAGAAGATTGTCCTTTTTTCAGACACACAATCATTTCACCAGGCAGACGTCAGCAGGCCGTTTTCTGTTGCTCACATATAGAACCAACTTAGAACAGAAGACAATGACTAACAGAACAATGGTGGCATTCCCAGAGTTTTTGGTTTTAGATAATAACAGGGTAAGCTTTAAGAAGAAGCTAAAATGATTTCTGATTACTCAGCAAGTTTAACATTGACTGTTAGGGGTGAGCTAGTGATGTGTTTTTTTTCTAAACATTATTTTGAGTGTGATGGGATGATATAATTCCTTGGTTAAAAGGGAGGATATGTGGAGTATTAATGCCATTCTGCTGTTTGCAATGTTACTTGTCTTGTTTATGTATTTTATTTAATGATTATGTTGTAATTTAGTTTGGCAAGACCCCATGAAGAGTAGCTGCTCTGAAAGGTCAGCAGCTAATGGAGATCTAATAAAACAAACACTTTAGATCTACTCTAAGTAAGCTTTACACCCTACTTCTCTGAGTCAGTGCAGGTTTTACTGCATTTTTTAGTATAAATACCAAATCTATCCAGTTCAAGTACAATTAAAGCTTGAGGGCAAAACATTAGAAACATTCAACAAAAGATGTTATTATTTCCAGACAAGAGTCTTAAGATTTTCTTCAACATATTCCTCATAAATCTGTCTACTTAAAAACCAGTCATTTGAACTGGTTAAATATCAGTTTCCATGTTGTGTCTTCAGATTACAAAGGAGCCTTTACATTCTCTTAAATCACCCTTTCTCATGAAAGTGCAGTACTTTCAAGTAAACATTTAAAGGCAGTGTATGTGTTTGTGACAGTCATTCAAACCCCAAATTTTGCTGGGGTGTAAACCATTAACATAGCAGATGTGCACAGAGTCAACAAGTCATATCGCTCACCTTACAGATGTTATAATGTTCAAACAAGGACAGCAGACCAACATCACAGAGGCCTTTAACTCCTTTAAGGAGCGTCATGTTGCCGTTGCCGGAGTCCAAGTCCATGTCATTGTCAAAAACGTTAGAAGCTGCTCTGCCACAGAGCAGCAGGTTGACCAACTCCTGGTGAACACAAAATCAGACAAGAAAACTTTTTTTTATTTTTGCATAAAGGTCTGATGGTAAATAATGCTGATCACTCTTTTGTTTGCTTGTTCAACTTAAAAGAAACCTGTTATTGTAACATCAATATATTCCTCTTGTACACATCATATTGTTGAAACATTTAGCTGTAATTCAAAGACATTGTTTAAACCTGAGTACAGTAGCCATGGGCACCGATGAGAGTGGTAGAAGGTACATCCATGTCTTCTCTTACTCTACGAACAGACAAAAAGACAAGATAGCTGCTACACTTTCTCGCTCAAAATAATTCCTACTGTTCATCTTGTTTAGGGGAGTGTAAAAAAGTTGCCTTTACTTTTCAATGGATCGAGACAGAACAGCAGATATCGTCAGCAGAATACATCCCAACATCCCCGATTCAAACTGTGGAATGAAGGGAAAAAAATCATAACAAAAGGCCAGTGCTTGCACATCGGACAGGTAACGATCACACTGAGAATGCTGATGATGATTCTCCTACCTGCTCAATGTGCTGCTCCAGAATGAACTGCAGATCTTTGACGTTATCCACTGTGAAGTACATTATCTGGAATCAAGCAGACGTGTCATACGGTACAACTCACAGCCAACAAGAACCAGCAGTTAAGAGCTGAAGAAATTAACCTGTTGATTGTTGTACCTCATAAAGTAACAGTAAAACCAATAAATACAAATGCTAATGTATTGGATTTCAGCAGCTGTGTGATAAATCCATGTTCGTACCTTTTCCAGCACTCCTTCAGGTCTGAAGTGATTGCTTGGTTGGAAATGGCTTTTCCCCGAATTTCTATTTTTATAAAAACATAAAATGAAATGAAAACCAAATCATGAAAACAGTTTAAATAAAAGTCCCACCTAACAAAGCAGATTAATCAGCCGCTTTTATGATTAACAGGTCTGACAACTGGTGGGGACATTAGCCCAGTTCGATGAAGGCTGCTCATATTAAACTGACACACTGAGCCACCCTGACGTTCATTACTCCTAAACAAGGTTTTCGCCATGCACTTGACAATAAAACGGTTATGTGTGCTTGGAAAAAAACCCTGAATGCAGTGAACTAGGTAACTGGACATCACACCAGATGGTTACAAAGAACCATCTGGGAAGTTCTTGTTGTATACTGTTTGGAAAAGACCAGACACAAAAAACACTGATTAGGTGACTGGATAAGCAATCCGTTTATAACTGCCTATTATGTGTTAACGTCAACAATCAATGGAGTGGAGGGAGTATAAATAAACTCTTTCTGTTTTAAAAGGGAAAACAAATCCTCCCAAATTCTGTTCTAACTTTTGCTGGAGCTGCATGTACTTCTTTACCTGAAGCTGCTAGTATGTGAAGCTGACTTATCCAAAAACATGTACCATGACTACAAATGCATAACTTGCAGGCTGCAGGATAGAATCTTTTGAAATGTGGATTTTGTAGGAATCCAGCTTCCACATATACAAATTAAACAAGACGATTAGGGTGTTATCTTACATTGCGACTGTGGCCTGTTTTTCCTCGCCAGCCCTCCACAAGATTTCAACCATAGCTAAAACAAGACACTGTCTTCTAGTAGCGCTGGAAGGTCTTAACCTCCTGGGAACAAAGTGGCATATAAAAGTTATAGGCAGGTTCTCTAGGGTTATATCACATTTAATAACAAAAAGCAAACATCACTGCTTCAAGAGTTGCTACAAAGTGCTCCTTGATGTGAATTAATGGCTGTAAAAAGCATTCCAGTAACTGGAAAATGGTACAGAAAGGGTAATAATGTGAGTGAAACGGAAGCAAACTCACTGAAGACTAGTATTTCTGTTTTCTCTGTTTTCAAACAGCAGTTTCTTTAGAACAAATGCTTGAATGGATGCCAGGACGCCACAAGGACCACCCTAAAGGACAAATACAAAATTTTGAAGCAAAAGAGAACAGCTCAGCAAATAACAGGAGAATCAATATGCTACATAAATATAAGATAGCAAGGTTAAAATGACCTTTCTCTGCACAATTCCATAACTGAGGTCATGTATCTCTGAGAACGTGAAACCTTGATTCCTCCATTCGGCACTGAAGTCATTTAGGCTGGAACCAAGAAGAACTGCTTTCAACTCCTAGGGAAAATCCAAAACAGAAAACAAGCCAAACAAAATGAATATCAAAGCCAGTCACAGAAACTTTCTCCTGAAACTTCTGAATAACTAACGCACCGTGGCAGTGCGTTGGTCTATCGGTCGGCCTGTGTACTGACGCTCTGCAACAGTCCTCTGGAGAGATACTTTGGAAAAATCTTGCACATCATCATCATCAATGTCATCTGAAAATGTATTAATATGCATCAGCATCAAGCAGTCAAATAAGTTAGTGATTCAGGCTTTCTTCTATTTTCTGCAGGACTCACCCAACACCAATTCTGACATATCCAAATCAGACAGATTTGGCTTGGTTTTTACTCTAAGAAACAAAACATAATGTATGATAAGTTATGGACACACTTTATATGCAATAAAATCATTATGTTCTCACCTCTTATATATAACAACTTAAAGCCATTTACTTTTTTGTTTTTCCATCGCTGTTCTCGCTCTGTATTCCCCCTGGAAGATTCAGCAACTCCTGTTTCCCTCCTCTACAGTCAGCTAAGCGGACACCTGTTAGACTGCTTTCTAAGCTTTTTTGATGTATGCCAGTTAACAAACGTCTCTCCTGAGACCTTTTGTTTTCCTCTTCTTTTCTGAGAAGTGGCTGGGAAACTTCAGCCTTTCGACTGTGTCTTTTTTTGTTAGATTCCTAAAAAGAAAATCATAATTAAAGAATGTGAAAAAATGTGAAATAAAGAATTTTTTAAGCATCAGGAGCTCAGTACAGAGTACCTGTGGCACTGGTCCAGCCATCATGCCTCGTCTAATGCGGGTACTTCTGCTCCTTTGGGTAGCCTCAGTGGTGAAAATGTTTTTATTTGTCTTTCTTTGGCCAAAACTTGCATTGTCATCAAGAAAAGCCATCAGTGGCTGACCTTTTGGGCTATCTGAGTTATAAGCCAAGACATTTGTTTGATCATAACTAGACAGCCTGTCATCCTCAGACAATAGTGACATATATGTAGGCTGAGAGGGGCATCCCCCTTGTATTTCAGGTCTGTGAAAGAAAATCTAATGAGTTTGAACCAACTGTAAAAATGTGTACAAAATTGAGTTTTAAAATTCTGCATGCAACATACCTAATTTTAGTGTGTTTACTATGCACAAAAGCTGGTGCGATTTCATCTGCTTTCATGTCATTCGTCTCTGGTGGTGTTCCTGCAGGAGAATCCGCTGAGCTGACAGTTTGAGTGCTCTGCAAAACACCACTTTCATTTCTGGTGATCTTATAACTCTTTAGCTGTTCAATATGATGTTTCACAATGATTTCCAGTAACGTGTTGAACGGGGAATTGTGAACCTGCAATATAAGAGATGTCAGATGCTTACTTTTTTGTTATCTATTAGCACAGGAGCAACAATTTGGCTGTTAATACTTACTTTATTGGTCCTGTAGAGATCTTCTATATTGAGTATCTCCCTCAGTTGTGATCTGTTATTGATACTGGCCTCTGTGCGTGGATGCTCCTCATCCATACAGGCAATAGTCCTCTTTAGACCCTGTGCATCAATCCCAACAGGTTTACTGTTATATCTTGTATTCTGTGACTAGACAGAAACCAAAAAGTCTTCCAATTTTGCCGTTGTGAGTTGAGAAGTAATACATACAACCACAAATTCTAACATTTGTAACTGGGAAAACTGGTTTGATGTTTGTGTTTATAAACTATGTAGCTGAAAGGAAGCTAACTGGAGCTAGCTGGCTATTGGTTTGTATTTAGCCTTGCTCACTCGGTGTTAGCAGTCTCACCTTTCGGCTCAGATATTCTCGTACAAGGGACGAAGAAACCTCTTCGACCGAAGCGACCATGATGGCAACACATCCAGCTGCAAAAAAATAACCACAAAGAGGCCAAGCCGAGCGACATATGCTGCCCGTACCAACGCCGCTAGCTGAACGAGGCTAGACGAGTAGTACAGTTATTTGTTTAAAAAAAAAAGATAGCGGGGTTTTACGGAAGCCGAGAGTGACCGGGCGTCTTTTTAAATGTATTTATTTATTTTTATTACACCGTTTTCTCGTGTTAACGGGATAATTTATCTCGTTGTTTTCTCGAGATGACGCATTATTCAAATGCAGGGTCGCGATGGGGCTTGAGCTGTTCCTAGTCCATTATGTTTCTCAGCTGGCCTGGGGAACAACTTATTACAGAACTAACACAAATCAGACCCGCTCTCGCTCCGAGACTCAAGTTAGTCTAACGTGCATGTATTTGGACTATGGAAAGAAGCCGGGAAAAAACCCACCTATAGCTAGAGAGCAGGCAAAGTCCAGAGCTGATCTGTACTGGGATGCTTCAGTACAGTTAAGTCAGCAAAGGATGCAAGCTGACGTCAGGTGGAGGAACGTCCATCACTGATCAATACATCCAATTTTACTTTATCAAGTCTGGCAGAGGCTGAAATTGTAATCTGTATATCCATAAATCATTTACAGAATGACACATATACACCGTGATCCCCCACCCCCCAGCTGTCACAGTAGCACTTACTTTTGAGCCCACCTTAATAGTCTCGTTATTTTGAGAAAACTTAGTTTGTTTTGACACCAGAGGGAGTCTAACCCATTTGGTTACCAGTGTAAAGAAGTTCTTCTATAGCCTCTCCAATGATATTGCTGTAAATTCAACTATAGATGGAAAATAATTTCTTATCCAGTGAAATGTGTAATTTGGAGGAAATTGCTTACAAGTCACATTCTTATCAGGGCCTGAGCACCCCTAAAGGTCTAACCTAGAGCTGCCCAGGATGTGGAGTTTGCATGTTCGACAAGACACTAAACCCCACATTGTCTCTGATGTGTTCATTGGTGTGAATGATTGTGATAGGTGGCACTCCCTAGATAATTCCCAGGAAGTACTGCATGAATGGGTGAATGTGACTTGTAATGTGAAACCACTTTGAGTGATTAAAAAAGACTAGAAAAGTGCTGTATAAGTTCAGTTCTTTTACCATTTTACGCTTCTGAAGACATATAAGTTAGGTTATCTGTTGAGTCAGTCAAAACTTACCATATGTGAATGGTTGTCGCTGTGTCAGCACTCCAGTGATTAAAGGTGCAGAGAATGGATGGATACACATAATTATTGTTATACTCTATTAGAGGCACCGGTCATGCAAGTTTCAGTTTTTCAGTGCAAGAACAAAGAACATCACAATACTATTATTTTGGTTCATTTTATTAAAACTTGTATTCTATTTATAATAAATGACAAATATTCATACTACTCTACTTTGTTTTCATTATCAAACAATAAATGGTTGTTCTGGACAACCAAAAAATGACAATTCAAACAGAAAAAAATGGATGCATGGTAAATCAACATTAATTTGTTTTGGATGCTGCAAAATAAAAATCAGGATGTACACATGAGTTTCATTCCTGTAACATGTGGCTGGCAGACCCTAAAATAAGTGACCACTGGTATATCTATCAATATAACAGGGAAGTATCACAAGAAACTACAAAACACAATTTATGTTGAGCTGTGATTGAACTCTTAAGCAAGATGTAACATGTTCTATTAATTTGATTTGTATTTCTATGTTATTCACATCAATGCACATTTGATATGTAAGGTTTTACCTACAGTATTAGAATACCTTAAGCTATATATTTGCCATTCATGGACCGTGAAGTGTTATATTTACAAACAGCACCAAAACACTTGAAATTGTTTTATTACAAATATTTTAGGGACTTTTAGTAAAGATTTTGAAATTTAATGCAACCATTAGCTTGTGAACAAGAGTCATATCTGTTTTGGCACATGTATCATCCAACATCCTAGCAGGGAGAACTGCTTTATGATTGAGTATTGCGTAAACAACATTTTAAAGTTTTTTGTTTGTGTGTGCATGTGCTATGTATCCCTCCCTTAGGAATGCCAAGCATATTGCTCTTCCCTTTGCTGTTTGACAATACCAGGGATGAAGTTTTACAAAAGGAGTGAAAAACAGCAGGAAAATCTCCAGAACATGGAGGGCATCAGTAGTCATAAGCTGCAAAAAAGAAACAGATGAGTTGTTATCCATATTTGCTTTTCAGCCTGAGCTCATATCAAAGAGGAGCATGCGATCCACTTCATTAAGAGAGATGAGTTCCAGATAACAGGCATCATGCAGGCATGCCATCACACCAAAGTGGTCTTACTTTCTATTGTGAGGATGCAAGTACTTGCTGCTGTGCCTCGGCTGTTCACAGCCTTGCACATGTACTCTCCCTCGTCCTCTGGGAAGGTCTCTGGCAGGTAGAGGCAGTATGTCTCTCCTCTTTCTATATACTGATAGTCCTCACAGTCTTGGAGCATCTCTCCCTCAAACCACCAGGTCACCTCTGGCTTTGGCTCCCCGGTGATCTTAACTGTAAACCGAACAGGCTCAGAATCCACCACTGACTGATTTTTAAGGGGCTTTTTAAACCACGGAGCCCCTGACCTGGCATGATCTTCATCATCTTCATAAGCTGCAGAGCCATTGATGACGCCAGCCTCGTCCTCCCCATCATCCTCCTTCTTCTGTAAACAGATGAAGCAATTACAAATCATTGCCTAATTCAAAGCAACCTCCTACCACACTCTTACTGTGCTCTCATGCATTTGAACTGATCTTGCATAAATCTGAAAAATGAAGGGTTTACTTTTTGCAGGGCAGCATCAATCTCCTGCTGTTCAAACTGCATTCTCTGTAGCTTCTGCTCCTCTATCCTCTTCCGCTCTTCTTCCTCTCTGGCTTTAGCCATTTGTTCAAATCGAGCTCGCATGTCCACCTTCTGCTTGAACGGTGACTCCTCAGCTTTTGAAGGAGTTGTTTCTCCTTCTTCTTCCTCCTGAAAAACAAACCGGTTACATGTAAAATAATAATGATAATAATCATTTTTTACTTTTTTTTATTTGGCCTTTTAAGTAAGTTATGAAAACATCAATTTCAGTCTTATTAAGCACTCCTTCATGCTACCAGCCACTTTCACACCTTCACACATTTTCATACAGCACTTTAATGATTGTTTTCTGTTCTTTCTAAACTACAAACCACCACATCAGGACTTATTAGGAAATTTACCTCCCTGTCTGACATGTGGACACCCTTACCTCCAGGATCCTCTCAGCTTCTCTCTGTTTAATTTCATCATCAATGGCCTTCCTCCGCTCTCTCTCCATCTCAATCTTTTTCTGAATCTCCTCCTCAGTCAGCTGCTTGATCTTCTCAAACTTGGACTTGAGGTTTTTGGCCTGAATGGAGCCAGTTCTCTTGAGCTTTGTCAGCTCTTCATATTCTTTGCTTACAACATCGGAGCTTTCATTTACTTCATCCTGTAAAACATGAAAACATTCAATCAACACAAACTGTTACCTTTTCGAGGAAAGAGTTTCACTTTGGTCTGGACACTTGATTTTGAATTTTATTTTAACCAATGAATGAATTTATCAATAAATCAATAAATTGAAAAATCACTGAAAAAAAGACAAAAATGGGTTCCCTGTAACATTTATGTGCTGGGTTTAAAAAAAAGACAAGGAATTAATCTCCAATTAATCTCTATGTATTATGCTGTGTACAACAATATAATACAAAATAAAAACACACTGTTTTAAATTTTATACTGACCTCACCCATTTCTTGTCTGAGTTGTTCAAATTCCTGCTTCTCCTGCTCCAGTTTCTTTTTGCGCTCCTCTGCCTTGCGTCTCCTTTCAGCTTCATCCTTCATTTTCAGCAGCTCCTCAAAGTTGATCTCCAGTTTTCGAGGATGAAGAGCTTCCTGAGATTCACTCTTCATCATTCCCTCATCCTCATCCAGCACCTATATAAAAGCAAACCCACAAAAACAGACATGACAGTTATGGAGTTAATTAAATTGCATATATCTATGCTTAATTACACTCTAAATACCGTTTTAGTCCAATATCTGCCCAACAGCAAATGGAACTGTATCACCAGCAAACAACTAACCAGGGTGATTTATTATTGTGCATTTAAAGAAACATGCACCCAAAATCAACAACAAAACAATTGCATTTCTGGGTTTAAACCTTTGTACCCTTGTACAGATGTATAATACATATTTTTTGTATTCTGCATGAACAATTTGTTGTTTCCTTTTTTTTTTGTTTTCCATTGAAAAATGGTGCATATTTGAAATGGAAAATATCTTACTGTTTCATCTCCATATGCAGACATTTCCTGATCCAGGGCAGGGGTCTTAAAGAAATAATTTGGACAAGGGAACAGCAATGCAGATGCCGTACCATTTGAGCCAAGCAGAATGATTTGTAGCACATAAACAAAATAACAAATCTTAATGTAATTTTTAAATCTCACTATTTATGATAATATTAAAATGGTGCTAGTGTGAAGTGAATAATAATTGCATTATAGATGGTATATATTTATATTTATTATTATTAATATTATTATTATTATTGATTTATAATTAATATAGTTTATGTATGACTGCTTATGTGCCCTTGTGTGTTAATGCTGTTAAAAATCTTGTCACAATCCATGTTTCTTACAGTTTTTTTTAAAGAAAATTGAGCAGATAATGAGATGTAAATTAAGTTGAAGCCTGAAAAACACTACTTCTAACACACTCTGGCATGTTAGTGCTCAGCCAAATACATGCAAGGTGTCTTTTCTAGTCACTGAGTCATCCAGCCTCACCATGCTCTTGCGGGCCTCTGCGAAGAGCCTTTTTTCTTCTTCAAGTCTCCTTTTGGCCTCCTCCTCTGCCTTCTTCTGCTCTTCCTCTTGTCTCTGTCGTTCCAGGTCCTCAAAGCTGATGCATATCTTCCCAGGCTTGCTACCCTCCAGGTTCAGTAAGGCCATCAGAACCTCATCATCCTCGTCTACAAGCTGAGGAAAAACAAACCAGGTTGAACTTAGAATAATCTATTTAAAGTTTGGAAAATTTCAAATACATTGTGCTTTCTTGCTGCGTAGCAAAAAACTGAGATTGAAAGTGGTACCACTGTACTGCCCGATGCATAGCGGCCAGTTAGCTAAATTTAGAATATTAGACTGTTGATTTATCTCTATATCATTATTTTTCTGAGGAATATAGATGAGTCTTTAGGTGATTAATCACTACCGCTTATAGCACTTAGGTAAACACTTTCATTCACCAAACTGTCAAGCTAGTCCCTCTAGAATAGTTCCACAATACCTTACTGAGGACTGACAGTTTTCATAGTTTTCCACAATTTTAAAGTAATTAAAAAAAAGAATCTGTTAATGGATATAATAACCATGCTCTTCCTGGCTTCGGCGAAAGCCTTTCTCTCCTCCTCCATCCGTCTCTTGGCCTCCTCCTCTGCTTTCTTGCGCTCTTCTTCCACCCTTTGCCTTTCTAGCTCTTCAAAGCTCAGTCTCAGTTTTCCAGGACGGAATTCCTCTTTGTCTTCCTGGAGCGGCTGAGTACCTTCCTCATCTTCTTCCTGTTGAGACAAACGTATTGAG
This sequence comes from Melanotaenia boesemani, assembly GCF_017639745.1. Lineage (NCBI taxonomy): Eukaryota > Metazoa > Chordata > Actinopteri > Atheriniformes > Melanotaeniidae > Melanotaenia > Melanotaenia boesemani. Next base: position 18,510,628 of record NC_055695.1, on the reverse strand, counting down.
TCACCTCAAAAACACTCAAATACACCATTTAATGAATCTACATTTTGAGTTTCTGTGGTGTAAATGAAAGGATGTTTATGGCTCATTAGCATCATGCTGTGAAAGATATTTATGAATTTACTGTTCTTCATTGTATACAATATAGTTTCTTACCATTCCCAACCTGGCCTGCTCAAAAGCCTTCTTCTCCTCGAACAAGCGTTGTTTTGCTTCTTCCTCAGCCTGCTTCTTCCTCTGCTCCTGCCGTTCCTTCTCCAGTTCCTCAAATGTCAGCTTCAGCTTTCCAGGAGTTACTGTTGTCTTCTCTGAAGGCTTCTCCTCTTCATCCTAATTCAAATTAATATTAGAATGTGTAAGACTCCACCATCATGAAAAGGGTGTTAAAAAAAGACTCAACAGTCTCAAGTACTATGTGAATTCCTGTGTAAAGCAACCTCTTGAACAATAGAGCGTCGCTTGGCCTCCCTGAAAGAACGTCTGTTTTCATCGTATCGTCTCTTCTTCTCCTCTTCTGCCTTCTTCTTCAGCTCCTCCTCTCGGTTCTTCTCTATGTCCTCAAAGTTCATCTTGATTCTGCCTGGAGGTCGAGATGCCTTCGCTGGAACCACACGTACCAGTATTGTGTCATCCCCTTCCTAATAATTAAACATTAATCAAATTATAACAAAGTAAATAAAATCAGAAATAATAGATCAAACTGGTAAATCATGGTTTAAATAGTTCATTTGTTTGCTTGTGACAGTATTGAGGGGTTGAGATAAAAATTAATTCAGGTCAGTTATGATGCAAACTCACATCTAAACGCAGAGTAAGATCATGTGTGTGGGTAGGAGCAACTCTGCAGGGTTAATGTCACCATTGGGTCAGTGTATGGACATCAGTCTAAGATAGCCGAGTCTAATTCAGTCACAGAAGGGAAGTTTAGAGCTAATTTTGTTGCTGGAAGGTGTGGGAAACAGTTGGCAGTAGTGCTGTCGTTCTAGTTGTTTCTAAATCAGCAAGTTGCTGCTTCACAGCATCGTTTTAATCATACTGTTTGATGGGCTACAAGACTTGAGAAAAACTTCCAATAAATAATTGTAACTTTGTAGTTTGCACTTATGATTAATTTAGAAATAGTCACAAAATTAAATTTGTGTATACTGTCTCAGTTTTTTATTGGTGCTCACCATGATTTTTTTATGTGAATTGTGATGGCAACGTTCTTTCATGTCACCACATTTTGTTTTGTTTGTAGATAAAAAAAAAAATGTATAACCAGAAAAATTATAACCAGAGAAAAATATTCATTATTAATCTTAGTCATCTGAGAAAAAAGTGTGTTATTTAACCTTCATACAACAGATTGAATAATCTCATGTTTTTGCAAGATGTTTTTTTTTTTATAACATCTTAGTTTCCAAGCTACCGGGACTGCAACTCCAGTGGCAGCCTACACTAATTTATTTAGCTTTTTTAAAGGTATAAATCAGCCCAGAATTGGTTAAATTCATACACAAAGTACCAAATAAATACTATAACAGCAGCATCCTGTTCAAGATGTTCAAATATCATTCATACAACATTTTTAATGCCACTCACACTGTACAAGAGTAGAATTAAGGCACAGAAGTAGCAGTTAATTGCTTGTAATTGCTTATCTGGCCCAAGAATAGTTGCATAACCATTCCCAATAAACAATATAAAGCATAAAAACTCCTTTCACATCGTCATGTTTGTTCTCTTCCAATTAGAAAATCGGTTTGGTGTATGTCATTTTCTAACCAAGTAACAAAGCATATCCAGTGACATGTAACAGAAGTGACCCATTTCTTCTCAGGTCACAGGTTGGTCACGTCAACAATGCAACTGTTGGTTTCAGACCTATATCCGGCCTTTGCCAACTGTTCGAATCTCAAAAGCCACTTAAAATAACTCATCCTAGTGGCAGCTGAGGATTACATTAAACATTATAGATGACAGTGCACCGTTCTCACCGTAACAGCAGCAGTGGACCAAACATCCAGATACATCCTAATCAAATATGAGAAACTTTATAAGCAGTTCACCACAGGTTTACTGACCTCAGCAGCTTTCTGAGCCAATTCTTTTTTTATTTTGGCTTTCTCCATGTTGTCCTGGGCCTCCCTTTTCTTCCTTTCTTCTTCCATCTTCTTCCTTTCCCCCTCTTGTCTTTGTTTTTCCATTTCTGCAAACTTCCCCTTCACACTACCTGAGCATTTCACAAAGCAAGACATCAGCTTTCAGCCTCCTGTTCCCTCCACATCTCTCATCTTTTTCTACCAGCTGCCTCCCTTTATGTGTCCTACCTGTTATTTTGGGGACGTAGGACTTTTCCACCTTTGCTGGTTTCACGTCCTCTTCCTCATCACTGGATGCAAGTAGTTCTTTTATCTGTGTAGATCAGATGGAGAGTGTGATGAGGTTAAGATTTAGCTGGGATCATCTCTTCTGCCACTCTGGAGCCATGCTGGTCCCAGCAAGAACATGGACCTAATCCCTACTAATAGCAGGGTCATGTGGTCTGCAGGTGGGCCTGTGATTGGCCCACTGTGTTGTTGCACAGACAGGGGATGAGCGTAGGTGTCCGAGCCTGGCCAGCTATGGCATGACAGTACAGGAAGGTTGTTATGTCTGAGTATCACTGATAATCCACTCACATAACACCATATCACTGCCTTTATTTCACCACAGTAAATCTCAAAGACAAGCTGTTTAGCCTTGAATTCTTGATCTCTTCCTTTCCCCCACTCTTAACTGTCTCACTTAATGAAGCTATGATTGCTTTTTAAGAAGCCTGCTGTTATAAATATATATGTAATGGACATGTTTTGAGAATCCTTTTATAGCTTTTCTGGCTGAAATCCACCATTATTAATATTTTGTTTAGTTAATGGATTAAAATAAAAAATGTCCGAAAAGACAATGACCATTACCAGGCAAATGACTTTTTATCATTTTGTGCTCATTTCAATGCATATTTTACAAACAAAAAATAACAAATAAACCTTAAAATTGACTGTGATGGACTGGCAACCTGTCTGGGGTGTACCCTGCCTCTCGCCTGCTAATTGATGGGATAGGCTCCAGCTTCCCCGCAAACCTCAATTGGACTAGCGGAACAGAAAATGGATGGATGAAAATTAAACCTGAAGTTCATTTAATTTTTCCAGATGTGCAAGGTTTCAAATGTGTGGAGACATGACCAAAAGGAAGATGGGACAAAATCCCCCACTGACTAAGATTAAGATGCTTATAAATCATCAATTAACCAAAAAAAAAAAAAAAAGGGAAAACAGATCTCGACAAGGTTTTGTGGACAGATATAATTAATTAATCTTTTCAACTCACCATGTAATGACCCTTGGCCAGTTTTATGAGCATGGGAAACATACCATCACTTTCCAATATACAGGGAACTGTTCTAAAGTTTCATATTGCCTGTTATCCTGTGGCAGTAAAAGACACACCAGCTGCATCAAGAGAAGACAGCACGACAACATCCGCTAGCTTATCAACAGCTAACACAGACCTCAGGAAGACAGATACCAGACTCTAAAACAGCCGTATTAGAGTCCAACCTTGATACTGCTGTTTTTCACTTTTTTTTTTTTTTTTTTTTGACTTTATGATTTGGCGTCTTGATTATGTATTTTTATTTAATTACTTATTTATTTTAGCTCTGCAAATATTCTACTTAGCAATGCAATAAAATTACTTGGTTAAAGCACTTAAAATACCCCAAATAATACATTTCATTACAGAATTCCTTCGCGATATTTTCCACATTGAAATGAAGATCTATCTCACATCTTATGGTCACAAATGATCTCAAATGCTTAAGGATGAGCAAAAAAATCACCCTTCTTCATCTGATTTAAATCCTATCAAAGCTCCTTGGCTCTTTTCAGAGATTTACTCTGACAAACGACATCACAGTATTTTGAACATCATTTCGGGAGCTGTAGCTTAAGCACTAGTGAAAACGCATCAGCTCAAGAAATTCCTCTGAATTATTCTCTGACAAAGACAAAACTTACCGTTTCTTTGTTCTATACTTAATTAGAATAAATGCACTTTGTTGATTGTGAACACAATGAAGTAAAAATATCCCGGAACCAGTGTTTATCATGTTTGCTGACTGATTAACCAAAACACAGAGCAGTTAAGTCCCTGTTACTTACAGCCTGATATATTGGGTGTATGGTTAATTTGCAAGCGTAGTAATCTGATGAGCATACATCTGCACAACTCAAATTATGAATCCACTGTGTGGCTCAGTCCTTTAGTATGCATTAATACAATTAAAAGTATTGGTGTACAAAAAATACAAACCAAAGTTACGAGTCAGTTTGAATAAAAGTGATTAATCGGTTAATAGACTGAAGCACTATTTGAGTGATATTGTACTGTACTGTATGAAGACTGAATCCTCACTCAAAGTGGCAGCTTTGTCACCTCCGTCATGCCTCATCATGCCATGCAGATCACAGTCGGGGGTTAACGGGGTTATCTGTCTTTGACCTGCTGCTTCTTGCGATTCCACTCCCTCTCCTTGACATACTGGTCCTTCCTCTTCTGTTGTTCCTCCCTATTCCTCTGCCGGCTGCGCTCCTCCCTGGCCTTCTGCATCACCTCAAACTTGTTGGTCACATCCCCCTTTTCTTTATTCAGCTTCGGCACGTAGCTTCTTGCCACTGGTTTTCTTGATCTGAGCAGTTTCTGTGGTGTCAGAGTGACAGAATCAAGAGAGATATTTCATGGTCTTTTCTTGTGTTTTAACCAATAAGAATTAAATAATCTCTGGTAATTTAAAGATATTTTCTGTATTTTTCTTTTTATAATTTCACCTCACCTCTTTCTTAATTGTCAAATCAGAAATATTCTGGGTGTCAACTGTTTCAGGATCCTTTTTCTCTGGTGAAACACCATTAACATCCTCAGACTTGTTTTTCTCCTTTGCTGTGTTTTCTTTGTCCTCCACACCGTTAACATGGGCCGTCTTGCTTGGTTTATCACTTGCACGTTGAGGTTTTTTATCGTCACTCTGCAATATCTTCTCACTTTTATTCTCTGGATAGCTGACCGTCTCATCATCCTCCTCATGTGTCATGTCATCCTCTTTGTCTTCTTCGCCGCTCATGCTGTGTTCACTTTCATTCGCAATGTCTGCCAAGTCATGGGCATCTATGGCCGTAACCTGCGCCACCTCGGTCATGTTTGTGCCACGATGACAAGTTGACAACCAGATTTTGTAATAAATTTATCTGCAAAGCAAAAGAATCATGGTTCAAATCACGATCTTCTTCATGATCATTTGTTTTACAAACAATAAAAAGCTAAATGAACAACAGAAATATGCCTAAATTATGTAAACACTGACTTTCATTTCATTAAATTAAAAAATGTGCTACCAAGAAAATGATTGACTGATGCACAGCTCATGGGAAAATAAAGATTCTTTAGATAAAGAAATATGTTAAATAAACTGATTTCTGTCATGCTTTTGCTTTTTTGTGATATGTGACAGTAACAATCAACATGGCTGACAATTTAACTCCTGCTGCAAAACTTGAATTAATTTATACCTTTATACCTTCAGTTTTGAAGGTACTTTGATATATCTTGCTTTAATTATGTTTTTATTAATAAGAACTTCTGAAATAAAGTTAGAGGTAAAGAAAGCTGTCTTGCTGCACAGTATGTCAAGAAAGAGTGCAGCAGAGGCTTGCTAGCCCTATTTATAGACCACTTATGGGTCTAGAACATGTGATCATGGCTATTTCTGATGAGTGATAGGCAGTTGGACAAAGATCAAGCTGGCACCCTCATGTCGCCCCACAGACACTTGACAAAATGGCTAAGAGCTAGACAATTGCGTGAAAGGGAGCTGTGAGGACACTTAGTCATCCTTAAAACAGTCATTGCTTATCAGCATCCACAAATTCCATTTCTATTCAGGTATGATGATCATATTGTGGCACAATGCTGCTAATCAGACGCTCTGTTATTTCCATGTCTGACCTACAGCCAACACATGAGGTCTGACCATTTTATAGGCCTCACAAGGTATGGTGAATATTCAGCCCACTGAAATTAAAAATCATAATGCACCACATTTGTGGTGTACTAATCTCATTCCAACTTGTTCACATATGTATGCATATGTATCTGTTTGTGTTTATGTACAAACATCTGATTTTTTTAGATAATCAGTCACTTCATAAATAAATTAAGAGAGCTTTGCTTGCTCATGCTACATTAGCGCCACAATTGCCCACCATCAGTCCTGGTAAAATGGAATGATGTCTTGAAACAGACGGCACAGACTGATAATTCTGGGATCAACACCTGTCATTTTCCAAAAGCTGCCTGCAACAATATGTCGTCCATTGTACATTGTTGGACAAAAAACACAATTTTCTAGCCATAAATCATCATATAATCTAGTTATTTTGGGTTGTTTTTTTGTTTTTACACATAAAAAACAACTTCTCTGTAATACAACTTGACTCGTAAAAGTTTTCGTTTGATATGACAATATTAAAAAATTAAGGAAAAAAGTTCAGTTTTGGCCATTTTTCTCCACAGCTGGCACAGAAAATCTTGAATAAATGACAGTTTTGCATGCAGACTAAACAGAAATGCTTGTGTTAACTCATTACTCCTTTTAGTGTCTAATTTAATACAATTAGAGTTTCAACCTTTCTGTGTCTGTAGGCTATGTCTGATGGCATTTTGGACATGTGACCACGAGCGCAGCTATACAAAAGGCTGATGACATGGGGGAACACTTTTATTTTATTGAATTTTTCCTTGTTTAGCTCGTAATCCTACGATTTTATTTGTTTAAAGCAGCTGTTTTTTTTACATTTTAATCATGAATCGACTATTTTATGGTTTTCCAACTTCCACTCTACTAACCTAAGAAAAAGAGAAGTTACCTCCTCACCGTGCTATCGTCCTCCAATTAAGATTTGAAAGAAAATCCTCTGGAGAAATTAAAGACTCGACGAAGTTTAAGTCAAACCAGAGAAACAACCCGCGACATGCGACCAACCCGACTGGCTACTGGTTGCAGTTTCTGTGTCGGTGAGCCGTTTCCATAAAAGTATCGTTACTTTCTACCGGATACCGCATTCCGCGCGCGCCTGCAGCAGGTTCAGCTGTTGCCTCCCTCAAGCGCGTCTACGCGTGCACATGCACCCGCACCATACAATCCAGTACTGGTCTTTTGTCACAGCTGCATAAATAATGGCCTAGTTAAATCGTTTTCTTCTTCATTAACACAAACACTGAGCATTTTTTTCTGGACCAAAAGAAACTCGTTGCGTTTAGTTTAGTAGAGATTTGATAAGTTTGAATCCATGTTTGCAGTTGTCAAGATTTAAGTTAAGGATGAACTTGTCAGTTATATCATTAATTTATCAATTAATTTTATTTTTTATATATGATTTATTTATTGGTTATTTTTAACTATTTTTTATGAGTATTTTACTTAATTCCAATATTTTTCTTTTTATAATTTTCCAGATTTTGTTCCTGTATTTATTTGGCTTTTATATGATTGTGAATTAAATAATTACTTTAGTGTATTGCTTGTGATCCTACAAGCTCCTGTATCACAGATGGACTTAATTTTAACACACTGCCTCTCACTTTGGACTCATTTTTTATTGAATATATTACCATGGTGCAACGTGTCATATTGTTAATTTGAGGCTGTACTAAGTCTGGACTTAGCATGGATTTTTGTTTTATTCATTAGCATTTCTCAACTTTAAACTAACTGAACAGTTGGGTAAAATAGAAAATAGACACAACTGTTTGTAAGCTAAATCCAGACAGAGATTATTGTTATCTGCTTGTTGACCTGTCAGAGCCAGGATTCCTGACTTATCAACTAAGAGAAATGCCAGCTTGCCCTTTGTTTGTCTAGTACAGTGGTACCCAAACTGGGGGACGGGACCCCAGGGGGGGCATATTTAGGGGGTCTAGATGAAACATATATTTTGTGTACTGCTAACAAAACATGGACAAATTTGTGAAAGTACCAATGGGCAAACAATGAATCAACAACTGACATTTCAACAACAACAAAAAAAGACAAGAAAGTTTGACAATACATATCTTGCCCTGGTCATGACCATCTAACCCTCAATTAATGATAATGGTGGGTAATGAAGAGGGACCACAATGTGTCGAATGCTTAGAAATATGAGCATCTGACCCTATGAAACCAAACATGCTACAACACTGCTTTGGGACTTCTCATCCTGGACACAGAGAAAAGCCCGTTGATTACCTCAGAAATAAACTACTGAACTGTCATAAATAGCAGAGTTGTTTTATTACAAGCGAAGTAACAAGTAGCAGCCAGTAAATTAAAAATACCAGACTATTTCTCTGCTAAACAATATTATTTTTCGGTACATTTTATTGTAAGGGTTGTGGTGTACGTGGAATTGGTGGTGGGATGGTGAGGGTGGGGAGGAGAGGAGAGGAGGGGGTGGGGGCTTGACATTATTGTTGTCGATGAGAAGGGGGGGCCCTTGAGAGAAAGCTTGGGAACCACTGGTCTAGTATAACCTATAATTTGCTGTCATTTTGGCATGCAAAAATAGTTAGATAATCACTTTGCATTGCCACACAACATAGACACCTATGAGTAAGTCTTACAAATAAATAAATAAACATATAAAAAACATAACAGATTTTCCTTTTTGGGTATTAGAGCTCAATAAAATTCTTATAGTATCCGTCATAGTGATGATAAATCTCATCATTTGAATGTAAATGTGAAAGTGCAAAGCTCACTGTACATGGAAATAGAAACTGTGCTGCAGACACATTTAGTCTGGCTTCATGCACAGCTGCTGACTCACTGACCAAACTGGCATCTGGCAGAAAATGCAGAAAGTCAACACAAATATTCCTGCAGCGGTACAGAGACATTTGAGAGGTGGCACACAAATACTTTGACAATCATGTTGCAGCTTTTGTAATACTGGTGTGACCTTTTTGTTCCACTTATTCAACATTTACTTTAACATGTTAGCGTTAAAGGTAAATGTCTCAGTCCAGTTAAGTGATAAAAGTGACTTAATCTCAGCAATCACTTGTGTCCAGTCAGATGGGTTGAGGTTTGGGAAATCCCCAACAGGAGGGCCAAAGCTAATTCTGTACTCAGGATTGAAACCTGAGAGTGGTATCATTGGAAAAAAAAAAAGATTTAAAGAAGTCAAAGCCTAAAATGTTTTGAAAAGATCATTCAATAACAGAGGGTGTATTGTCAGAGACCAGCCAGCTGATGTAATAGCAGCAACTTACTCTTGTCTTTGTGTCTTTCTCTCTGAGCCTCATTCTTTCATTGTGCACATTTGCTGTAGAACAAATATCCAACCTTTTTAAAGCATTGTTTGCACATTAATATAATTAAAGCAAACAAAGATGAAATGTTATACATGCATTTTTCTTTTCCACTTCCTGTTTAAATTAAGCATTTTGTTGGATTGGGGTCTCTTCTGTGACACTTTGGGCTGTGCCCCACTCTGAGAGCTGTGGGGCATCAGGGACGACAAGGGCACTGCTTTAAATAGCACCACAGCTGTGGCAGCTAATCAACACTGAATGGACAGCTAACCTGAGTCAGACTGGGCCTTAGCCTCAGCTGCTCCAGGACAACCCTGACACCCCTATGAGTATATTTGAGGTGGTACAGCCCTGACCCCCTGCTGAAGCTCTGGTAGACTGACTCAGTGGGTCAAACCTGTTCTATGCTGGTGGAAGGACACACCTGTCCACAACATATAGCCTACACTAAGCAGTTCTATCCATAAATATCAGCTCATATAATCAAAAATTAGTAACCGTATGTTTTTTTGTGCTAATCACATTACATGGGTTGTCAGTAAGTCATTCAAGAATTTTGATGCTGTCCACTTGTTCTTTAAACACTAATTACAGCAGTACTTACAGTAGCTGCAACTTCTGATTTGTATTTGAAAAAAAAAAAAAACAGCTGTAGCCTGAGCTGCAGGAGTTTTGCTAACAAGCAACAGGTGTCTTTGGTGGTTATTATGTCTTGTAATGTGGAAAAGAAGCATTCTCTATTTTGTACGTGTCTAAAATCAGAATACAAAAAGGGGAACAATGCTGCATATCTTTTTTCTCTGTTATACAGTTTCACAGTTTTTCATTAGGACTGCACAAGTAGAAGTAGTGCCACAATTTTCAAGTTGTGACTGCTGAGTGCTCAGCTGTCATGAGGAAAAGAAGCAGCTCTACCACAGAACAGGTGCTGCCTGTAAACAGAAGAACAGACAAAACTCTGACCAAGATGGTTTTACAGACCACACATAACTCTTCTGTCTTCTTCAGTAAATTTATATGAGAGTTACATCTAAAATTAAAAAGTGAACTAATATAATTTACATATGACTGCCATCATTAAGAAAAATAAAAGTACAACACTTCTCCTTCACTGGCTTGTTCACAGCACTGAAAAGTTGGTTGCCACATTTATATAAATTCACATGTTGCAGCCAAAACTTTATCACATCCTCAGGTTTACATGTATTTTAACAGGATTTAAAATAATCCTTTGATATAATCTTGAAAGATGTGCTATTGTGAATCCAATAAAACAAAAATGTATTATTTCTTTAGACAAGTGAGTCCAAAATTTTTTACCCTTTAGTCACTGAAATTCAAACAGCTTTCACTGCCCCCTAGTGGAAAGAGCTGCACAATTACATCTGAAGATGACACCCCTGACTTTAAAAGTTGCAGAAACAGAACATCTTATGGGGAATGTGAGGTAAGACGGTAAACTGACAAATGGAGTTCGGGCTCTTGTCTCAGGGAGTTTGTTTGTGCATACTGATACTGTGATTGTCAGTTTGTGTCAGAACCAATCATCAAGTCAGGTAGAAGGAATTTAGATCAGATTATTAAAATCCTGCTCTGTCTTGCTTTCAAGGGCTTCAGACTTAAACAAGCATCTGAAATGTGGAATATGATATTATTGGCTGAGTACCGATTCTGAGTATTCCCCTCTCAGAGTAATGTTTAGAAATACTTGTAGTTTAAATACAGTATGTTTTGCTTATTGATATTGAATTAATGGAATTCTTTCTGAACTAAACTGAGCCAAATGATGCCGTTTGAATTTGAAAATCTTATTTTCAAATTTACTGGCTTATGGAGAAAATCTGAATTTGCTCACCTGAAATTTAAATTTAAAATACTTGCCCATAAACATGATTTTTAACATTGAAACTCTTTGTTTTAATTGTACACCCACACAAAAATTGCACAGATGAATGTTTTTTTCCATTTACATGTTAATTTTGACAACCTTTACACACACACACACACACACACACACACACACACACACACACACACACATATATATATATATATATATATATATATATATATATATATATATATATATATATATATAAAGGTGAACTTGATTTGATGTTCTCAAAACCTTTGGACACTTGTACAACTTTTCAGTCTTTAAGTATTTATTGGACAACATGCATCTCTAACAAGATGATTAACCACAAAAATAAAAAAAAATAAAAAAAAGATTTTGACATAATCAAACAAAGATGACATTTAATACATAATTACAAATTAATACAACATTGACACGTTGACATTTTTTGTTGTGGTACTCCCACCGCTGTTGTTAGCTTTTGCGTCAATTAAATGTTTTGAATGAAGGAATTACTATTGCATGATTCTCCTTAAATGTCGTACAGTCATATACCAGTGTAGCGTCAACTTTTTACATTTTCTGTAAACTTTACCCGAAAGTTGAACATCCCTAACTTTTTGTCAGTAGTGTATTAATGTGTGTGTGTGTGTGTGTGTGTGTGTGTGTGTGTGTGTGTGTGTGTGTGTGTGTGTGTGTGTGTGTAGGGAATTTTTATACTATTGATCTATTAATATAATTCTTTTTTATCATTATTAACTAGAAAATTATTAACACATTTTATGAGAATTATGAAACACCTACAAGAAAAATCATACTAATTACATTAACTTACAACAAGAACATGAGTATGTAATAAAAATTCCAGCAGGGTCCTCCAGGACAAGTGAGGGTTCATCAGTCTACGAAAGACTGTAGGAACAAAGTATTTGGGGATTTTGTCATATATGGCATAGAATATCATTAAAGATTCAAAGAATCCAGAAAACTCTCTGTACACAAGGGTTAGTGTGCCGAAAAAAATAAATATAAATAAATAAACAAAATAAAACCATGATCTTTGGGCTCTCAGACAGTAGGCCAAGGCATCAAAAGCCAGTGTGATTCTCTTGTGAAAATCTCTCCATAGACTCAGAAATACTTCTATCAATAAAGTTGGTGATTGCCCATCCATGAATAGATGCATTAGTTATATGTCATTATTATTTTTATTATTATTTTTATTATTGTTGTTGTTGTTGTTATTGTTATCATCAGTACTAGTTGTAGATATAGTACTAGTAGTGGTAGTAGTAATGTTATTATTATTATGCTTAGAGATAAATTTCCTGACTTACTACTCTGTAAACAGTATATATTCTAATACTCATAATCAATATAAACAATAATTGTAAGGTGATTTATAAACTGAAGAGATACGGCTTCTTGAATGTTTCATTCATAGGGAAACTGTACATGAAAACAGCACATGAATGAGAATACTGTAAGTAAACGCTAAACTAGGCTTCTACTTGCACTCATGCGCAGTATCGACAACGTCCATCCCATCGACTGGAACAACTTCCTGGTCCGGAAAATTCTGACATTATCGCGATAGACCGACTGCTATGCAGTTCAGTAGCAGGGGCCTGACGTTGGAATGTGAAACTACACGTTATTTAGCCGAAACCAACTAATTGGAAATCGTCGGCTCATTTTTTCAGAAATATCACAGCTCTCTTCGGGATTCAGACATGGTCCGAAGTGTAAGGGAGACTCTAAACATGTAGTAAGTTTTATGGAGCCGTCAGTAACTAACAATCGCTGGCTTTAGCATAGTTAGCTGGCTAATCCATCAACACCCAGGCTTGTGACAGCTGACCAGCCAACAGAACCAAGCTACGATTAGCATTAGCAGAGTTAGCTGGCTGGCAGTTGGGGAATTGAGTTAATCTTATTAAAACAGATATCTTGTTTATTGGATTTGGTTGCTAAATAAGTTGCAGGTGACATTGGACCATCCCCCTGGAATAGTAACGCTGTTTCCGGTTGTAGCCACATAGCACACAGGTGTGGTTGTTTGTTTGAGTGATGTTCGGTGGTTAACTGATGCTGATAACTAGCTTGCTAGCTAGCGATATTATGTCGTCGTCTCTTGGTGCAAAGTATGGGGAAAACAAACAACAACAGACTGACAAACACCTTGCTAACTAGCTCTCGCGTCTTAATCTTAATGCATATAAAAATCTCAGTTGACTGTCTTTTTTTCTTTTTTATGGATACATATGGACTCATTAAAACTCCGTTCTTATACCCCACAAATACTTTTTATTTGATATCTGTATCGAGGTTACTGCTGACATGTAGTGTGTGTTACAGACATTTTCTAGGCCAACAGTTCTATCAGGTTTATTACAGAATTAATCAGACATGTAATTTTTAACGTCAGTTTAGTCACGCGTCTCTACATTTCAGGGGATGAGACAAGATTGGATACTAAGGCATTTGCAGCTTTGGGCGCGTTGACTCTATGTTGGCTCAGGATGGCGCAGGGAGGCTCTCAGCTCGACTACCACATCCTGCAGGACCTCAAGCAGCGTTTCCCAGAGATCCCAGAAGGAGTAGTGTCACAGTGCCTTCTGCAGGTAAAACACAATGCGTATTCGTTCCCAAGTTCTCATAAAGGCTGTCTCTCTTTTTATATATTATTTTGTGTAGAAGTTTGTTAGTACATAAAAGCCATTTTACAGTTAAGATTGATTTCCTCATAGTTTTTGGTTACCTGTTGACATTTATTCATATTACAGAATAAGTGTACTGCAAGCTCATTGCAAAATGGATCTACCCAAAGCAAACATATTGTGAAGAGATAATAATATAAAAAAGAAAAACAAACAAAGAAATATTAATTTGCATGGAGTAGTTTTGTGTCTTAGTATTGTGCTTTATCAGCTGCAAAAAAAGATGAATATCTGATACATAATATATTGCCATTCTCTCTTGGGCATTGATTACTGTACTCTCTAAATCAGCATCTCCCACTGATAAACCAGTGTTGTGTGTCAGATGTTTCCAAACCTTGATTATTATACATTACAGTGATATGGTATGGTAGCACGGATCAGTATGGCAGCAAGATGAACTCTTGAACTCTGATACTTAATGAAGAAGGAACAAATAACTGATACACAACTCTCTTGTTATACTGTCCCAGAATAACAATAACCTGGATCTCTGCTGCCATCTCCTGGCTCAAGAGAGTAACAGATACCTGTATGGAGACTTCCATCACAGTCCTGAGGAAGTCCGACTGAGCCGAAACCACATGCTACCCATTAGTTTGGGCTACCCAGGTTTAGATGCAAGCAAATCAAATGGAGGAGGAGCAGGAGTGGGGCGCTCCCTAGTGCACAGCACCAGTGACAGTCACATTGAACCCCAGCGTCCAAGCTACCCTGAACCATTGTCAGCTCCCGCTACCATGGCCCCCTCCCCTGGATACAATCCTTTTTTTATGAACGATCAAAACCGCTCGGCCAGTACGCCCACCCCTCCACCCACAATGCAAGGCATGTCTCCCACATATTCTCCTGTTCCACGTTATACTATGAACCCAATAACAGTTGATCTTTCACAAAGTATACCCAATGTCCCGCAGGCTCTGCAGATCCCTCCTGGGCACTACGCTAACAACACCACCACCACACTGTACATTCGACCCTCCCCCTCCCAGAGCCCGCAGCCTGCACCCTGGTCCTCCTCAGGGCCAACTCTCTATCAACATCAGCAGTCCCCCTACAGTACTCCAACATATGGCTCGCCTTACAGCTCCCCACAGCACCAGGTCCAGCCACAGCCCAAACAACAACCCCAGCCACAGCCCACGCACCAGCAATACGTCTTCCTCCCTATTAGCTCTCCACCCCTTTCCAACATTCCCTATCATCACCAGCAGCAACCCCAGCAGCAACCCCAGCAACAGCCAGCTGTTTACAGGCCCTATCACACAAAAAACCCCCTTACAAAACAAATAGAGATTACCTTTGAGGGTCCACGACCTCGCAGCAACTCACCTGTGCACAGCTCACATCCCCAGGGAGTGCTTTACATGGCCACCAGCCCTTCACCCAGTTCCCCTTCGAGGGGCATCACAATGAGTGGACCAGGCCCAGCAGCATTTCACGCTGGACTTTACTTTCAGCATCAGGGCTCTGCAAGGCCTCGACCTGCCTCTTCCCCTCAACCAGGCCAGTCAGCTTATACCCTTAAAATGAAAATGTCCCCTGGAGGTCAGGCACAGAGGCCACCAAGCTCACCTCCTGTTGCTGAAGCCGAGTCTCTTCTGAACATGGTGGACCAAGGTGAGCACAACACTGCCCCTGCACCCATCCTACCCATTTCCGCTCTGCCAGGAAGCAACGCCAGTCAGTTTCAGCAAATGCCCCGACGTTCAAGCTCAGGCTCTGATGACTACGCCTACACACAAGGTAAAAGATTTTTAGTTTTCTCCATGTATTGCTCTGAGTGTATGGGACTGTGGCTGTGTTGTTGTTGATGGAACAAGATCATTAAAATTGTATAGTAATTATGGTTATGACAAATGCCACATAAGTACTGCATTTTAATATTTGTTTTTTGTCATAATTCTCTTTCCATAATCATGATTTTGCCAGGCGTTATATACAAAAAAACAGCCAAACACTGCAAGTTGGTTTTATAGATAATTATTTGTTTGTATTTTGTAGCCATAATCAAGTCATAGGTCTGTTTATTAGAATAGTGTAACATCATAGCACTGAGCTGACTAGCTGTTGATTAAAAAGTTTTTCTTTTTTTGAATTTTTTTTGGTGTATTCCTGCAGCTCTTCTCCTCCATCAGCGAGCAAGAATGGAGCGCTTAATGAAAGAACTGCTGCTGGAGAAGCAGAAACTAGAGCAGCTGAAGGCCGATGTCAATAACATGGAATATGATGCCCTTCAAAGACGCTTTCGACGAGTAAACTCCACAAATCTAATACCTAGGGTAAGGACTGAGCATGGGTTTGGACTTACAGATATAGGTATAAATTTGCATCTTTAATTTTTTTAGACTTTTTTTTCCCTCATGCTAAAAAAAAAGGTAAAGCCACAAACTCAGAAATGATCAGCAGTTTAATTTAAGTTAAAGGACCCATATTATGCAAAATTCACTTTTTAAAGGTTTTTTAACATTCATATGTGTCATCATAGCCTGTGTATGAGGCCCAAGAGAAAATTCTGTCACCCCTCTGACTTGCTTGCTCCTCTTTTTAGCAATTGTGCTCAAACGACTGAGTCTAAGGTCTTTCCCTGTGTGACCTCAGATATGGAAATGGAATAAAATTGATCTTAACCATCAATATTTTTCTGAACTAACTGGGTTATTTCAACTGATTGCAGCCTGAAGAGATGACCCGACTACGAAGTCTCAACAGACAGCTGCAAATTGATATTGACTGTACGTTGAAGGAGACAGATCTACTTCAGTCAAGAGGTATACACACTAACAGACACATGCAAACCTTTCATGTGTGTTTTTGATTCACTAGAAAGCATTGATTTAGAAAGATCCATACCCTGACACATAATAGTATGGCCCAAAATGATGGATAAGAATCTGTCATGGTGCTTAAAGATGTATGGTTCAGAAATGACAAGCTGGTTTGTAGCAGGATCCTGGCTGCCCATGTTTTACCCATGCTATGGCCCATGGGCATAGCTTGGCTAGTATTTTCTTACATACCTGATTAAAGGATTTACCACAACCACAGTCTGCAGAAATAAGTTGTTATCCTTTGGCTGTTTATCAGAGTACAGATATTGGGAGCTAAAAAAAGGTCTGTGTGACCAGTTTACTTGGCAGTGTAAAGTTAACAGATTGAACCCTCTTACCTAGAATGACTTCATGTCTTTAAGAAGAAGTGCCATCATAATTTAGCTTATAACCAAGATGTCAATTCTTGTGATGTCCCTACTTATAATCAAATAGATAAAGAAGCTGTTCCAAAACTATTTGATTTTAAATAAATCTCAAGCATTACATTTTGTATATTTGAACCCCCCCTGTTACTGTTTTTAATCTGCAAATATTCTTTTAGCTTTTTGTGCCTTCTTGTAATGGATTAGTTTCTAACATTTGTGGCTGGAACCTGTTATTTAGAAGAGGCTTATTCAGTTTTAGTCAGATAATAGTAAATGACAGTGACAATCAGCCAGTATAGATGGATAATTTAAATGTCTTACTGTGTCCTAGAGGCCTTCTTTCATACTGTACAAAGTGGTTTTATTCTGCTGGGCTTGTTTAGGTACACTGCTTCAGGTACAAGTGTGAAGATAAAGTAGAACCCAGGATAGTCTGTTTTAGTAACTGACCCATGTGTAAGCATTTTGTAAATGTCATAAAGCTGTAAAGGACCTTATGACACAAGTCAGGATTTT
Source organism: Melanotaenia boesemani (assembly GCF_017639745.1). NCBI lineage: Eukaryota > Metazoa > Chordata > Actinopteri > Atheriniformes > Melanotaeniidae > Melanotaenia > Melanotaenia boesemani. The sequence continues at coordinate 18,492,963 of NC_055695.1, read as the reverse complement.
ATGACTTGAAAATATTTACAGCAGAGCTTGCTTGTAATACAGTTTATGATAGAGATTACACTGGTAGGAATGCTGTATTTGATTAACCAACATTCACTTAAAATGCTACCAAAATGGGTAATTTTTTTGCAATGTTTGAGGGCTGACTGTATTTAATTTGTTCCTTACAATGCTGATGTGAATTCCAACAGCCCCCTCCCCCAATCCCACCCCACACTCTTCTAATGCTGGTCTGAATGCAACCCAAGTCAGTCATGGAGTGCAGCTGGAAGCAGGACTGATTGGACCTCTGCCTGGAATGGACACTCCTAAACAAAGTAAAAACTCTGTATCTGATTTTTTTTTTTTGGGCTTTCATTTACAGGAAAGTTTGACCCCAAAGCAATCAACAACTTCTATGATAACATTCAGCCGGGTCCAGTAGTGCCACCCAAAACTGGGAAGAAAGGTGAGAGCTGTTGCAGATTTTAGAACTTGAAAGGCAGTTGTGACACATTATTATTAATTTGTTGAAAGAAAGGAACAATGACTTCTGCAGGTAAAGTATCATTTAAATTTTCTTTGTTTTCTTTTACTCATAAAGAAGTGGGACTTTTTTTTTGTTTAGATACCAAGACTGAAAGTTTAGCTAGCTTTGCTCTGTGTTAGCCTCCAGAGATTCGTTGGCATGGTAACATGACAATGTCCATGTTACCATGACTTGAATGTATTGCTTTATGCATCTGTTAAGTGACATGCTAGTTTTTTTCCATCCCTCAGTTGAAGACACTAAAATATGTGCTGCATGTGCTTTTTCATTTGACACTTAACATACTTTAACTCTGTTTTTGTCAGAAGGGGAGCAGGCCTCCAAGCCGGCACTGGTGCCCCAGAGAGATGAAGACTTTGAAGGCGCTCAGTGGAACTGTGAAAGCTGCACCTTCCTCAACCACCCTGCACTCAACCGCTGTGAACAGTGTGAAATGCCACGCTACACCTGAATGTAGCACTGCGCTGTATTGCCCACTCCTGCCCCATCCTTTGCAAATCTTTAGACACTATGAGTTCCAGCCCTCCAGAGTTTGTCTTAAGGTCTTCCCTTGTCAATCAGTATACAGTATAAGCCCCTCCCACCTGCTGAGGAAAAGCCACTATCTCTCCCTCTGCTCCGTTAATCATCCTCTACTCCTGTGCACTAGGATCTGTTCTCTTCGGTGGATGATGAATCTGTTTAAAGTCTATTGGAGATTCCTTTTAAAAGGGGGTATGACACACTGCAACTCTGGCATTGAGTGGGACAGAGTTAGGGAAAGGTCAAAGCAGTTTAAGGATTCGGGAGAAGGAGCTAAGTTTTAGCTCCACGCAGAACTGAGTGACTGCCCTGTTTACACTGTGCTCATTCCTGAACTCAAAACAGAGGAACTTCCACGTTAAAACCGAACACATGGCTCTTTCTGACAGAACAATGAAGCAGTGGTATGTAAGTGGTGACTAATGCGAAATGTAGACTGTACACTGTATCTGGCTCTGTATTAGAGCTCATTTCACTGAAAGAACACTAAAGACTCTTGCATATGAGTATATTCCTGGTACTTTTATGCATATTATGCCACCATGTATTACATGTAAGATGTTAATTTACTGTGCAAATGCCTCAAATTGCTGTACTTAATAAAGGAGCTGATTATATGTGACTCGACCACAAACAGGTGCATAGTTTGTTGTAATTATGAACATGTTACCAAATCAAGAACACTTTTTTTTCCCAGTACACGTTTATTATGTTGGTAATTAAACTAGTGGTAATCAGAAACACAGTAGAGGACAGAAGTTGCATTCATGAACACTCTAGTAATGTTGCAAAAGGTAGAAGCTGATGACCGCCATGAACCAGATTTGAAGAGGTGAGTGGAGGTTGCCCTTTCTACAGTCTTCCTCACTAGTCATGCACCACATTTTGCACTCCATTATTCCCTCAAACACTATGATTATGGAATTTAACTTGGATGACAAAACAGAGTTCACAGACTTCAATTTCCGTGATTTTTTTTTTCTTTATATGGAAACAAATGCGCCCTTAACGATGCGTGTTCTAAGAATATTCACATTTCTTGCAGAGTGGGAAGATAAGGATGCATCACATGGTGAAGTCTGAGAATAATGCAAACGTGCACTCAGCATTCATGGTCATTTGCCATCTTCCCACTGTCTGGATTGGACATTGTACAATATGCATAATAAAGTATACTTACATATAATACATTGTTTTTATTAACAGCAGGTGTGACTGGTTATGCTGAATGTCTGCATTATTACTGTATATGTGGAATGTATTATCCTAGGAAGCTCTTATGTGTTATTAGTACCACTGACCCTTTTAATAGATTCAAACAGTTCAGAAGAAAAAGTCGGTCCACTTGTTTTTGCTGTTTATCTGTATAGGAGGAAGGAGGCTTGGCCAAGGTCCAGATGTGGAGTATCTGGGGAAATCTAGCATGCTGCTCTGTCTTCCTCACTTTGTCATCATCAGGATATCACGTCAATAGGACACCTTCCTCTCTACATTGCCCTGGCATTACATCAGTTCTTTCCTTCTCTGCTCTGACTGGTTTATTAGTACACAGATTCATGCTGGTATGGGGTCATAGACGCCATCTGTTCCCTTCAGATTTTCTGCCCAAATCTAAGACCAACTGGAGTTACCCTTAAAGGGAACACACAGTAATCCTATCATGACATTCTCTTCCAAACCCTCTCCTTTGCCCGATGTTAGATTTCTTTTTTACAGCTGGGCTTGCTGCCAAACCTCCTAAAAAGGGCTCATGGGCATCTGTCCAATATGCAAGTTTAGTCTTTAAGACAGCAAGTTCACAGTATCAAACAGAAGAATGCCTGCCCAGTTCAGATGCTGTTAAGATACATTTGTTTTTCTTATTTTCAGTGATTTTGCACTGTAGAGAAATTGGGTGGAAACTGAGTGAAGCACTGAGTCATGGATTTTTCCTCTTGTCTGACATGTTTCTAGTAGTAGTCTTCATAGTTCTTGGGGTTGAGGCAGTAGAGAATGGCCCCTCCAAATGAGAAGATGGTGGATCCCCAGGCCAGCCCGTAGCCCCAGTTGAACTCATGGTACACCCTCAGACTGACTGTTTCTATGAACTTAATGGGGAACAGGACCAAGCTGCACACCTGAAGCACCACTGCAAAGGAAAAAGAGAATGCACGAAGGGTAAAATGAACATGATGATCTCTTGTGGAGAGATAGACTCAACAGCAAACAATGACCATCAGGCTGAAATTGGACAGAGAAGAATTTATGGCACTGTAACCCTGCAGGGACACTTGAAATAATGAAGGCCTTGACTCTTTCCTTTCAGCATGTTTTTTTTTTGTTTTTTTGTTTTTTTTTAAGCCATTCAGCCATTGTTTTGTATTTTTGGACGATCCTTCATCTCTTCAATGCTTCCAATAAGACAAAATCTTTTTACACACCTGCAGACAACAGCATTACAGCCACGGGCTTGTAGCAGCGACTCCTCGAGCCGAAGCACAGGGAGATCAGTGCCACGAGGAAGGAGATCAGGGTGAGGGCTGCTCCCCCCACCAACAGGGCGAGGGTGGCGATCTGCCAGTCTGGGACAAACATAGGGAAAGAGAGGAGGGAGTGGGAAGGGAGGAAAACCATGAAATCACATTAAGACATAGTGACATAGGTAGCTTAAACCTCTGGAGAGCTGTGTCAGTTCTGCTTACTGGAGTGAGGAGGGTGAAAAGAGACAAAAGGAGAAGGAAGAAAAGACCGCAGAATAGGTCACATGCCATAGTGGTTAGCTAAAATAACAATGCAATGCTCAATCTCACACAAGAGAAAAACTACCAATCCAGCACAGCTTGTGGTGAACTACCGCAATGTAAACACAAATTATTTGTGGTTTAGAGGCTGGGAGAACAGCATACTCTGGGAAACTGCTGTTGTCTCGTGATGTTTTCATGTGAGCCACAGGAGATCAATGGCCAGTAGCAAATGAAGAATGTGAACCATGCAGCGAACAACCCCTCGATCTAAGCACAGCACTTTCTGCCTGACAAGAAACAAACACATGCTCGGTTGCGCATGGATTTCAGCAGTTCAGTAATGGATCCCAGTGCAGCAAAAAGGCAAAGTGATTCTGTGAGGTGGCTCAGATAATGAGTATCCCTCTGTCTCTGGCTGATGCCAGCTCAGCAGCATTCTCAGCATTTCATTGAGATTCACTCCAAAAACACTCAACTGGAAATAACTGCTGTCTGAGTCTCACTTTTTATCCATGATGGAGTCCCAAAGTGGAAACAAAGCGTTTGTCAAATTCAGAGAAACTTTATACTTGAGCTTTTATTTGTTTGCTTTGTGCCAAAACAACATTGTTAGAGTTTTATTAACTTTGGGATACAAACTGGGGGCTGTTTAAAGTTACATTATGTTATTGTTTAGAGATTAAGGGGTCTCTTTCTTAGCTTTACTGTGTACTTGCGGAAACAGGAGGTCTATATGTAAACAGGCAAAGGATATTATGGGGAGGAATTTGATTACACAGGAGGAAATCATTTAAAGTACAGTGGGTGGAGAAAAAAACAAACATTACAGGGTAAAAGGGATCTTACTTCGTATACGTCAAATAAAAAGACTTTGGCTTGATTCTTTTTGTGCTTAGTAAAAAGGGGTATTGCCAAGAAAATTTCCTTTCTACTCAGGCAGACAATCATCACAACATTCACCAGGAGTGAGGAAGTGACAGGACGTAAGCTGCTTAAAAGACAGTTCCCACTCTTATTGGAGAGAAACTTTATTTCAGAGGCCAAGCAGCTAAAGTATAAACAAACATCAACTATTTCTGACCAAATTTGGTTCAGGATTTAGAGTTTATAAATGGGTCCTGTCACCACAGGATGTTGGAAAGAGCCCACAATAAGCAGAGCACCCGTTCCCTCCATCTTACACAACATGAGCCCCCCCCCCCCCCCCCCCCCCCAAAAAAAAGTCTCCTCCACTGCTTCTCAGCAGTCAAGGTTATAGTGACTTGACCTGCAGTTGTCACAGTTCATCCCTGCTTGGATATCTTCAGCCCAGCCAGTCTGCTGAAAGCTTTATCAGTGTACTTGTGAAACAGCAGGAAGCAGAAAGTCTTCTCATCTCTGATCTGTACGCTGTGCGAGAAACACAGCCAGAGTTACAGTGCTTAAAGGCTATAATGAGCAGGAAGCGCCAAACTATTAATCTGAGCTCCGCGTGATGACAGATGGAAAAGGAGATACAGAACACAAGATCCAATCTGAGCATTAATTATGTTTCCCCTGTGTGCACGTTGGGGGCTGTTGAAGTGGTTATCAAAAAAAAACCTTCAGGGCCCCGTTTCAGTCTTGTTGTCTAAGACAACAGTGGAAGATCTGTGTCACAGAAGTGCCCCGAGTATCTCTCTCTCTTGTTGTCACACACACTCAGCCTCACTGTCTCAGGGCAGAAGGATGGAGAATTGTTTGAGTTCTCCACCACCCCTGTAAAGTGTCCAACACTGAGCTATGACCATCCACAGGAAGAAGATCAGCTCCCAAAAATGAGACTGCTGTGGCATCATTAATGAGCTCCACCATCACAGCTTCTTACCGAGATGGACTGTTTCACACACTGGCGCCACATTCGTCCCCTCATCTCACACCACCCTGGAATCAACACACACTGCTGTTACATGACTACTCCACATTCCAAACCTGGTGTTGATTCTGTACCTTTTAAACTTGACCTCCGACCTCACCTAAGTATCTGTATGTGTGTGTCAGAACGAGCAACAGCAATTAGGTAACATAGAGATCTTTTATGTATTTTAAACATAACAAAGCAGTCCCTCGTGTCTACTTTCTAACTCACGGTTCATATAGTTGCCTATTCTAGCAGAATCACACACACAAGGAGATCAAGTTCAAATGCATCTAAAGTGACCAGCTGCTGTTTCAAACTAACAGGATTTATTTCATGCCCAGAGCGTGACACTGAGGAAGAATATTGGGGGGTTGAAGGGAGAGAGATAGACGGGGGGCAGAAACTGATTACTGGGATTCAAATCAATAAGCCTAGCCAAGCACAAGCCTGAGGAAATGGGAAGTTCGCTGTGTGCATTTACTGTGGTATGCTGCTGCTGAGAGCTGACATGCAGACTGCATGTCTTTATATGGCACCAAAGTGGACACTGTCTGCACTGACAGACACTAACAGAGGTGGAAAGGGGCCCAATGTGACCCACAGATGCTCATCTCAGACAGAAAGAAAACATTTTGTCAAACTAACAAAAACAAAATTCACTACACGACATGCAGAAGGCCAGGGGGCAGCAAAATAAAAAAATGTATTCATCCCTAAACAGGAGGGAAAAAGGCATAAAAGGCAAAGACATATGACAGGATAAGCTGATGTAAGCTTTAACTACATTTATATTTGTTTAGAAACTGGGTTTAAGGAAGGGTGATAAAATACCTCTTAGGCTATTTATGTTATCATAGGTGTACACAAGAAAGCCAATAATTCCTGCGTGTTCAAATAACGTTGTAAATTGTATGTCCATGCAGCCTAATACAGAAATAACACAAACTGTGGCCTAAAACACTTTAATCTGCTATTACAATAAACATTATTCAGGGCTGGTTGCAATAAGGCATCACTTTTAATGTTAAGTTACGGTTGTTAGTAGATATAATTTTATGCATACAGAAAAAGCTCAATGAGTGGACTCCATCAGAAAAGATCTTTAATAGAGAAAACCAGCATTTTTGAAGTGGTTCAATTGTTTCCTTGGTAACTAATCTCCAGGCATCTGGATCTCTGGGGAACCCTGTGTTTGGAGTTGCCTTTGCTCCTTGGCCGGTGAAGAAACCCACACAAAGGCTCATTTTGTAGGCAACAAAAGGCCAAGTGAAACCCCAGCTGGACCGCTCCTGACCAGGCAAAATTCCCACATCATTCTGCGGTGCACTTGGTAAATGTTTCAGGAAAGAAAAGTTAACAAGCCTCGACAGAAACCTAAAGTCTGCCTTACTTATAAGACTTTGAGACTCAGGGATAAACTTTAATTTCTGTAATCGATTATTTCCCAATTGGAGTGCAGCCCATTGTTCACTATCTTATTTTGTGCAGAAAAGTTCTGCAGTTTAAATTAACCAACCAATTGCTAATTATAAAGTAATTAACATTTAGCACTCTCCTGGGTGATATTTTATAATTCTCACCCTCAGAACAGATTGGTTCAGGAGTGCACTGTCTGCAGGGACCCTTTGTTACCCCTGAGCGTTGTGTATCTCACTTTCATTTGAATATGAATAGAGACGTCTGCCTGCACCCAAAATTCTGCTATTTTAAGGGTGAAACATACACAAAACCTAGTTTAAAACCTTGGCACATCTACCCATCATAAGCGTTGGCAGTCACATGAGCGTCTTTCTCACCGGTGGCCAGCGAGCTGTTGCAGGACCACTCCTCGGAGCTGACGGGCTTCCAGCAAGACACCCACAGGGACAGGTAGTACTGGTCATCCGCCGTGACCCACGCTTGGCTCAGCATGGCCCCGACATCCAGGCATAGGGCGAGAAAGACACATACGAGTCCCACCAACTTCAGAGGCGTCAGCGCCGACACCCGGACCTCCTCTGTCCCGGTCACGGATGAAGCCATAGCCCAAAGTGTCTCACTCACACTCACTCAAAAACAAAATGACGGTAGGTGGAGGGGGAAAAACAACAAAAAACAACACATGTGTAACTCTCAGTCGTCCCTCCCCTCCAACCACAAAACTAAAGTAAAGTGTGGGTGGTGGCTCCCCTTTCCGGTGTCTGCGCGACGTGAGTAGCGGGATGGGGAGCCGCCGCTCATTCAGTCCTGACTGGAGGACGCCGCTGTCGGTGCCGCCTCTGTGGGGCCACCAGCGCTCTGCTGACGGGACCGAGCTGCAGATCACTGAAATAACACGGTGCTGCACCTGCTGGGTCCTAGTGCCGCGAACAAGTCTCCGTCTCCGTCTGCCCTGAGTGCATTTTCGGTTTGACTTACTGATGTCTCTTTGATTTAATAAATACCACATTGTTTATTCATTTTATACAACAACACTATGTATACACAGGCATAAATATGTAAATAGAAGTGCTGGCATATGAAGGTACCTTCATACTGCCAGCAGAATGAATGCTGTAAGTAGCCTTGTTCCTTTAAAATGTTTAAAGTTAAGTTTTCTCTCTTTATTATATTATATTTATTAATTATCATACGTGGGTTGCTTAAGTAGCCTAAACGTGATAGTAATGAGAGTAATGCCAAATAATAATGTCAAATATTAATACTTCAAATTCAAGAGACACAGCTGAGAAACTCTTTCCCTCCAACAATTTCCCATTGGACACCATAAAGTTAAATTTAACAAAGTGGGGTCTGGAGACCCCATTGGTCATTAAAAGATTTTCAGGAAGCCTACCAATTGTAAGTTAATTCAGTAATAAAATATAAGCTTGTCTTTAACAAACCAAGTCCAAATGGGATTTATAATTTTGGTTCAAGAGAATAACTCACGCATCTTAGGCAAGATGGAGAGTTTGATGGGGTGATTCAGCGGCTGTGCATGCTCCCCTTGAGCCATCAGCACAGCTGTGGATGGAGAATAGGGTAACCGAGGTAGCAAGGAAGCCAAAAACTACAGAAACGAAAAAGGGAAAAAAAAGGACAGCAGAGGACGCCAAAGAGGCAGGGTGGCACTGTCTCATGTCGTTTAATTGTTTTAATTTCTCCTCAACTATAGTACTCAGCACTGTTCTGGCTGTTGGTTTGATTTGATCTGCATTTCAAACAGAATTAAGAATGTTATTAATATTATTGGTATTGTTATGAAAAGAAATGGAAAATGGAGTGATGAATGCATTAAAGGCAAAGTAGTGGTTTAACATAATAATAATAATAACAACAATAATAATAATAATAATAAAAAGAAAAACAACTCTTTGACCATTGAAGCCAGCAGCCAAACCAGCAACTTTATAATTCCCAGACCACTGCTCCACTTAGTGAGCCACAGCCTATGTTTATTTTTGGGTTCTTTATCTACAGATATGCATCCAATAATAATCAGCGGTACTGATAATGTGCTCTCAGAACTTAGGAATTGACCTTGGTCCTGTAGAGCATGACAATCAAGATAATTAGTTACAAAAAAACAAGCACATCAAAAGTCAGGCATTTATAGATCAAATTTAGATAAAAGTAAGAAGGCATCCATAAAAATATTTGAGATCTCATGATATGAAATCCTCGTGTCTGAGTAGAACAAATTTGAGAAGTGAAAGTTTTTCCATTTGTACTGCATGAAGTGATTCAGATTTGGTATCAAATATTGATTAGTTTCCTCCAAAAAACATAATTGTAATGTTTATTTATTTATTTTAGTTTCTATACATTAGTTTCTGTGAGTCGTAAAAAAAAATTGACATTTTTGTGGTCCAAAAAAGCAGAAATTCAATGTAACTAATGGGTTTGCTGCTGGGTTCTGTAGAAGAAATATCACACTTATGTAGGATATTGGCAAACACACAGCCCTCAAGGATGAAAATATCTATTAAAAACATAAAAAATCTGCTTAAAAAGAAGTCATTTATCATCAATCTGCATTCTTCTGTGGTACACATCTCAAATCGCTTTCCCTTCGATTTCTTTATGCAATGCTTTAACACCCCGTTTTCTAATTCAAACACACACATACACCCATCCTGTGAGGGAAGCTTACACAGCTCATTGCTTTCTTAATTGAACTCAGATAATTCTTTGTCTTCAGGGAAGAATCTCAGAATTAATTCATATTGATTAACCCACTTGTGCACACACGAACACACACAGACAGATTTTTTTTTTCCAGAAAAGAAACTTCCTATTATAGTCAGAAAATAAAATAATTCAACATATGTGTCAGTTTGTTGATTTTCTATAAGTTGAAAGTTACTATATGTTTTTCTGAGAGACTGACCTAAAGAAAATATTGATCATCAAACAAATGTGAGTGTTTGTGTGTGTTTATGTTTGTGCACATCTCATTTGCACTGATTCTATACCCATCAGTGATGACGTTATGAGACTGCCACTAGGAACAGTTGACCTTCACTCCTGTGAGACACTTCACACTAATGTGCTGCAGTGGAGCTGCCACACAAATATTTGATTGCATGTATCAGGCGCAAATGTCAACATTTTGATTGAAATACTTAAACTGAGTAACACAGAAGACTGAACAAATGCTCAATGATGTGAAAACAAATTGGAATATTCTCTTCCTCTGCCAGCACTAATTGAAAAAATGTAATGATATGAACAAAAACAAAATTAAAGCAGAGGAAGGGAAACATCAGGCAAATGAATTGTTTTCTTTTTCAGTGAATGTATTTTCGTTTTTAATTTTGACATGTATTTCACATTAGTGGGTTACAGATAGAGTTTTCATTTTAAAATGTTTGCTTGGTCTTTTTTTCCACAGAATTTCAGTTTTTATTATCTGATACACGAAGATGTTGCACTGACCTTACTGAAGAGGTTAATACTAGAAGCTAAAATGGCAAACATGATTACTGTGCTGTGTTCACGGTTGAATTAAACTACTAAAAATATAGAATCACAGCTTGATACTTTTAGGAATGCACTTCCCAGCAGTTGCAAGATAAGCTCTGCAGGATGGACTCTTGTTTTTGAACATTTCTCTCTTTTCTTTCAATTTACACCATTTTTTTAAACTCAGATTGAGATCGGGACTATTTATTGGTTATGTCATTGAGTTGATATGTTTGCCATGAAGAAACATTTAAGAGCACTGTTCTCTGTGGAGACATCATCCTAAAAAAATAGCTCAGCATCACCAAACCTGATTTTGATAGATGCAATGCGACAAGTATCCAAGATTTCAATGTACATGTGCATTGTAGACGTAGATGTAGATGTCTAATGACTGCCAACCATCTCCTCTGGTCCTTTACCTGATATAAGCCCCATATTATAATTAATGGACATGTAACCTCATTGTCTTCTGTTTAGCTGATAGTGATGGTTTAAATTTGGCTTCAGTTTAGTCACAATTTTACTATTCTTTCTTTTTTCTTTTCTCTCCAGTGTATTTTTACCTTGAATGTTCTTTTGTCATGCTTTTAAATCTTCCTGTCATGATCTTGGTTTATGTTCTTGGTTCATGTGTTTGGTTTTTGTCCTGTTTTTGTTTTTTGTTGTTGGGTTTTGGGTTTCAGTGTCATGTTCTCTGTTTTTTGGTTTCTGCTTGTTAGTTCACCTGGTCTGATTGTTCATTTACTTCACCTGTGTCTAGTTTGTCCTTTTTTGTATTGAAGTCAATGGGTTTCAGCTCTTCCTTGCCAGTTCATTGCTTTCTGTTTGTGACTTCTGTTGCCATAGATGCGTGTCATGTCATGCCAGAGTTTTCGCCACTGGAGTCTTTTTGTAAGTCTGCCTCCTCCTGTCTCGTCTGCCTGCCCTTGGGTCCTCATGTCCATAGTACTCCTACCACTTCCTTAGATTACCTGTGTTTCCCTTTTCCCTTTTACAACCTTCCCATTTTTGTTTGTACTTGCTCCAATCATTAGACACAGCTTACTGGGACCAAGAAACATCTTTACCACACTCTGTGTTGAATGATCTTCTGGAGTTTTTATGATCTATTCCTATTCTACAGTCATTTAGCAGATGCTCTTATCCAAAGCGACTTCCATTTAAAAGTAAGAACACAAACTAGAATTCAAACAAATTTGTTCCAATGGTTTTATCGATGGCTCCCCTTGCGAGAGAATTAATATACAATTAATAATTAAACAAATAAATGGTATTTATTTAATACAATACATGGTTCTTTGAAAAAATCTCTCATAGCCTGTGATAGCTTAACTTTTTTTTTTTTAAATTGACTTCTATTTATTAGTACCTTACTTTATAACAACGTATTTACATGGACTATTTAAATTCCGCTACATTCAGCAGTAGTTATTGTGTGCCATCGGAAGTTATTTGGCCAGTCTCCATCAATGTGTTTGACTCAAGACTGTTTCTTTAATTCTGGTAAATGGGCCGTTCAGGGGCCGCTCAGGGACCGCTGTGGCAAAACAGGGCTGTGCGCCTGCGCACTGGGCATTGCAATTTTTTTCGTGCAACGGTGAGGACGAGCAGGGACTGCTTATGCACATTTCGGGGACGATAAAAACAAGGTAAGCTGAAGCGGTATACTTAATGTCTGTTGAAAGCGATGGTTTCGACACGAAGTGAAGCTTGTATCGAAAATCTCTCATTCGACCTCTCTCTGAGGAGGGCCGTCAGCTTAAATCTTCTGTCGGTCATTAAAACGCATCCAAAACTGGAGGCGCACTGATCCTACAAATCATCCTTGCTTGTCCATACATTGAGCACTAACTACTTGCAACAAGCTAACCGACACGCAGGCACACGAACGAGAATAAGCCGCTTATTGGAGCCCAGAAAACAATGTTGCTTCCCGTCTTCTTTCTGGTTATTGTAACGGGGCGGCGGCGCTTTGTTTAGGATGTTTCCGCTACTCGTTATCTATTTCGGTCAACCGCGAGCAGGATTCCGGTGACACATTCATGAGTGTAACACGGAGCAGCAGTCGCCATTGGTCACTGTCAGTTTAGTCGAGAATTTCTCATGTTAACACAACGAACGACGCCCTTTAACTGCTGGCTGTGGAGAAATGTGGGTGTCAAAATATTGAATTCTGGTACGTAGAAGCATTGTGTCAGTTTTAACTGTAAATGCCTGGTTAATGTGATGACTCAATCTACACTATCTCCTCAGTATTTCGTAAGTTTTTGGGATTTACATATGTTTCTTACAAGTCTCAACTTATCCAATTAATTACTCAACTAGGGTGTAACTGAGAGGAGTTTTGGTTATTATGTGTATCATTTAAAGGTCTAAAGCTGTGCATTAATGTTTGTTTTGGCTTTCTACAGATAATTCAGCCCAAACACACTGGCAGGAATCATGGGAAGTAAGTTTATTTACTGTACTCATGGCTTAAGCCCACAGGCTAACAATCACATGAACTTAATCACTGTTAAATGTGATATGAAATCCTTGTAATGCTCCCACACAAATTTGCTACTGGAATGTGACCTCTTTTTATTGTTCTGTTAAAAACAACCAATCCTTTTTCTTTTTGACATTTCAATGGAGAAGTCCTGTTTTTGCTTTTTGTGTCTTTGTCTCAACTTGTTTTGATCACATCCCTCAAAAGTGCGAGTCATACAGATGTCATGACTTGTTAATTAAGAGCGTAATGCATCCATCACTCCAGGGTATGTTGTGTGGTGTAAAGAGTTTCTGTTGGGACTTTTTTTTTTTTTCATTTTCTTGATGTGTGCAACAGAAGTGCTCTGAACTTCATTCCACTTTCTCTTATGTGGCACAGGGATGGATGCCCAAATCAAAAGAGCTTTTGTTTTTGTTTGTTTTTTTTTTTTTTTTTTTTTTTTAGAAATGTGGGCCTCTGGTGCTGCCTTTGTTTTAGTCCCCACCCTCTCTCTGCCCCTTTTTGTCTCATTTTCCATACACCAACTCTTTGCTTCACTTCCTCCCTCACACTGTTCCACTTACTGACTTGTCTCCTACTTTCATTCTTTCTCATTTTCTTGTCTCTGCCAGTTTCCATGTTGCATTTTTGTCTCAGACTTCTCTGTTTTGTATCCATTCCCTCATTCTGTCCTTGTCTTTGTTCATGTTCCCATCTCCCCACTCAGCTTGTCTCCTGTTGCTCTTTTCACAGTGTTCCTGCCAGCAGATGCAGCCCATTCGGTGCTGAGGCGGCTGCGGAGGGCAAACTTCATGCTGGAGGAGATGAAACCGGGTAATATCCAGAGGGAGTGCCGAGAGGAGATCTGTACCTATGAGGAGGCCCGTGAAGCTTTTGAAAATGAAGAGAAGACTGTAAGGAGACGAGACGCATCAAATCAAACTTATTTTTTTCTCTCCTGATATCTAGACACAGAGAAGCAGAAAATGCATCAAAACACATGCTTTTCGGTGTGTAAGAACAAATAAAGTTGTGATATCTTTACATAAATATCAACTCCAGCAGCTAGTTGTTCACATCAAGCAGTGACATCCAGGGCTGAAATATTAAACCAACACTGAAGTCCCAGAAACTGAAGTTCCTTGAATGGCACCTGAGTTTGGCTCTGAAAGGGATTAAATTCCCCTCCACTCCCTTATCAAATTTCCCAGCTTTATGGCACTGAAAACATGTTTACTGTCTGACAAAAGGGTCATGATTGTAATAAGGCTTAAAGGTAGGCATTTTTTAGGCCGGGGTTCTTTTGAGCAATAGTTGGCTATCCTGTGGACATGCATAGTGTATTTTTAGGTTTCTCACCCAGATCTATTCCTTTTTTTTTTTTTTTGGCTCCAAAAATCCTAGATAGTGATGGCCTAATCAGCAATGTTAGTCTACTAACCAGTATCTGTACAAAATCTCAGTTAATCTGGAGGCTGTTTCTGAAAGGACGTCAATCTAGAGCCTAAATCCACCATTTGATATTACTGCTGCTGGGAACACACCTCCCACTTGTTTTGTATGTGTTTTTTTTTTTTTTTTTTTTTTTTTTTTAAACATCCCCGTGAAATGATATTATGGTGGATTCTTTTGTGTAACAGTGAAATCTCAGAACAAGAGAAGCAGTTTGTGGAATGTGGGTGTTTTTTTTTTTTTTTTTTTTTCTTTTCCAAGTGATTTTATCAGCAGGAAGAACAGCCCAGTGTATGCTAGAGGGGGGGGGGGCATATTTGTAAAACTATTGTGAGACCAAAGAACAAAGTCACGTAGTTGGGTGTGCACAATTGTGTGGTTTCTTTGTTTGCTTGTTGTCTACTTCCTTTTGTGTTGCAGTGAGTGATCCAGATAGTGGCCAGTGTGTGCACTGAATCATCATAGAAATAGATTAGTCAATTAGATTAGTTTTGACATGACGTATGTTTGTGTTCTGACTCTGCAGAAGCGGTTCTGGGAAGAATATGTGAGAGAAAGCAGTCCATCTGGAGGCTTGGAGACGGTCATTGGCGGAGTCCACTCTCTTTACCTGATTGTGCCATTGCTGGTGATTTTGTTAGTCATCGCTGTCGTCGCTATCACCGTGTGGCGCTGCCACTCCCGTAAGCGCTCACAGCACAGCCCCAGCCTGGGACACTCGCATCACAGTCGAGTTTTATCAGTGGTCTCCATGGACCAGTGGGGGAGGGATTACCACCACGGTGACCATTCAGAACTCAGCGTCCACAGCAGCCCAGCCTATCCAGGCTCTGGGATTACAATAGGGAGAGGAAGCACAGGAGACCCACCACCATCTTATGAGGAGGCTGTGGGTCATACAGATGTCCAGATAGAAACAGAGCCCCCTCCACAGTATGAGGATATAGTGAACACCAGCTCTACCAGAATCAGCGGTGGTCCCGGGAAGTAAAGGTGTCTTAATTACCACCAAAACAGAAGTCCTAACCAACACTAAGACCATCTTATTGTTAAGCAGTGCTACTACTGCGGTATCGCCAACCTTCCCCTTTCAACACACAACAAAAACACTCCTTAACTGTCAGGTCAGTGGACTAATGCAGTCTTTGGTGGTGCCAGCTCAGAAATTTGCACTAATCTTTCATCACTGAGGTAAGATGATGGCAAGGAGGAAGTGATACTGCAATACCAAAACCAGTCATGACCTCTGCATTTCCTTAAGATGCATCGATGTTATCAGGCTGTAGGAGATTATTTTAGTCAGCCAACATGACAAATACTGCATGTGGTGTGATGGAAAAATGGTTTTACAGAATTAAGAACAGCCATTCTAAGTGTATACAGGGGTTGGATTGATTTATTGAAGATTAGTGCCAACATTTATATCTTCTTGGAACATCTGATGTTTTGTACATATTTTAATATCTTTAATTTCAGCCACATTGTCATGTTTGTTTTTCAATTTAAAAATTTTTTATATTGCAATGAATGCCCAAGCTGCTTAAATCTGCAATAATTCATGTGGAACCAGCAAGCGGTATATACATTCCAAAAATTAGTCAGAATTTGGCACAGTTTTATGACCATCTGACCCACATTTAGTTTTTAGTAATTAGGTCTGATTTAGTTAGCCATCCTCTTCAAGAAAGTGTGAAAAACTTTCAGCAATCCTTTAAGCTCTTTGCTGAATTGTGAAAAGACAAAACAATCGGTGAAGACTTGCAGAGCTGAGTGCACCTGTGTGATCCTTTTTATATGAATATCATCTGATTATTTTTTAGCAAACATGTGTAATGCAGGTTTAAACAGTTGTTTCTAAACTAAATGCATTAGTCCAACTTCATTATGCTTGAGAATATTCTTGAAATTGAGAAACCATCAGCTGTTAAAAGGGGACATGGTGTGTATATGTGTGTATCTATGGTTAAATGCATGCAGCCCGGCCTGTACAGGTAAGGTTGGAACTCTGTCTGCACTATTTGTTGACGGTCAGGACTTGGTGGTCCATGTCAGAGCCTGCTTTAACTGTGAACCCTTCTTCCCTCCCTTATTCCCCTTTATGTAAATGTAACACCCGGTGATGATTTGAACTTTATGGTGTGACGCTTTGATGAGTTGTGCAGTGACTTACACAGGAACGTGTGGTAGAAAGCAGCAGACACAGAAGCTTTAGGAAAAGAGATATCAAGGTGATGGTTCTGTATTAAAATTCACTATGGATAAACTCCATGTTTAGCATGTGCAATTTGCCTCTATACTGTATACGTGTATATATTGTATGTTTGAAAGTTAATGAGTTTTTTTTTTTTTTTTTTTTACTGCATAGGAATTCAGTGGATGCATTGATAACAAATGTAACTGTACTACAGTAGGTTGTGAACAAATGAAGGCACTTTGTGTTAAAGCTTAAAATAAGTTTAATGTGTAGAAGGACAGTCTGGTTTTATGTCATCAGCACCACTTTGAGCAAAATTATGTAATTTACTGGAAAAAAAAGTGCTCATCAATATGCAGTTTTGCTGTATACACTACAAAACCAAAAACACCTGTCAAATCCTCTGACGCTGATAAATGTAACATATTTCCTGTCTGAACCTCAGACTTTGAGCACTGATTACTGCTGTATTTGTGTCTGAGTTGACCTGTTAACCTCAGCACTTGCTATGACACTGAACAGAGCTGTGCTGGTAGAGGTAGTCACTTTGGTTAGGTCAGTTGTTGTACTGCTACTTACACAAAGCCCTGTTTCTACAATGCCTTATCACACAAAATGTTATATAACATTAAATGCAAGGGAACTTATTATAGAACCCTGACTTGTGGAAAAGCTTGAATTAACATTTATAATAAAACATTTAAAATGTGCTGCGTGTTTTTCATTCCATTCAGACTAGCTTGTTTTTGTGTTTTCTAAGCATTGAAATTTTCCATAGTTCCTACTGTTAAGACTTCCATGGAGATCTTTTACAAATAACACAATTGAAGGCTGGATTCACTCTTGAAATGTAATCGGATATGACGGACCACAGAGATTCAGAAGAGAGGAAATGTTTCTTTCTGCTGAACTGCTGGAACAAGAAGGAATATTGTACTAATAAAGTGAAAAATGGATAAAAAGATGTTAACGAGTCCTAATCCTGAAAACAGCTGCAGCTTTGATAAATTTCGTGTTTCGGTGGACACATGACCCATGGCTCAGATTTATTTACATTGGAACGTGATCCAAAATACAAGTATTGTTTACCCCTGTTCAAAGGAGAAGGTCAACCACCAACCAATAAATGTGGCTCAAGAGAGAAATGAATGCTTGCTTTGTAGCTATGATGTTAGGAAGAAACCAAACAATGTTTCGATCAGGCACAAAATTTAATTTATTAATGGACACACACATTGGCTCAGTTTCTTTGTTTTCCCCTTTAGTTCATTAAAAATGAGATTAAGAGTAAAACTCTGACAGCTTCAAGTACAGCTTGTCTCCTTTCTCCGAGGCAAAAAAGCCCAGAAAAAAAACATGCAAACGCTTGCTAATAGGAGCAATTTATCAGAGGGAGAGGCCCTAAAAGCAGGTCACCTGTGAAGTTGAATTATTTGGTCTTTACTCTGCTGGATGGTGACATGGGACAGATCTCACTTCGTAACAACGCAGCGTAATCATCTTAAAAATCTGGTAAAATTTGAGAAGTCTGATTTGACTAAACATAGCAAGTATGAAAGAACAAAGAAGAACCAGCACAAATTACAGCTTCAAACAATTGTGATGCAACATGATATTAAAGTAATTATGGTGTTAAATGAAGACTTGGCCAAACAAGTTTACAAAATACAATCAAGATTTCCTGGACGTTTTGTCTGTATTGACATGTAAACCTGTGAGCATCACGCTCAAACCCACTCCTTAGGGTTCTGTAACACCTCCAGCATCTCAGCCTCCTTGGTACCTTTGGCAGGCTCATGCATGTACTCCCACCTGAGGGATGAAAGGTGAGTCTGTTACTAAGCAACACAGGCAGCTGATAATGGCCACAAGGGAACAGGGAGGAGTTAGTTTACCTGGCAGTGAGTGGCAGGGACATGAGGATGCTCTCAATTCTGGAGCCAGGAGTGGCAAGACCAAACTTCACTCCCCTGTCATACACCAGGTTGAACTCCACATATCTACAACACATGCAGAAAAAAAACGCCAAATACCAACTGTTTAAATTTGTTTATCATTTTCATTTTGCCTCCAACTAAGCATTTTGTCTCTACAATGTTTTTTTATTAGACAATATAAAAATAGTAACTCCACACATCATAAAAAAAACCCATCAGATTAAAAACAAACTCATTTCTGTCCCACTGCTATTTGTAGCCAATACTGTCATAAGTATCCAAACTTGTATATAAATTTGGTTCATTCATCACAAAACAACATACTGATGAGAAAGCCTTTCCCTTTCAGGAGCTACAAAGCAACATAAAGAAGCACAGGCAGTGATGGTTAAAACTAGTCATTTCAAATGAGTTTCTTTTTGTTTAGGACATGATATGACAGATATCACATTATATTTGTACTTCCTGATGTTTCTGTCTGATCTTCCCAACCTCTGATGTGAGTGATATGAAGCGGATTCAATTTATTTTTTACTTGAAAATAAAAAAATGGAACTTTTCCTCCTCAATCTAATATCACTATTCTAATGTTGTTCATTTTATATATTTATTTAGGTACAGTAATAATAAACTATTGTTTATCGACTTTAAAAAAAACTAAAAAAAAAAAAAAGTTTCCTTGTTGAGGCTGACACAACTCACAGACATAAAGTTGAGCCCATGCTTTCATTTGTAAATCTGCAATATTTTCACACAGTCTGCAAAGTTTAACGCAGTTCAAACATGAAACAGGATTCATTGGGTCCACTCCTTTTTTCTGCACTGGCACATGAGATCAGTAAAAGTGATGACAAGCATCGAGGGAGGAGTATGTCGCTCAAAATGGAGGGGAAGTTATGGAGGGGAAGTTATGACACAAAAAACAATCCAAAAAAATGACAATGCGTTCTGTAATGAAACACATTCAGCTGGGACAATAACTTTATTCAACCATTTATTTCGATCTTGTTGTTGACATCAAAACAACCAAACTGTGTATCATCCATGTGATTGAGGTAGATGCATATGCTGCTTGCACCTCTGGATTTGACCAGAGCATCTGGCATTTACACTGGCTGATAACCCATTTAAATGGCTTCTAATCCACCTTCCCTCCTACTTCATCTTAACTGACATCTTATCAGTGTGTGAGTTTCTAACTCCCAGCTGCACTTCCTCCCATTCATAAACTAGCCCCTTAGCTCATTCTCCAACAAGATGACTCCCCACTGAGGCATTAAGCTCTGCCAGGATCTGCACTGGCTTTGGACCACACAAACACTGGATGGAGTCCAAGAGTAGGTCTGCAGCTTGGCTGAACAAACAATGAGATCAGAGTAATTAAAAGCATGAAAGATGGACAGTTTTGCTCATGTGCCCTGAACTTTTCTAGGCATTACCTGCAGGAGCTGCGAGAACGCATCTCAGTCAGTGAAACTACACTGAACAGACTTTATCGAACCAAGTAAAGAGTGTATGAGATGCCTGTCTGCTCAAGAGTGAATAAAGCATTTAACGACGCAGAGAATTCTCAGTGAACCAAGACTGGTGGAAAAATTCAGAAATATAAGATAGGACGCTGTTGTTTGTCAAGTTAAAAATAAGCTGCATTACATTAGATTACTATTATTAGAGTACTTCTCATTTAAAAAGAGCCCCTGACACAGAACTCTTTGTCATGCAGAAAACATTTGGTGTAAAAACTGAGCTAAACTAGCAGGTCAGATTACTAAAAAAAAAAAAAGAAGTCGCTGAACTAAATTATGCATTTGTCATTTGTGGTGCGTTTTCAACTCACCTTCCTCGTCGTACCTGCTGCCAGTCCTTCTCCTCATCAGTAAAGGAGTCATTGAGATGTTTGTAGACAATGGGAAGGTAACAAGGGACCACAGTGCGAGCACAGCTCTTAACAAAATCAAACACATCCTCCTTATTCGGGGAATCAAGGTCATCAAAGAAGATTCCTCCTATCCCACGTGTCTCCCCTCTGTGGCGGACATAGAAGTATCTGTCACACCTGGATGCCACAAGAATTGAAAAGTTACTCACTTCAAGTCAAGCCATATATGTAATAGAGAAAACAGGGAAATATCCCCACAGAGGCAGATGACTTCCTACAAGCACCTGTACAGTTCAGCCCCAGGTCAAAATGTACCCATCTTATCTACCTCGTCAAGAAGACAGGAACATTTCTCAAAATGAAAACCTTATTTTTCTTTAATCTAAATTTAAATTAAGTCTACAACATCTCTTCAAATTACGAGCAAAGCTGATAAACCACACCCATCCTGTCCACACTGGTCATTTACTGACATTCAACGGTTTTTGTACATCTGCAGATTTTCAGTGGACTTGTTCTTATCACTACTCAACAGTGAGGATACACCCATTGTAATGTGCACACACACAAATACAAAGAAATAAGGCCTATGGATGCATACGTGCAGCTCTGCACACATACACACACACAAACACAAACTTATCTCTGCAGTTAGACAGACAGGACTGATGTAATGGTACCATTTCTTGAATTCGGGGTAATACTGTGGGTGGTGCTTGTCACAGGCCTCCTTCAGGGTGTTGTGGAAGTGAAATGCATCGTCTTTATCAATATAAACTGGGGTCAGGTCTGTTCCTCCACCAAACCACCACTGCTTAGTGCCTGCATTACGAACAAAAGACACACAAGGACCAGTAAGAAAGAAACAAGGGTTATCATTCATCAACATACTCAATAGTGTCACTGATGCCAAGACACAACAGCTGTCATAAAGGGCTGACACTTACCATCCTCCTCTTCAATCTCAAAGTATCTGTAGTTGAAGTGCACAGTTGGTATGTGGGGGTTTTTCGGGTGAATAACAGAGCTGACACCCATGGCACAAAACGGTAGCTTTCCTTAAAGAAACACACAATGTAAAGGATTAAGCATAGATGTAGCCAAGTCATCCTTAAACCTCAATTAGAGTATGTTTAATAAGCTACTATTCAAATGTACCTTTATCATTAGATGTGCTAGATAAAAGGACAATAAAGTTTGCAATATGCAGCTGTGTACACAGGTTACAATTCTCTGTTCAACAGCAATGTCAAACTTTGAGCACAACTCACCATCTTTGCCTTTGAGGACTTTTCCTCTGCTCCTCATCTGCTTAGCTGCCTCCTCAGTCAGGTTCCCAAATACCACTGACACATTGACCCCAGCCTTCTCAAACACCTTTCCACCCTGCATTACACAGCTGATGCCCCCACCACCTAACAGAATTGCAGGGTAAACAAACAAAAACATAAATGAATTAATTAAAAACATGAAATATTGTGTTTTGTGTTCTAGTAGTTAAACCTAGTAACTATACATGGCTTTATTGCCTGGTTGAATTTAAAACTAAAATTCTTACCAATAAGAGCTTGCAGTAACACAAATACTTCACATAGTAAGGTTAGAATGAAATTAGAGGTGTTAAGCCGCACACTGAATTAATGTGAGAGCATCTCACCTTCCTTCCTCTCCCACCGGTCCACTTTGAACGTCCCACCGTCCACCTTCTGCAGGGCTTTACAAAACTCGGCCTGTGTCTCCATTATCAGCATCTCCATCTTGGTACTCATCTCCTCCTTTCTCCCCTGCAGGACACTGATGTCGGTCACCGGTGGAGACATGAACTCGCGGCATCTCTCCACGATGTCGCCCTCCTGCTCCTGATTCTGGGAGACCTTAGTTGCCATCTCTGCACGCTGAAAGTGGTTAGCGTTGGCCAAAAATCCCGCTACGGCCGCAGCTGCCGTCACCGCTGCGGCTCCACTTAGCGCCAGGGCTCCCCTCCTGGTTTGTCCAGATGCAGATCTGCCTGCGGTCCCATGGGACATGAACCGCAAGCTGGTGCCCCTGGAAAACCATCTTGTTTCCGGGAGCAAAGTCGATGATGGGCCAGGAGTAGAGGATAACAACCCCGAGTCTATTGCACTAGCAAGACCCTTTAAATGGGAACTGAAACATCGCCTCGTGGTAGTTTGAGTCGTTCTAACCGAATAAAAGACAATAGTTGCCATTTTTAAGAGAAAGGCCAGCTTCCTTGTCAGTGCGTGGCAGCCGTGACTAGTTAGAATTTAGACGCAACATTATCAGAAGTTATGTCTACGTGCTATCAGTCGTGTTTTAAAAGTCAGCTAAAGGGGCGTGTTGTTTCTTGGTACTGATAGGAAAATATGGGAAATGTAGTTCTAAGTTAGTCATAAAGCGGAAAACACAGCGGTTCAAGCCAATAGGAAACTTCAAGAACCAGAGTGCAGTGCGCCTAAACACGAACCTTGTATTCAAGGACTTTTTCATGTGGTCCTTGATTTACGTTTATTATTACAAACAAATGCAATGACTTCTGTTTTTCACATTATCATCTTCATATTTCTTATGAATAAATTCATGCTGTGAATCATGGTTTGAAATGTAACCCCTTCCCTAGTGAAATAGTTAACGTATTTTACGTAATTTAATCTACTTCTGTGTGAAATAATAATAATAATAATAATAATAATAATAATAATAATAATAATAATAATAATAAATACTTGATTTATGCTAGTGCAATTGCAATTGATATTAAAAAATACACTGTAATGTTAAAACGCAATTTACACAGACACATTTTAAATGACAAAATGTTTCAGAACTAATTAAATAACTGTTAATTTAACGATGCAAACCCGTAAATAACGTCTCTTCAAGAAAAGAGTAATCTTTTTAACACTTGTATGATATTTCAAAATATAGTAATTTTATTGTCACGTTTTCATAAAGTCTGGAAAATCCTCCAAGAGTACAAAAGAAACCGTTTTGAAGACGTTTTGTGGTTCTTTTAGTTTACAGATTGAGTTTACGGGTGAGTGTTGCACGTTTGTATGTTGTACGTTAGAAGGTTAACGTTTACGTTGTGCGCATGCGCCAACTGGTAAAGCGTGTTGTTGGTCACTATGACGACGGGGCTATTAAACCTTTTAGGGCTGTAGACAGACTCGAAGCAGATTATGTGCACAGGTGTTTGTCCACAGGCTGCCACGCACTATGTGGGACAGTTAGATGGAAAAATAACCGCAAAACAGCCCAACAGGTTTTTATTTGAGTGCTTCTTCTAAACAGGAAGCTGCAGGATACCTTTGCTGGTGAGTGTAATACCTAACAACCATATTGCAAGAATCTTTTACCCTATTTGTTTAGCCATGTGGGGTTAAACAGTAAATTAGATGAAAAAGGAAATATGTGTAATATTTTTCGGGTACAAACTCCTTTCTACCGCTTGCCCTCTACCCCGTGCTGTTTTTTCTTAATGACCACGGAGCCATAAAAAATATGTGTATATGTCTATTTGCGTTACAACCTGTCTTTGAAGCCTGTGAAAGTAGTTATAATTCGCAGTAGGTGTACCAAGAAAAAAGTTACGGTAAGCATAACAAGTTTGTTTAGAGAGGAGGCATATTAGGATTAAAAACACACGAATGGGGCTGCCGAGTCCACGCAGTACTGCGTTTGACCACTAGATGTCGACTGGATGATGGATTCTTAGTTTATCTTTAAAACTGAACCCATACTTATTTATTTATTCATTTGTCAGTTAATTAAACATAAGTCACAGCAATATAAATATAGGTCTGCATAATAACAAAAGCTAATGTGTACAGTAGTGATTAGGCTTTGTGATTTGTTTAATTAGTTGTATATTAGATAGATACTTTATATTATTCTGATATTAGTATATTTGTGTCTGCCATAACAGACTGCTATAACATTCTTTACTGCATATATTAGTAAATCTTTTGTAACTCTGTCACTGATCTAAAAGCATAATTGGCTATTTGCAATGTTGATCCATCCATCCATCCATCCATCCATCCATCCATCCATCCAACCATCCATCCATCCAAAAAGAGTGAAAAGCAGATACACTGAATACATATATCCATGTCACAGCTTTGGACTGAGGCTGTTAGGATCAATCAAAATATTACAATTCTAAATCCTAAATATCCACATTACCGTCTTCATGGGTCATATGTGGGGTAAAAAGGTCATTCTGACCTACTGGTGGTGGCACTAAACCCCAAATCATTAAGAATTATTCTAAAATAAGTCATCACCTTGGACCATGGTTTGGCATTATATAGATTGGAGTATATGGGGCAAGATTGTACTTTCTTTATCTGTTGCAGATTGTATAGGAAAGTGTAAATGTAACCATGTCTTTTTCTCTTATCTCCCAGTGGTAAGTATGACTGAGGTTGTTTGCACAAAATCTCAGGAGGAATATGAAGATGACTTTGAGAGGGATCTGGACTGGTTGATCAGTGAGGAGAGCAGGAGTGAGGACCAGGTAAGTGATATGAACAAGCTGGTTGCACCTCTTGTTTCTCCATTACCAGCATGTTTGTAGTTTTGCTCCACTTACTGCAGACTGTGTACCGCATGTATGTCTGACCTACAGAGCTAGGTGAAAGTGTGACAGTTAAAAGTGTTGAGTTACCCAACCTGGCACATCTCACTATTTGCTTGTGAAACCAATGCTGGTGACATACAGTGGCATACTTTCACCGCTCCACTGCTAGAATGCAATATTGATGAACGAACAAACATATCTGTTATCACACTAGCACACTATTAGCTACTAAGTGTTGATCTTACTTTTTCATCTACATTCAAAACTAAATAATGAATGCAGAGTGTGTCTGCCTTATCCACCTCACAGGGTCCTGACTATGAGGACATAGAGGCACAAATAGACAAAGAACTTGAAGAGGATGAAAGACAACAAAGAGGGAAAAGAAAGGAGAAGAAAGGCAAAGCAGAGCAGCTGGAAGAGGATGAAGAGAGGTGGCCTTCTCCTATGGAGCCATTAGAGTATGATTCAGATCGAGACAGCCCAAGTAAATCACTACCTGTAGTCCCACCTCCTTTAGAGATTGATGAGCAGACAGACGAGGAGAAAAAGTACATTTTGGAGAAGATCCAGCAGGCTAACAGGGAGCTACAGGAACAGGAAACTCCAGATATAACAAGAAGGAGGCGTCTTCATTTTAAAGAGATGCTGGTGGACTTGGTGGTGCCTCCACTCCAGTTTGACAAAAATGGCAACAATGGTGACGTAGAGGGGGAGAAAGTCCAAATGGATATAAAAGCCAAGGATGCAGATGCAGATACAGAATTTTCAAGGAAGATGTCTACATTAAAACTTTCCCCTCGTGATGAGAACAGGGTGTATGGAGGATCTAGCAATGAGGAAGGACAGGGAATGAAGGAGGGCAGAGTGCTTGTGGAAAAGGATGGAAAATTCGACCTTGTTAGCATGAAAGAGGTGGAGAGTCAAAGCCTTCTACCTCCTATAGTAAATAATTTCAATGACTGTTCCCACTCCTCACCTCGTATCCAACAGCAGACTTCAAACTCTGGAAAGATCCACAATTCCCTCTCTCCTTCTCGAATCCGTGTTGGCTCTTCCTCTTTTCTCATGGGAGCTGATAACCTTCGGGTCCCCAGACCTCCAGCACAGCCCAGGAACAGGCCCAGTTCAGCCAACCACAGTCAGAGAAGCATTCAAAGGAGTAACAGCAAGAGGCGGGTACAGTCTGCTACGGGAACACCCTGCCTGGCCACATATACCCTCTCCACCCAACAGAAAGAGCTGCTGCAGAGGATCCAGGAGAGGAAGGAGAGGCTAGCCAGAGAGGTCAGCAAGATGACAGTAAATGAAGTAAAAATAAACAGTAAAACTAAATCATAATAATTTTCATTTTAAGGCATGTTTGACATTGGTGTGTTTTGGTTTTCCTGCTGTTTACTTGTGTGTTTCTGGTTTCCCTTCTCTTTTCCTTTGCCGGACAGACAGAACAGAGGAAGCGTGAGGAAGAGGAGCTCAAGAGGCAGGAAAATGAACAGGCATTTAAAGCCTGGTGGATGAGGAAAAGAGAGCAACTTCAAGAGGAAAGAAGGATTCAACGAGCCCAGGAGATAGAAAGGATGAATTCTCAAGTATGGCCACAAAAGGGCAAAGCATCCTCCTTAGAATACAATGAGTTAAAATGAGGACACCTGCTTTATATATTATCATGTCATTCAGCTGTTGCTGTTACTTGTTTTCACTTCTTTAGATATGACCAGAAGGTGCTTATTTTCGCCTCCTTTGAAGCTCAGGCCGCTGCTTTCTGGTCAATTTTAATAGGAGCATGATGTGTTGTCTTAACTAAACTGTGACAGAAAATGAAAGGTTTGATTTAGGCTCTCTGCTAACAGCCATTTTACCCCAAGATTTGGATTTTGTTGCTGCTCTTGTGAGTGATAAAAAACTACTGAGCTTCTACCAAGGTGAAGGAGGCATCTACTGGCCATGTTGGGGAAAAAGACACCAGTTGGTAATGTTAATTTTAATGGACTGATAAAATTTTAATCAAGTGATAAGCCTCTAGATGAGAACAACACTATAATTCTCCTTTAAACATCCTTACTTTGATAAACAAAAGAGGCACAAATGAATATTTTCATTCAGTTTTATTTAATGTCTGACACAAACTTTTTCAGACAAAGAGCAAAAGACAAGTAAAAATAATTTAGATACTTTATGACAAAAAAGAAAAAAAGAAAAAGTTTTGAATTCCTTTTATTTGTGCTCCTTCAGAGAGACTCAACTGATCCCGATGAGGCCTTCAAGTTGTGGCTTCAGAGAAAGCAGGAGCAGCAGCAGAAGGAGAGGCAGCTCGTGGAGATTAGGAGGCTCGAAGAGGACAGTGGTTACTTGTTACACAGTCGGGAGGAGTGTGAACGTGCCTTCAAACTGTGAGTTTGATTCTTTTGTCTTTTTTTTTTTAGGTCTGTAGTGATTTATCCTGTTAGATGATGCCATCATGTTTTATACTATGAATAAATAATTGCAGAAGCAGAGTGTCGTAGTTAAAGGTAATCGCTCTGCACAAGTGTCAGTTTTCACCCCACTGATCTGGAAAAGAGACAAGTAAACCAACTTATTCATTTACAGTCCTAATAAATATTGAGGGGGATTTTTCGTTATAGTTCTTTAAAAGTTAAAAATGGAATATTTTCACATGCCACAGAGTTTTTTTGATTAGCAAGAATCACTTGGAATTATGTAACACAGTAAGGAATATTTTGCATAAGTTTTTTATAATATAGCAGTATACGCTACTCGAAAACGCTGCACTATAAACTTTACAGGTGAACTTCATTTGACTTTGTCTAAACATTTGAAAGCACATATACAACTTAATTTTTAAGCACATATTGCATAACATGCTGTTCTGTAACATCATGATTATCCACAAGAAAAAAATCCAAACCAAAAGGAGTGTCTGAACTGTGAATTGACCACTGAAGGTTCCGGTTAAATGACAGCTGTAATTAAACAGTCCTCTTCATCATACTGTTCATATTTTGACATCATAAGACCAAGACGCCACCTAACACATGACAAGTTATGGAGACATTGACATTTTTATGTTGTGGTATACCCACCATTGTTGTTGGCTTTTGTTTCAATAAATTGTTTCAGATGAAGGAATGACCATTGCATGATTGTATGTCCTACATTCATGATAGAATATAGGTGTAGACTTTTGACATTTTCTATAAAATTCGCCTGAAAGTTGAATATCTCTATCTTTTTGTGATTAGCATTTATTATCCAAGGACTCAAGGAAATGTAATGGCGTTTCATGTCAATACACAATCGGCCTGTAGGGCACCAAAATGTTGGAAAGGAAACCCTGAAAATCTTTTTTAGCTGACTAATAGAGTTGAATTCACATTTGCCTGCCATTATCTTTTTTCTGTCTCAGCTGGCTGAAGCGGAAACGGGCGGAGAAGCGAGCAGAGCAGCAGGCGGCCCGAGAGCACTCCCGCAGGTTGGTGCTGGAGGAGCGACGGGTACGACGCATGAGGGACCTGCTGTGCACTGTCAATGAAACCAAACCCTTCAGGTTCACCGAACAGCTGGCTTACCGCTTCTAAACCAAATAATACAATAAACATGTCCTCTGGTTTCGCATCTCAATACATAGATTTGACTTAATTTTATTTCAGCAGTCTGTTCATACAATTCATCCATGAGATGAGGTGTGAAATATGAGGGACGTTTACTCTAAGGTTTGTTTGTTTTGTTTCTATTTCATTGCTGAGTTAAAGCCAGTTATACCACAGTGACCTCTTCTCCGTGTAAATATATCCAGGTAAAAATAAAACTCCAGTCTAAACATTAACTACAGTTGTGAAGTAAACAATATTGTGTTTACCTACGTTTTGTGTTGTAGACTGACCATATTTACATGGAGCTCTTCACAAACTGCATTGATGTGCAGTTTATATCCAAGAAGTGAATCATTTCTTACTGTTTACCTTTCGTCAGGGTTTAATAACAAGAAGTGCATCTGCAGTTTTCAGAGCCCTTAAAGTTTTCCACATTTTTTTTACACTTAAAATTGATTTTTTTTCCTTTTTGTGTGATCAAAGACAAACACAGCTGTCCAATATGACAAAGTAAATAAAGCTTTTTAGAATCACCTCTTAACTTAGAAATTAAAGATTGAAATATTCCATTTTCAGAATTAATCAGACCTTTTGTTATAACATGTACAGTTAATATCTGCACATTTCACAGCTTGTAAAACTTCAGTCTCAATTTAGCTGTTATTAATCCCTTAAAACCCGTCTGTGTTCCTGTAAATAGAGGTCTTTGCTGCAAACAAGTGTTAAGCAAGGTTTTTATAAATTGTTTTAGTCTTATATTTATTGTTTTTACCTCCATCAAAGCGGAGGTCATGTTTTTGGCAGTGTTGTTCTGTCTGTTAGCAACATAGCTCAAAAAGTAATGGATGGATTTTGATAAAATTTTCAGGAAATCTTAGAAATGGAAAAAGGAACAATGATTAGTTTTAATCTTTTTTTTTTTAAAAAAAGGCCTTTTGCTTTGGGGAGATAAGGATAATTTTGCCATTAGAGCTTCTAACTCAAAAATAATTCCCACAATGATTGGCAAAATAAAATTAAAGTGGCTTGACCGAGGTCTGCATTCCTTGAATGCTTCCAGTCCTAACCCCCCTTTTGTTTAGTGTAGAAAATAGTTTATATAGTATAAAGCATTTTTTTAAGTATTTGAATGTATTTTCACACTTAACCATATGATATGAATAAATAAAAAGAAAATACTCCATTATGTAAAGATATGGAATATTTTTAGTTTTTATTTATAGACAGGTACACATTCATTTATGTGTGCTACAGCATTTCATAATTAAATATCAGTGACATAAAAGTGGCCAACCTAATCAAAAAACAGGGTTACATTTCAGGTTAGCATTTTGAACTTGTGTGGAAAACAAAGTTACCCCTTAACGCTTGTTTTCATTGGATTTACAGTGCACGACTCCACCTATAACCTGTATCATCAACACAAATATAAAGGAAAGAAAAAAGAACTGTACAAATATGTATTCCTTGAAACAGGAATGATTGACATCTTTTATGAAAAAAAGTTTCTCATATTAAAGGTAGACAGCAGCTGTCTAATATTCAAACACATAAATAAAGATAAAACATAAACACACACTCACTCTCACTGTGAATATGTAGCCAGTTTTCTGTTCCATTACAAGTGAACTCAAGTGTGCCTAAAGATATTTTCAGTTTCAGAAAATAATGCTTGTATGTCTTCAGCATAAAACACAATCTCCTCTTCAAAGTCTGAAATGGGTGCTAGGTCAGAAAAACAGTGCACTGCCTACTTTGAAAATAATTATTACTGGCACAGAAATGTAAAAGAACTTAATGTAATGTTACTAATCACATACTTAACAGTACCATTTGTGATCATAATGATATTATTTAAAATTACTGACCATTTAAAATAAGGCATTTTTTCCAATAACTACACATAATGTAAATGATTTAACCCACTGATTATGTCACCCCAATGCAGGAATAAGCACAACCACCCCAAAACAGTGAAATGTCAAACTTCACAGTTTCAGCAAGTTATATAAAAAACACTTAACTAAAGACTGAGACTGGATGGAGGGACAAAGGACCAGGTCAGCTCAAGTTCGAACATGACAAAATAAAAAACAATAAAATGACAAAACAAAAGGACAATAACATTAACCTTGCACTTCAAACAGTACAAAAATAGAAATGTTCTGATCCAAGAGTCATTTAATAAATAGTATGTATCGAGCAGTTGCATTGAACAGGATGGACAAAGGGCTTTTTTTCTGCCTCTACAGTTCATCTCTGGGATTAATGTTGAGGGTTTGAGCCCACACAGACTGTGCGTCCAGTGCCTGGATCACCTCATCCGCCTGGAGTCTCTCCTGGAAAAGAAAAATAAGATGAACCAGACTGGCGAAGAAAATATAAATTAGATGTAGCTACAGACCTGAAAAACACCAATGCTTTAGAAAATTCAAAAGTAAAGCAACTCCTTATTCTGCAATAGATTGAGAAAAACAAAAACAAAGGCAGAAGTGAGATAAACCCAGATGTAGCTTACCAGTTCTCTGAAGAGTGGGTCCAAGGTGAACCACAGAGCCACCGCACACCTCTGCCCATCAGTGACGGCCTTCACACCATGTGGATTCTCCCCGCCTGAGGAGAAGCCCACCATCCTGCCACACTTGGGTTTTACTGATGCCTAGAGAAGATGGCAGAAACATGAATCAGGTGAAGAAGTGAGGTGAATGCTATCTGTTCACATCAGTGTTTAATCTGAATTCAGCTTCCGCTCGATGTTCACACAGCTCAGTCCAGTTGAGAACAAAAACTGATAAAAATGAATAAAACCCCTGTTTATACTTTATTTCTGCAAATAATACATTATACTGTTTATAATGGTTAGAAGAGCTTACATACTCTAAACTGGTTACCTGTAAGTTTAATAACTGATTGATCCTATAAACCTTCAAGAACGCTCAGGCCTTCTGGAAGAGATCAATTAATGACATGTAAAGTAAGAAAAAAAACTTATAATGTGGCCTCCTTTTCTTACTATGATCCATGTCTATAGATCAGTACTTCCTGAAGACCTGAGGGCAGCAGAGTATTAATGTTTTGAACACCAAATAGATTTTATTTATTTTTTATTCACCAATTTTTACATGTATTTTTTGGTAAATTCAATTAATATCTATTATTCTATTACTCTTAGTCTGGTTTTAATTTACTTGTTAGTTTCATTTAGCTGTTGCACTAACATGCATGTATTTTTTTTTGTGAAATGTATAATATCCTCTAGTATTTTTTTTAACTTAATGCTCTTGCAACTTTTTATCTGGCACTAGTATTTCCTCACTCAGTTGTCAAATTTTTTTTTCTTATTTTCCCCAAACTGATAGTGTTTCCACCCAAACAACCTTTAGAAATCTCTGAATGGTAAGTGGATTATATTTCTACAGAACCTTTTATCTCTTAGTTGAGCACTCAAAGTATATTCAGCATATCATACTGCACAACAATCCTTTCACTACTGCAAGAGTTGGTAGTTAGATTTAAACAAGTTTACATTTGGAGAGGATTGAACCTAGATTCCCAGATCTCCCCATCCCCCCAGCCAACTCATTTAGCTTTTCTGAGGGGACATTAAGCCATTATCTCAGTTATACATATTTATAAGCAATCTACATATAAGAAAAGCTTGGCTGGCACAAATGATGTAACAGTCCTGCTTTCCCATGCTCGTAATCTTTCATTTTAAAATAAATCTCATGTCCCTGGAGAAGCATCTCACCGTGACTGTTTTGGCATCCATTTCTGTGAAAATGAACTCCCCTCCTTCAAAATCGCCATTCAGATACAACAGTGCACTGAAAAAAAGTACAAGAGAACAGACCATCAGTGCAGGGGAATAAAATATTTCACCATATGAGATGCAACAAATGAGTTTTATTCCATCAACAGCTACAAAGAAAGCATCACACCTGTAGTCTCTGTATGTGTATGCCGGCGGTTCCTTCCAGCACTCATTGGCATCAGGGTCCAACAGACAGTTGTCAGCATGGATAGGATGGCTCAGGTCATTCCTGTGATCTTGTTGACCTAAGAACCGAAGAAGGATTACATATGCATCTACAGAGCTAAGATCTCACAGAAACACATAGCTACTCATTTCTATCAATAAATCACCCTGAATGTTAGAGCGTGGAATAGTTCCACTTAGACAAAAATAAATGTGCACATCTTATGGCATCATGTGTGTGTGTTACTGTGCATAAGCTACCTGTGATAGCTGTCCGACACACCAGGTGTGTGTAGGAGAAGTGCAGAGTGGAGTTTAGCATGAAATAGGACTCGATAATTCGTCGTGCTCGTTCGCTGGCATTGTAGAAGAGGCGAGCACTCCTCATTGGTACTCTGCCTTCGTAACCATACTGCAGGAAGGAGGAAAAAAAAATCAAAATTATGGTGTATAATTTGGACAAATTCTAGATTAAATCCTGGAGCTAGGTGAGTTATTTCTGTTTAGTATTGAATGTACCTGCAGAGTTCTGAGTACAGTAGCTCCTTCAAACCTCTCATTGGGGGTGTGTGGAGACATCCTCCCTCTGTAACCATCTCCAGCCATGGTGACAGCCTGGATGATGTGAATGAAACCACAAAAAAAGATTGTCACCACACTTAACCAACTCATAATAGGGATATCTTTGTCCAACAGTCCTTTTTTGCCATAATTATTTATAATGTTCTCACATATGCCAGGTTTCTGAGATCTGCACACTCCTCCTCAGATATAACATGATCAAACAACACCCGCTGGGTCCCGTTCAAGGCCATTGAGTTCTGCACCAGCTGCACACTGTCATACACTAATGGGCCACCTACACAGATCACAGAACAGTATGTAACATGTTATCTTTGCAATCTGTCAGCAGTTTAACGCACTGTTTAGTTCATCTGCAGTAACCATGTCAGTGCAAAGGTTACCTTCTTTGAGCTGCTGTGAAGAAACAGCAATGACGTTTTTCTTCTCTGAGATAGGAACATACTCCAACCAGCCGTCTGTGCCAGAGGGAATCCTGAGAGCGGAGAAAGCAGAAGGACCAGCTTCCATAAGATGTAACAATGTTAAGCAGCAATAACTGATTATTTTGGCCAACGGGACAAATAATACTGTTTATCTAAGTTGTTGTTTCTGAACTGCTCATAAATGCAAATTGTGGCATTCTCTTTAGTGCCACCTGCTCCTACATGAAGAAAAAAATCTTTTTTTCCTATAAAAAGCTCAACACATCATTATCAACATCAGTAACTCTAATGCAGAGTGAGTGATGTAGTTTTTTTTTTTGCCATTTACAAACAGCAACTTCGTATCCAGAGATTATTATAACAATCTCAATTTCCCACTTGGGAAATTTCACTCTGCATTTGACCCATCTCTAGATGTACTAGAGAGCAGTGTTTCAGCACCTGGAGAGCAGCTGGGAGGGGTTAAGGGCCTTGCTCAGGGGCCCACAGTGGCTCACCTCTGTTGGCACACCAGGGAGTCAAACCTGGGTTCTCCAGAAGAGGTAGGTATATAACTTTTAATGGCAAAAACAAATCACATCTACAGTATAACCTTATTTTCCTTTTTACTAAACACATCTGTCATTACTTCTTTGTTTTTTCACTACAGTCAGTCATTTTTTTTATAATCCTGTCAAACACTAGAAGTTGAAAATTTATGACAATCTATTTAATAGTTGAGGCTGTCGAGTATCTGCTCTTTTAGTATGCTGATTATGGCATGCTGCAAGCTGTTCAAAGATGAGTGTATGAGGTTCACTGAAAACTATTCCAACAACAAGTATAAGAGAGTGGTAAGCATAAAGTAGAACTTAGTTGATAATACTTTTTACAAGTTTGTAGGATGCTTTAGGCAAACTGCATGATAATACATTAATATGCAGTTTGCCTTTTGTTTACATGACACTGTACATTTCGGATCTTTTTACCTGTTTGAGTCATCTCTTCCACCTGTGCTGCTCCAGTAATTCTGCAATAGAAGACAAAGGGAACTCTGTAAGCAGCATACCACAGAAACAGATGGCTGTCTCTGAATGTTGTGGAGGGTGTTGATGTGACCAGCAGATGGTGCTGTTGGCCAAACGGAAGGTGTATGGCGGCTGTGCCAGACACCTGTTACCCTACTTTAAGTCAGTTGGCAGCAGGCAAACATTAAGGCTGTTACACACTCAGCAGGAGAGCTGCTCCACATCAGAGGCATGTGGGCTGGTTTAACAGCAATTGCCTGTTAAATAACAAAATCTTCCCTCATGTCTGAGCAAAATTGAGAATTTATCAGCAGTTCCTTGTGAGGTTTTGGATAAACATGAAAAATGTATGTTGTTGTACTCACCCCTTCAGTGAAGTCTGCACCCATTATTTTGCTGCCAATCAGAAGGAGTTCGAGCTCCTGTTTATGCCTCCTCAGGTATACTGCGGCTTCCTGTAGACACACACACACACATAAACACCACACAATGGTTTATAACATCTGTAAAAAAGAAAAATTACATCTGAATTTGAATGTGCTTTTAAGCATGTTCTTTAACACTTGCAGTTACATTTCAACAGCAATATTAAGACTGATTTTAGGCTTTAATAAATCACAGCACAGACAACCAAAGCAGCAATGATCTGGATCTGCTCCAAAACTTCATCCTTGTCTCACTTCTCTATCAAGTTTCATAAAATTGTCAAGACAACTTGGATCTTTTGTGAGAGAAAACCAAAGTCTGTGTTTTAAAATGGCAAACGTAATTGGTGGATTTTTCATTTTTATCTATGTTTGATGTGGATTCCTAAAATGAGCAGTGAATCAAGTTAACAAATCAGCGATGTGGTGAAGAAATTTCCCAGTTAAACTGTAAACAAATCTTTCAGATGGAGTAAGGCCGTGATGACGAGTATTACGAAACCTGAGCGGCCTGCAGCTATTTTTTCTTCAGCTAACTTCCAAACACCCACGCTCAAAAGTTGTTTTAATAGACTTTTGCAGGCACTCTGACCCCACTTTTCCTCCTCCTCCTAAGTTCCTGAAAGGCAGGATTCTTTGGCAGGAAGGCAGGTTGAGCCTGGCACTGACATCCAGGACTAAATGAGCTCCCTGAGGCAGGAGGGGAGAGGAGGCGATCTGTAGACCAATTACTGTGCTGGAAACTGACAGGACTGAAAAGATTGGAGAACTGGAAAAACGTAAGCTATGAGTTAAAAATTTCAAGCATGTTGCTTTTCAGTGTTTCTATTGCATACACACTTTGTCACGTACTGCTGGGAACATACAGTCTCTAATGAGAAGCAGGCTTTCCAGAAAGAGGTGTTTGGAGTTAAATGGGGATGATAACCAGCTCGACAGGCACACACACAATTATAAATTACTTATAAGAATAATGAGACCGTGGGAAGAAATTTGGTAGATTTATCGCTAGATTGAGAAAAAACATTTAAATAGAAAACAAACTTTAAGAGGCAACGTCTGCCGAGCTGCAAGTTGTAAGTTTGTCCAAGAAATACAACAAAACTGTTTCTGCATCTCGTCTCTGGTCAAAAACACACTTTTTCTGTTGAGTCTCTCCTCGCAATCTGCACTGTGTTATCTTCTTTTCTTCCTCGTGTGCTGCAGTCTACATTAGATAGTTTTCCACTTTGCTTCAGTTCAGAGCTCAAATCCTGAGTAGACAGCAGCTGTTGGATCTTGTTTATGTGGGTTTCTTTTTTTTCTAAATTCTCGCATGTGTAAATGGAGCAATGATTTGTTTTCTTCTGAAAGCTTTGAAAGAAGTGTTCCCGAGAGCATGCAGTGATTTCCACATCAGAATCAAGTCTGTTTTAAATCAAGATGAAAAACATACAGATTTCTCAGTTTTTCTCTCTCTGTATTTTATTGATATTATTATTTAAAATTGATGGTGATTTACTTGCCCTAACAGTTTTTCCACTTTCACATTTACATTATACCACTGAAAGACTCTCTGGAGTGGTCTTTTCATGCAAAGTCAAGTCAATGTTTTCAATTAAACTAATCAGGTATCTGATAATCAATATTATAGCACTGCACAGTTTTCCAGTCTTTTGTTGCCCACCTTCTTTTTTAAAATGTGTTTTGGATATTTTTTCTTACCATTTTTAGATCAATGTTGACAAATCACTGCTATTAAATTTTCTGATTAAAATCCACATAATGATATAATTTTTTATATAATCAAGTTTGAATTAGTTAATAATAATATATATTCTTTATATTATAATACATATAACCTAAACTACAGGTATAACTAATGTCATTACAATCGTTGCATGCTCATTTTCTCTTATAAGTTCACTTGTTTTTGACTGTCAACCAGAAAAAAATTATCTGTCCATCCTTTATAATCTCTACAGGATGTAGTTAAGCTTTTAAATAATTATAATGATCTGGCTTCAGCTCCCAGTCTGTGGCACTATATTGGTGTAATTTTCCTTCTCTGCAGACCTGTCCCACAAACTATCCACTGTAACTTTCACCCTCCAAACCATCTTCTCAAAACCCTACTGTGGCCTAGCAGATCCTGACCTCTCTTGGTTTGCCATCATGTCCCAGCACTTCTCTGTAGAAATCCACATTGTCCATCATGAACTCCTCTCCTTCATGGAATAAAAGGTAGGTCAGAGCACACTGCAGCGCATCCTTCAGCCTGTTCCCTGCACAGAGAAAGGGACACATTGAACAGCTGAAGCAGTTACATCTATATAACTGTAAACACACAGAAACACACACACACACACACATCAAGTTTTGCAGTGCTGAGCCTGCTATTGTGAAATGTGAAATTGTATCTATTGCTGCTGACATTCCAACACTATTACTACAATGGAGCAAAAGCAGCTCTGTGGTTGACATAGTGGAAACAACACACACATACACACACATGGCCCAGGAGCTGCTCATTACAACAGCAGGATGTCTGTGATAAAGTGAGACAGAGGCACTTTCAGGGCTGTCTTGTGTTGCTTCCCTGCTCTGAACAGAAACACAAACACAGTCTGAGATATTTAGCCTCAAACACAAATCAACAACACACACCTTCACCTTCGCATGCGATGCAAGTCCACACACAAACACATTCTTTACTAGATTGTGTAGGTGCAGGGCTAACAGAAGACTTCCTGCCTAGGCAGCCAATGTGTTGCTGTGAGCTGGATGCTCTCAAGTCAATAAAAATTCAGAGCTAAAAAAAAATCGTCACTGAGGATTTATTTAAGGAACTTAAGCAGTTCAAGCACAATCAGCGGCTCCTGAATGATACAGCAGTTTATGGGCATGGTGCCAGTGATCCTACCTTAGATTTTCCAGCTTCTCACAATAATAACACTGGGGTTTAAGTTAAAGCACATACAACCAGCAGGAAGCCTATTCTCAGTGTGTTCCAGCTTTCTTATTTAAGCCACATGTTTGTGCCTCATCTCACATCTATGTGGTCTTTTTCAACCACACCATGTTTCTGTGCCAACTTTCTTTCCTATAGAGCTTTTCACCATTTTATCACCAGCCAACAAAGAAGATGATTCTCATTTACTGTCACGCACAAACACCACAAACACACATACTCTTACTGGATACAGACACACACCAGATAATGTTAATGTTGTAAACGGTGTAGGGTGTGGTCCTTTGTGGACTGATTCAACCTGTCTGCAGCTTCTTGTGGTCACCATGAGTGCTTGTATGTGCATGTATGTGTTTGGACACATGACCTATGGGTGTATCCAAACTCTTTGTTCGCACACTACACACAGCGAGTGTTTTTAAGAACTTTGAACTCATTCTGTCAAAACCTGACAGTTTAGGTCTTTTGTACATCCCCCATACGAAATTATGACTGTCCACTGATTAAAGACAAAAAATAAAGGTAAAGACTTCTATCATCCCACCTTTGAAATATGCAAACTGAAGGTAGTCGTAGTGCAGAGGCAGGTAGTTCTCCATGGGTGAGAGGCGGCCTGGCCGAGTTGCAAGGTCTCTGACACACTCGTGTTCACAGTGCAGCACCTGAGTAAAATGATCTGCAACAAAAAGGCACTGGGTCAGTTTACAGATGAATGACATACAATATTCTAATTACAGTAAGTTTTTTATTTGGATGACTTTATGACCTGCTTGGTTTAATTCTTAAGGTTTAATTTCTTAAATGCAGATTAAATTATGCTTTAGCCAAAACCTGCAAACCAAGAATAATTGGCTGAATTTTCATATGAACTGTAACTTCGTATAGATTCTTTGAGGAATCCAAATGTTACAGCGTGCTACATATAATTTCCTTTTGTCCAGCACTGAGAGAAGGGCCAGGAGTGTGGGTAATAGCAAACTTGTATGTGTGTGTGTGTGTGTGTGTGTGTGTGTTGTGTGCATGTATGTGCAGTGAAGTCACTTTTGAGCAGCTGCAGCAACCTTTCTTCACTCTGAGATGGAGATGTTGTGGTGTGTTTCAATCCCTTTAAGAGTCTCAAAGGAAAAAAGATCAAAACTGAATTCTGCAAAACTGCAGACAGACGTGTGTCAAAAACTGAAATTTAAACTTGTAAAGACTGAAATTAATTCTACTCCTTTCTTTTTATCAAGCTCACACAGCAGATTGCATTACTATAACAAATACATACATCTTTGCACAAATAAACATGATCACAGACTCTTTCATAGCCATTCAATGGAACATAATCCCCTGATTCTAAGTAAAACAAAGCCTGGCCAAAACTAATTAGTCGTCTTTCAGTGTTTATGCAACCTGGCCATGCGTTTTTTAGGCAAAGCACACTTGTCAGTAATTAGACTGCAGCTACTGCACAAAACCAGCTTCATTTTCCAGAGAAGTCCAGACTCATGTCAATAAAATTCCCCCATACCAAAGCTACTGTGTATGTGACAATATGGTTAAATAATTATGATCTTGTGTAAGAATGTTGCTGTGGACTTATGCCTTCCCTTCACATCAGACATGTCTGATTCTATGCATTACAGCAAGACAGTTAAAGCCAAAGGACTTGTTTTAGTACTGCATTAGTATAGAAACACTGTGCAAACAGAACTAACTAATAAAACAGGGCATAAAATGGGAGATTAGGGCCTCCCATTTATGAGGCTCATTAAAAATGTGTGACTAATATTTGGTAATGGGCTGTTAGATTCCTCACTTTAACTGGTAGTATGATGAGTGACAGTAGTTGTTGCACACACAGATTCTTCTGCATTTCCATTTCCTTTGTATTTTGCATTTCTGACTCTTTTGTATTTCCACTGAGGTCTAAGGTGCAAGTTTTCATTAAGTTATTTAGTCAGAATGCTGCTGTTCTGGTTGGACTTTAACCTGTTCTCCTGACCCGTAGAAGACTATAATGGAACATGTTTTCCAAATCCCAGAACAAATTGAGCTGAGGGGCTCTCAATGCATCGGCATTCAGTGGTACTCATCCAATCCCACTTTTATTTCCTATTGTTGTTATTACTTGTATCATTCTTGATATGTAAAATGAGCTCATATTCCCAGCTGGAGAGTTTGGTAAAACAACCAGCACAAACTTAATCTTTCCAAAATCAATATATTGACTGGCGCAGACAGATCTGCTGGCTTTGGTGTGTGTGGCGACTCTACAATACTAAAGTCTTTTGGATTTTGTCCGAAGCTGAAGCCAGGAAGATTTGAACACCTCATGAGCATGAAGAGTTATTTAGCCTCATCTAAGCCTCCCTAGGCTGCCTCACCAGAATCAAATCCATCTCAGGCTTGAAGCAGCATAACTAGAGGTGCTGGTGGCTGGATGTGTGTCAAAACCGAATCACACATCATCATGGTGAGCCGATAACAATGACCAGCAAACCAACTAAACAAGCTTTTCTCCACTTCAAAACCACTGTTAGAGGAACTGCAAATCAAAACACACTAAGAAATTTTGCATCAATAGCTGAAAGTAGCCGAGAATCACAACATCAGCTTGAGATTTCTGTGTGGTTTAGAAAGTGGAACGCACAGTCAGAATTTTCAAAAAGCAATTAAACATCAAACATAGCTTATTACAGTATAATTTAAAACCAAAAAAGTTTAAAGATGTGCATCAGCAGCTATCAATATCTGCCCGCTTTAGTTCCTAACATAAGCAGTAATGTCTTAGCTCTAATTAAAAACATAATGAGGATTTGTCACTGTGGCAAAATACACCAGCAAAAATACAACCAATCACACCAACCAGTCACTTTATATACATGTCTGTGTTAGTTTACCCTGAATCTGCTTTAACCATCCATGCATATGACTCATTCCATGCCACATGACGATAAATACAAAGCTGCATTCTGTGTCAAGTTTTCTACTCTTACCTGATACAAGTTCATGTAGGCTGTAACGGTAACGGAGGTGATCATGGCCTTCAAACCTCTGCGGACCTTGGCACAGGGCCCGACACTCCACATCAGCTTTATAATATTCCACCAAAGCTTCTTCAAACAGAGCAACAGCTCCTTCGTAGTTGCCTTTGTCGTACAATCTTACTGCCTCTGTGAAGGCGTGCTGTGATAGAAAAAAAAGAGAGGCAATGATGGGAGAGAGGAACTATGGTACAAGCATTTAGCACAGATAAAATCCACAGAGTTCTGTAAATAAACTTGCTGGTTCATAAAAGCTTTTACAAGCCCTCTGGTGAGCATCAAAATTTCTGCAGAAGCTTTGCAGTAAACAGTAGGTGGGGAGGGAAAGTTGGCCTGATTTGCAGCTAGAGAGAACAATCATAATAAATTCTTAAGGAAGAAATACGTAAAAGGATATTCAATACATTCATTTAATATCCTCAGAAGAAAAGAAATGTGCATCCATAGAAACAGAGCTCAGATATCTGCAAGACTGCAGAGATGGAAGCAAAGAATCCATCAGTAAATTTTACTTCTTTCAGAAAGAAGAGGTAAGAACTTAAGTTTTACTAAAGGGAAGTCCAGAGAGAGAAACAGCAGAAGCTGCTGATAAAGAAGCCAAAACTCTTCTGTGTTCAGTGCTTCACCAAAACAAGCACTTAAAGGCCTCAATGAGTTTCCAGTTATTAAACTTTAAGCACCATTAACTCAACGGCCACTTGCAGAGCAACAGCAGCTGTACTTTCCAACTTTCATAAAAAGTGAAATCACAGACCAGAGTTATTGAAAACTCATAAAAGATGCTTAAAAATTCAAAGATAACAGATCAGGATTTTCTATCTAACCTGGTGAGGCCGGGCTTCTCTGTCCACAAAATGGTCTTCACTGACTCCTTGGAGGGCTTTGTACTGCTCCAGGTCTTGGCCCATCTCCACATGTTCTGGATTGGCCTGGAAATAGGTATGAGCTGCAGCGGCTGCCTGGTCGGGCTGCTTCAACTGAAAAAAACAAGCAGAGAAAAAGAGAAAAAAGTTATATTATTCTAATAGTAATAACAGTAGACTTTAGCTCTGGCATAGAAACAGTTAGACACGCTGCCATTTTTTTTTATTATTATTATTTTTTTTAGATACGTTGCCATTTTTAAAACTGCCAAAAACTCATGAATTATAATCTGTCCATTTTTTCTAAAGCTGCAACTGCAGGAGGAAACAGACTTGAAAAAAAAACACAAACACACACACACACAAAGGGGATTTGCCCAGTCATTTTGAATCCACGTTAAGCAAAATATATAAAAATTTTGGTTTGTCACAACAGAGAAAAAGGAAGATTTAGGAGGCCATGCTGTTCCCATCCACATCCTGTTATTAAAAAGAGAGCTGCCATCATTTCAGCTAATATGATAGATGAGGTCTTTGCACTCTAACCATATGGAGATGCTGGAAGTAATATAATAAACTATACATCCACAAGAATCCAGTCTATGTCCTAAGAAATGTATGTAACATAAACACAGACAAGATTTAATGTTAAGAGTGCAGAAACATGAGGAAGGGTGCCATTCATAGCTGTTACACACCAAACAACTTCAACAGAAAGTAAATGGAAACAGCAACTGAATAGCTTCATGGAGTTTGTTTAAAACTTCAGGTATTTGAAAAGGAATTGATGTAATTAAAATTGTAGTACAAATTTTGTCACATGTATTCTGATCTCAGAGAATTAACATTCCTGGGTTAAACCTCAGTATTCATATGTATGAAACCTTTATCCACTTGTGAATGTAGTCAGGCTGCAGAGTGGATGTGTGACTGCATTTCATGAAAAAGTTGAGTTAGCAGCTCTGGTCTTTTATTATATTACTCTTTGTTCTTTGCAACACGAAAAAGTCTTTTAGAGAAATGGAAAAGGCTTTGAGGATGTGCTGAGAGGTTGGACTTTGTGTGGGGCTCATTAACATGTTCATAGATCCCCACTCAATGGAGAAAGACCCGTGCAAGGTCCATGAAATAATAAGGCGACAGCATTTTTTTTTCCCACAGGAAAAACTTAAAAATTATACAATTTTCCAGAAAACAGTTGAGTTATTGTGGGGATCGGGAACCACTTGAAGAGACTTTAATCCTGCAGTAGCTGCTTTGAAACAGCACATGTAGCAATGTAAAATAAAACAACGAAAATCAAGCAAACAACAACAACAACAAAAGATTTAAGTAATTGGTAGGATCTTGATTCCCTTTCATTCTTTAAAAAACAAAGAACTCGTCATCCACATTAGATAAGATCGTGATCATGTTCAGGCAACAACATGAACAGGAGACTACAAACACTTGAAACAGATTCCAACTCACCAGTCAACTCATGAAGCAGTTTGTTTTTACATTTCCATCCATGTTGTTAAAGAAATCAAGACATTTTATTGCTATAAAAAAGGTAACGTGTTATTTGACATTGACTGATCTGGACAATAAGTGAAGAGATGTGAGCAGAAAGAAGTGGAGTATTAGAAGTTGATTTTAAGGAAATAGAAGACAGATCCAGTGAGGTGAAAGTAGACAAAGCTGAAGACAGAGGATGCTGTCTGTTGGATATCTCCTGCAGAGACATCTGACTGCTTTTGTGTAAACCCTTCAGCTCGCCTTCAGCTTTCACAGGTGTTAATCTGAAGCAGATCCCAGGGTTTCACAATCTTTTAACTAACAGTTTAGAAGGTCAGTCTGGCCTAGCTGCCAAAATCATAACCACCTTATCAACACACTCTGCTCTGTGTTCTGCCACTTAGCACTGACTATAAACATGAAAAATTCTTTGCACTGTACTTGTGCGTCATTTCTATGGGGCTCATTGAACTAATTCTCATGTTCATCCCTGAAAGATTTGGGGAATCCCTGGTTTTGAAAAGTGGATCGTCCTTTTCTGAAGATCTCTGACAGGACACACCCACATGCTGTTTATATGAAAATAATGTACTTTGTATTTTCTGCAGGGAACACAAACATGCTCCAAAAATCTGCACAACACATCAGGAAAGATATTCTGCTCTGATGGAAGAAGCAGAAAATCCTCTTTCCATAAACATATCATTTCATTCTTAACAATAATAGCACTGTGTGACAGCACTGGATCTGTTTCATGTGGCAGAACAAGCAGCAAGAGAGAAAAGCCCAACAAGACATGCTTGATTAGCCCTAAAAGGCCAAAGGGAGAGGCAGCATTGAGAGCATTCCTGGCAGGATAAACTGGCTGGAGTCACCAGGAGGCACACAGCATGACTGATCAGTCGCCGGGTGAGGAGGAGAGATAACATAAGACAAAGGTTTTGAAGAACATTTTAGCTTTTCATGTATATTTTTCTTATTTTGTATGTTTTATGAAGTATGCAACCACAAGTCATCAGACTCCAGAGGCTAACAGACAGAGGAGCTGGTAAAAATGTGTAATGGATGAAAAGATCCAATCGAAATATAATTCTTGGGAATGATGCCTCATAACTAAAACACAAAACAGTCTACAGCACAAATTTAGAAAGTATAGTTCCCCCCTGATGCACATTAAATCCAGCTACTTTTACTCCAAATATTTTAATGCAGTCATGTTCTTTATAGCTTGCATTTTCAAGCAT
Organism: Melanotaenia boesemani; assembly: GCF_017639745.1. Classification (NCBI taxonomy): domain Eukaryota; kingdom Metazoa; phylum Chordata; class Actinopteri; order Atheriniformes; family Melanotaeniidae; genus Melanotaenia; species Melanotaenia boesemani. The sequence continues at coordinate 18,448,270 of NC_055695.1, read as the reverse complement.
TTTACTAGCGGTTGTCCTCACAGTTCTCAGGAAATTATACACTAATGCAAAGATAGACTGAAAGAAATCTAAGTTCATCAAAAAATTGTCTGGAACACTTGAGTGCACACAAGGATCAGGAATGCATTAAAAACAGATGAAATCAGTTTGAGGGTGGATTTTTCCTCTAACTGATGGCACAGCCTCAAACACACACATTTCCGTCAGGGTCAACATTCTTCACGTCTCCCTAAGATAAGTTTGGTCAAGCATCTTTAAGAGAGTTTGATTATCGTCTGTTTAGATATTTTGTCAAGAGGAGACTAAACAGCATAGAGCAGAGCAACTGTGTTGTCCAAGGAAGGAAAAGGTGAGGGAAACGTTCACAGTCACAAATCTGCCTTCACCCTCCTCATCTTCCTCCTCTTCTTGGAAAGAAGATAGGAGATAATTCAGAATACAACATATACAGCTGTGGTACTGGATCCACTTTGCTGTGGATTGACACCTCCAATCAGGACAGAGGAAGTTCTGATCATTCAAGATTTATCATATTTTTTCCTTAAATCAAGGAATTATTAAAATCTGCTAACATTAGGATTGTGCATCGAGAAACACATGCGAATATATGAAACTGAAAAGAGTGAGCCTCTGAGGATAGCACAGCACAAATCAATCATAGGTTGAAGGAGAGACTGCCAGCTCACTGAATTGTGTAATGGAAAACAGCCTAAAAGAAGCCATTTACATGTAGATCACAATGACATGGGAGGAGAAAACCAATAGTAAACTGTGCTGTAGCTCTTTATTATCAGCACAAAAGAGGTGAGCAGCATAATTCAGCATGAACCTGTACATTTTCCACTGAGAAAATAATTTATTTTTAATGTTTGACTGTTTGTTTCAGTCCAGCATTGGACACCCTCCACTCTGGATTAAATGACTGACCAACAAAACTGCATGGAAATGAGAGAGAAGGGAACTGATATGAACTAACACCAGTATTTTCATAAACACTCTGTCATAGCTGATTGCAGAAAAAGCAAAAGATTGTTGGTTCATGATGCTACTTGCATTCAAATTCCATCTTGTGACTCCTTTCACTAACTTTCCACTGGTTAGGTATAGAAGCTGCAAAATGCACATTTTAACTATGATAACAATCTGTAAAATCATTTGACAGAAAAAAAACAGCCTCAGAAAATGTTGCAATCTCATAATTTACTACAGATCAAATAGCCACTACTTCCTTTTGGACATATGGAAAACCTAATATAGGTTTTCAGGTTCTGAATCAATATAAAATACATAAAACAGCTAAATGCCAAAAGTGAACTGGTCATTTTTAGAGTTTTTACATTTATTAGTTATACAAATAGCAAGAGTGTGAATGTTGATGCAAATCCACTATTTCACTCATGTCGAACCGCTTCCAATTTGCAAGTCACTCCTGCTTTAAATGCAGTCACTGAAAATTGTTTGCACGACGCAGCAGAAAATTTAATCTGATCTGTCGGTTTTGCCTTTGATATGCAAAATTTAAACTTACAGCCACACAAACTCTGCCATTAAAAGCAAATCTTTGAACACATTTAAGAGTCCACATCTTGTACATTTTTCCTCCCGCATAATTTCAGAGAAGCACCTGCAGAGGTGAATGACTGCTACTCAGTCCGAGCCCTCGGTTTGCCATCAGTCTGAGAGAAGAGCTCTTGATGTGGGTGCAGCATCACGCCAAGTCAAACTCACATCAAGCATGCTCCTCCAGGCCTCCTGCCTGATTCACAGGTATGTAAACAGGCCTGACCTGATGCTACAGAAACAGTGATGGTGTTGTGACAAAAAAAAAAAAAAAAGAGACCCTCATCCCACTACCACAATCAAGCTATTTGCACAAACCCTACAGCAAAAGTTACTTTACCAATATAAAAAAAACAGAGAGCAGCTAGCAACAGCTGTGCATGGTTAGTGGTCAAAACTGTGCAGAGCTGAACACCTGAGAGACGAGTTGTTTCAGGGATTTTCTACGGTTCCCATGAGGCTGGAAATTTCTGGTGAATTAGACAGAAATGAGTGTTCAGGCTTGCTGTGGGCAAAAATACAGCTGCAATAAGGGCTGGGCGATATGGCCTAAAAATAAAATCTCAAGATTTTTTATAACCACATCCGATTTCCGATTTTAATAGATTTTTTTTTCTTTTCTTTTACAAAACATAAATAAACTTATTAAGAACATTTATTTATTTATATAAATAAATGCCAGCAAAAATAAAGCATATAATGTCATAATTTTTCCACCATATAAACAACTTCATATCTTACAAAGAAAAATGCAACACAATGGATCCATGATCTCTTTCCATCTGATTCCTTATCATACAGGATCCACTGCAGAAATAATTCCCCTGATGAAGGTTGTCTTTTAACGAGAGTTTGTGGGCTGAAGTTGACTTCTGCATCTCGTAGAGAGCAGCATTTCTCATTGTAGTTATACGCACAGTTAAATCGCAGGCATGAGTGAAGGGTCACTTCACTGAAAATCTGTCAGACAAACACCGTTCTGGTGTGGAGGGAGGGCTAAGTCTGCTGCTAACTAAGTATGAAAAAAATCCAGATTTTCATAAAAATAAATCTCCAGAAATGGAAAATTTGATTTATCGATTTTATCGATTAATCGCCCAGCTCTAGCTGCAATAAACCAAATATCCAAATTAAGTTAACATCTTAATCATATACCAACAGGATAACATGCCTATGCAGTTCCAACAAATCTTCCCAACAGAGAATTGTATGAATACAATCTGAATTTATTTTTTTACCTTCTTCTCTACAAAGTGTTTGTATGGCCAAGTGGATGTAAAGCAGTTTTCTCTTAAATACAGTCTCTGCTGTTGGTGTAATCTTATAAACCTTAAAGTCCAAATATCTAAAAACAATCAGCCCTGTCTCAAACTAAAAAAAACAAACAAAGAAGCAAAAAGCCAAAAACTAATTAAAATGGGAACACACAATGACTGAATACTACATAGAGTAGGGTAAAGAAAAATCTCAACGTGTTCCCAAGAATATTATGGTAGTTGACTGCAGTAGGAGACTGTTTTCACCTTGTTTATCTGTAGTTACAACTGTTGCAGCCTCTTGTAAATTACATGAGGTTAGCAATACAATCAAAAACTACTGAGGATGAGGGAAAGATCATGATTTGATTAAATTGCTGTCTTTCAAAATGTCTGAGTGTGATGACAGAGACCCAAAGGGAACATCAAAGAGTCTGTTTTGGCAATGCCAATATAACCAAAACTAATAAACATCTCATAATGCAGCAGCCTTTATTTAATCTGTTTTATTTAATCCGTTTTCTTCCACAAGTTGTGCAAAAGCAACACAAATGCAGATATGCGCACACACAAACGATGATTCATGTCAACTGAGAAAAAGGAGGAAAAGAAAAAATGATGCAGGAAATAATGGGATGTATTGAGCCAATGCTTTAAATCACATATTAAGAAATCCAGAAAGTGTTTAGAAAACCGCATAATGAGGCTTGTATTGTTTATGGTAAGCGATGTCATTGATGACATTTAAAGCCTCGCTGCGTGTATCGGTTCAGGAAATGGTTCGTATGTTGATGCAATTCATAGACAAATAGAAAGTCCAAGGAATCTCCTCACAATTACACACAGTTTTTTTTTTTTTTTAAATATAAATTAAATGTTCCTCTTCACCATTTGCACAAGCACCTTCACCTTCACTGTCCTGTTCACAAGTGTTCACTTTCCTCTTCTTTTTGAAAGAAAAGCTAATTGTCCCCATCACTTTTATATGACTCCTTCATCAAACAGGGACATAAAGAGGACATTTACTTTGGTATGTGTGCCGCTACTAAGACACTCATGATAATGTATCAGTCAAGAAATGTATTAACATTACAAACAAGCAAGAAAATCATAAACGGGAGACAAAAACACAGGTTTGAACGGGTTATTATCTTGTACTCACAAGAGAAAAAATGCTAAATGTTAAATTAAAATGAGTTCAGTCATTATTCCCAAGTCCAAACTGTGACAAGACAGCTTTGAGTGTCCCACACAGTTAAAACTACTCCTAAAGTCTCCTAACTATCATGTCTGTAATGTAGCAAACATAAATTGCGTTCAAAACCTCAAAACATTTCAGTTATTTGTGTGGAGCTCCCCTGTCTTTATGCTGATTCGGGAAGTATTTTAAATGGGGACAAAATTTACTCCCTTGTAAACAAAGAGGCCCCAGCAAATTTACTTTCACAGAACAAATATTTGTGTGTGAGGTGGCCGGTCTCAGGTTTGTTCTTTACTCTGCATTTATCCCCCAAAACAAGCAAATATAACACAAAATATGTGTGTCTGGTTTAATGGTAAATTTAAGGTACAAACCAAATAAGGTCAACAGCTATGTCATTACATGAGGTGAACTTTATGATAAGTGAAGAAAATAATGGACATGTAGACTTACAATAATGAGCAGACAAATGCTCATTTAACATAATCTTGAGGCACAGGATGCTCATAAAGGCAGTAATTTTGATTAACCAACTTTTAACTGGTTTATAAATCAGGGAAAAGTAATATAGGTCTAGTAAAGCCACCATAATGGTACATGATGACTGTAATCTTTGTTACTCTGGAGGTTTTTGCTGTCCACTCTCATATTCTGGTTCTGATTTAGGCAAAAAGTTGTTCAGATGGATTTGGGAACTGTCCATGTCAAACTAAAATGATTAATCATATTTCTTTATCGGTTTACCGTTTGCTTTCATAACTTCTACTCTGGCAAAAGCCAGTAAATGTTTTCTCAAACACTGGCAGGGAGAGAGGTTTTAAAGAAACCAGAGATAAATGGCTTGTGTAAGACAGCGGGTGAATAAAGGGCCCATCTTAAAATGCTTTTCAGCTGTGAATTATGCAAAGCTACAACAGTAGAGATGCTCCAAAATGGAAAAAAATATGCCTAAAGAAGACCACATTTTTCAAGTTCTTAATTAAAAACAAACAAATATTATTATGAGTGTGTGCTTTTTTCTTGGTTTAGAATGAAAACAAATTAAACATTTTGGGGTTTTACTGAAATCTGGCTTTAACTTGTCTTCTTGGTGACTGCGCTCAGAATTTGTTCATATTCTCTAATGATTAACACTACAAACATTTAGTAAGTGATGAAATAACACAAATCCATTAAATATAAATTACAAAGTGTAGCTCTTGAATCTATTAAAAATGTTGAATATGGTCCAGCCAAAGTCTGAAGTGTATCTCAGCAATCTCTCTGAGGGACAATACTGCCAACAAAACAGCATGGTTCTTTTTTTTTTCCTTTTTTAATTATTGTTTTCATGCACATGATTAAAGCAACTGAAAACTTCATCTTGTCTGTCAAAGCTGTTGCTGCTATGTTGCAGCAGTGCACTGGCACAAACACCTGGCAACAGAAATGCACATTTGAAAAGTTTGTCTAAATGGCTGATTAATTTCCCATGAGGCAAACACCCCACTTCCTCCACTGGATCATTTCAAAGGCTCACAGTGAGAGCTTTGATTGATGATTCAGAGAACTCAGAAATTCCTGGAAGTCTTGAAAACTGTCTGTTTTTTAAATGTTTACACTGAAGTCCCCACTATTACAAAACAATATGTCAGCCCTGTTATCCAACCAGTCTGAGGAGAATAGTTAAAATCAGGATGAAACATTTTCTTCTACATACATATTAGCACAAGAGCAAACATTAAGAGTCAGAAGGAGCTTTTGATTTATGTGTGATACTAATTGGGGAGATAAACATTGCAATTCCTACAAATTAACCTCTCAATCATGCATGCGTTCGTCTGATTTAATAAAGCGTAGCTTTCATGGACATATAACTGCTTCAGCACACATTCACAAGTCATATAATATCTTTACTGTACTCTGAAGATGTAAGTTCATCGTTTCATGATCTCAGCTAAGCAAACCAGACAAGGGTTTGTTTACCCACGACTAATAATTCAAATAACATTTTAACACATGATCTTAAATGTAGCTCATAATTTTTTCCAAGTGAGTCAGGAAACCAGCCAGCCAGACAAGGTGTACATTACACGCAACATGGATAACACATTAAGCACATGCTGTGGGGGGAAAAAAATGAGTGATGTCATTGGTTAAAGTTGTCTTCTTTGATGTGTTCCCTCCCTTTCTTCACCGCTCTAACCATCACGCCACCCCTGCGCTGCTCCCTGGTCTATTTCTGCTGACAGCCTTCACACTGACCTCTTTCTACGAGTCCTGGGCCACAACGTGTTCCTCCTATAAGGTCATGTCAAAAGAATTCTTCAGAAAACCTCACCACCATCACTATTAAAAAGACTCTTTCATTACAAACGTGAAGACATGGGAGGCATGGCGAGCTGGTAAAACCGCCCTCACTTCGTCCTTTAAGTGCCCAACTCTGTCCCCATGATGGCCTGTTTAAAAGAAAGCTGTGGTAGAATAATAATGCCACTGTTCACAGAAGCAAATGTGGACTATAGCTCCAGCTTTGTGTTTGGAAATGGCTGGCTTTGATTAAGGGGAAAATGAGTGGTTGTACTTGACCACAGAGAACTCAGAATGTGAAACAGGCACTAGTGATCCAGAATGTATTAGTAACCAAAACACAGTTTGTGTCTGAGCTAATGGGCTCAACTAACCTGAGTTGTGGTGGTTGTTTGTACATCCAGCCAGGTCTGCCCTGTGGCTGACATCATCCAACCCTTGAAGCAAAAGACTGCTTCCATTGTACTCCCTATCTTCACTGACTTCACAGTTAAGCTTGGTGGGAGTTCATGCTGAGAGACTACACAAGCCGCCCCCAAAGCTGTCCTGAGACCACCTAACACCACTTCAGCTACTGTATCCTTCATGAACCATCAGACTTTTTCCCATGTCCAACCTCGCTTCCTGGACACTTTCAGAACACACAGTGCCAGCTTTGTTTGGAAACCTAAAAAAAAAAAAAAACTGCAAGGTGTGTACATTTAAAGCAGTGCAGACAGGGTGGAAAATCACCCATAATGTCTTCCTCCTCCCATGCACGCCATTTTCATGCCCTCTTCAAACACCTTTCTCCCATTCCCTCCTGCCTGAAATACAGCAATACACACTCCTCTCTCTTTCTCTCTCTCAGGAACTTCTAAAAACAGACCTGGTCAGCCAACATCTTTTTTTAATGCTACGATCTTCTGATCTCACACCCCATCAGTTTTCATTCACATAAAGGTGCCTTTTTCTAGACTGGAAAAACTCTGACTGGTCCCAGAAATGTGAAAAACAGTGGTGTTTTGTCTGTCAATTTGCCTTTGGTTAAGGTTGGCGAGTGTATATCAACGGTGTGTACAGAGTGGAATGGGAGCCCATGCAGGGGAGGTGATATAACAAATACTACCTGCCAGGCTTTTTCCATGTTGCACAGAATTAAATAAAAACATGTGCAAGCAGTTTTCCTGTCAAGAAAGGGATGACAAAATGTATGCTGTATTCATTTGTCCCAAAGCAGCATAAAATAAATTCACATAAAATAGTAAATAAATAAAAACACCACAAGACAACTGGTGGCATTTAAAGTGTTATTCTGGGTTATTAGAGATAGATTTTATAGGTTATATGGTACAAATAAAGCCAGTTGCTGCTGCTTAGTACAGCTGCAACTGTGAGCTTGTAATGTTTTAAAGTTGTTAGAGATTCTTTTTTTTTTTAAAGGCTGGATTTCAAGGCCAACCAAACACCACATGGTACCAGCAGCTAAGGGGATGAAGGGAGGGGACCAACAGACTCCATCAGGTGGCATTTAGCGACTGTTGGGAGAATTGGCCAGGTGTTCCCGATCACCACATAAACAAAACCAGTCCTAACCAATACAAGGGCCATCACAGGTCCCTATTATATTCAGAATAGAATTTAAAATTCTTGTTCTTACATAAAAAGCTCTTAATGACCAAGCTCCATTGCATCCTAAAAGATCTCAGTCTCTTTTTTCTCCAGTAGAGCACTTTTCAGACTGCAGGCTTACTTGTGTTTCCTAGAGTTTCTAAAAGTAGAATGGGAGGCAAAGTCTGTGGTTATTAGGCACCTCTCTGTGGAACCAGCTTCCAGTTTAGGTTTAGGAGACAGATACCTTGTCTACCTTTATGAGTAGGCTTCAATTTTTCCTTTTTGATAAAGCTTAAAGTTGCTTGGGTGACCCTATTCCTACAGGCCGCTAGGGACTGATGCACTGAGCTCTGTGATCTATTGTTGTCATTAACTTGTGTTTCCTTTTGTCTCAGCAGGTATTCCTGGTGGGGGGCTACGGTGCCTGTTAACCCCTCTTTCTGAGGCAAATGGCCAGAACCTTTCCTGGTTCTAGTTGTACTGGAGGTTTCATTTTGTTAAAGGCAGTTTTGTCTTTCCACTGTCTTTTTTCAAAGACAAGATTCAATGGGGTTAATTTAACTAGTAGGCTTTTTTTCTTTTTAAATAAAAAGGCTTTTAAAAACACAGCTATTATAACTTTGAGTCATTTGGATTATATAATCATTTTGATTTGGATGTAATTAGATTATGGTGAACTGTATCATATTTCAGAGTAGATAACCAAAATACCCCAAAACTCTGTGGACCTTTCACTTTTTTTTTTAATTCTTTTTTTTCAACTAGTAAAAGCTTCATAGATGAGGGGATTTCCCGTCTGTGAGTAGGATTACAAGAAGCAGTCCATTTAAAAGGAAACATTTACAGCCCTGCACTCAGATACCAGGTCGAAGGTCAGTCCCTCACATGAGTGTGGGCTTACTTAGTTTTTCCACTTCAAATATAAAGGCATCAGCCTGAAAAAATAATTAAAGCAGAGCGTTGAGTTTAAGTGTTAAATCTTAAGTATACAAATTTGTAACTGTCAACAAGTGAACTTGGAAGAAAAGCACAAAAGAATATACGCCTAAGAAAATTGTGCATATGTGGTGACTGGGACTATCCCAGAAAGCATCCAACCAAACTCCCTGTACCCATCCTGTCACTCCCCCCCATAATCCCAAAGAGATCATCAAACTTATTTGTTCCTGTTGATGGCAATTTGTTGCAATTTGAGCAATACATGCCTTAAACAGAAGGAGGTGAGAGGCTACAAGACGTCAGAGCATCAGTGATGGATGTGAAAATCCTGCTGGAAACTATCAAAAGCCATCAAACATATGTGTGTTATATTTGACAGGGTTTTACATAAATGGCTCCTTTTGTGTAGATCTGCACTTAAAATGAACTTTCCAGTCACTAAAAATTGTTTCATCATCACTGATGAAGATGAGTCAGCTGCCATGACAGAAACATCTCTTAAAGGCATATCTAGCAGCTCAATGTCAGCACTTGAAGAGTATGAAAGGTTCAAGTGCCCTGAAGGAGTATTTCCTGGTTGAAACTTCAAACAAGCTTCACCTTAACTGTCTGAATGGTAATCGAGCCATCTTTTTCTGAGTGTTAAATCAAACAGTGACAGAGTAATTCTTTCCAGTGTCTCCTCAGAAAATCAACCCATCAATCAATCCATCAACCTGTTGTCTTTTAAAAATGAGAAATTCCATGTACTTTAGACAATTATAAGGAAAGAGGTCAGTTGATGGTGGGAAGGAAGCAAAAACAATTGAGCCAGGAAGAATGTGTTTCCTTCAGTCTCTTTCTAAAACTGCTGGTGGTTTGCAAGTTGAGACCAAGACACCCATATCCACAGTCAGGAATGAAGGCTGCAATCAAAGAGACCAGAATCAACTTAAACAGAAACAGCTCAGAAAATGTTTCTGAGATAAAAATGGCATTGCACTGGGTCAATTTACCCCAAAATATAAAGCCCACTTTCCCATGTCCTCTTTCCTAGTTTCTTTCCGCTCATTACCTCCCCCGGAGTTTCACAATTTAATTCCCCTGCAGAGACCACTACTTGAGAGGATGCATCTGGATACAGGAGGTGTTCCCTACGGGGGTTAAACTGTCAGGAGTTTAAGGGGTGAGAAGGGGGAGAGGAGCTTATAGAGCTTAACTGTGGAAAGATGAGGCAAATGTTAACTCTCAGTTGGGGGGAAAAGGCAAACTCCGGCTACAGAAATAACAGATGTGTGATTTTAATGTGAGAGGTAACCTTGAGATGGTGTCTGATCTTACGTATTATTCTGCTCACTCATTTCCACTTTAATTCCAATGATGCCTGTTGTTTATGTTTAAACCAGTTTTATCAAGATCATGATCTATCCCTTCACTCATGAATTAGGAGTCAATACTTCAGCCTTCTTGCTCAGGTGCTGAACAGATCAAAGTTTGTTTCTGAGAAGCCTCTGTAGCTTTTTCTACATCCGAAACAAAGACGGGAGACTTTCAGAGATGCCATCTACAGTGCAGGAAAACAAAAACAACATGAAACCGCCAAGATCTGTGTCAGATAAATAAATAAATTATACTGAGTTTATGACCATAATAAATTAGGTAAGACTCTAAGACTGTTCTTTATTTGAATTAAGGTTTTTTTTTAATGTGTTTGATGCAAATTCCACTGACAAGTTGGGACGATGTTTGTGGAGGGAAGAAATCCTTGACATTGCTAGAAACCAAACTAATAACTAAGAAATAGTTTAAAGTACAACAGTACATAGCTGTGCATTACCCCCCTCCCACACAAAATAAATAAATAAATAAAAAGGAAAGAAAGAAAACCCACAATTTTACATTCACCCACTGGGAGCTTTAGCCAAGGATTGCTTACATGTGACAGGAGCAATAAGTCAAATATATTAGTGAGTGCATTCTACCCTCTGCACATAATGAGATGGTACATAAAGAAATCCTTAGAGGAAGTGTTGGGAGCAGAGGACATGTTTGTCAGCATGTAACCTCTTTCCTCCTGAATGTGGTTTAATAAAAGAATGCCGCCCTCATTGGGGGTCCGCACATAGCTGATTTTCATCTGTCTCTATGTTTGGAGATCAGAGCATGGACACAAGTTTAAAAAAAAAAAGAAAAAAAAACCCTAAGTTGTGAATGTATTTGTACATGTCAGAGGCCAAGCCTGTCAGCTGGTGTGTGAAGTTGTGGCTGTAACTCTTCTGTAAGACTTCATAAACACACACTGACATGAGACAGCTTTCTTACCACAGAGGGGCTGATTAGTGACCGGTTTCCTGTGTGAGGAGCGAAGTGAAAACGGTGCAAATAGAAAATTGGGGTCATCTAAATGTTGAGAAATTTTCTATTTGCTGCTTTGCATCAAAGAAGAACTTCTGTAGCAGTTTGATGCTTTATGGACTTTTAAACATTGCTACAGGGATTTCAAGATCAGAGAGTTTGAGGACTTTAAACACATGTTTGTTACATATATTCTGAAGACAAGTGAAGATTTATCAGATTTGTTCAAGGAAACTGTTCAAGGTAGAAAATTTTACTCTTAAAATTAAATCAAATCCAATTTTATTTATTTATAGCACTTTTAATACAAAAAAAGTAGCACAAAGTGCTTTACATAAAACAATTTTGGCACATTAAAACAAACACAAGTCTTCACACACGCAAGGATATGACTTAACATTTTTAAAAACACACCTGATCATCATCTCTCTGTATCTCTCACACACATTTACACATGCACATACATAACATGCTAAAGTTGATCCTTGGGGAATCTCACACTTCATCTTATGTATGTATACACACTTACAAAAGAATTGTTGATCTGTGAGATAGGAGTAAAGCCAGTTAAAAACAGCACCTGAGAGGCCCACCAGACTTCTAATACTGTGTAATAAAATGTGGTGATCTACTGTTTCAAAGGTGGCAGGCACTAAGATTCAGTAGCACCAGGATCTTTGGTTTGTCCTAAAAACCAGATTGATATTTTTCTAAAATATTGTGTTTGTTTAAAAACTAGTGTAATTGGATAAAAACAGCTTGTTGGATACAGGTCGGTAGTTATCCAGAATGTTGGGATCTAAATGAATCTTTTCCAGAAGGGGCTTTAGCGCTGCCGTTTTACAGGCAGATGGGAAAACAACCGTCTGAAGAGAGTCATTTACTACTTTTAAAAGCTCATGCTCGAAGAAACCATAAAATGTTTTTAAAAGCGATGTGGGAATTGGATCTAAAAGGCAGGTTGTTGGATTTAATTGGAAGAAAACTCAACCAAGCATCTTTGCATCATCCAGGGCAAAACTCTCCAGTGTGTCCTCGGGTAAAATCTAATAGCATTGATCTTACTTCTGAAGTGGTCTGCGCTGCCCTCACCTGCAGAATCTGATGGTGGGATGGAAGACTTGTTAAAAGGAAATTAACAAGAAATTCTTAAAAGGAATTTGGGATTGTTATTATTGTCCGTAATGAGGTTTGGAAAGTGGAGTGTTCGTGCCTGTTTAGCTGTATTTTTGTCAATTTTGAGTTGTACATGAAAAATCTCAAAATGGATTGTTAAATTAGATTCCCACCATTTCTTCTCTGCTCTCTCTTTTCATTTTCTTAACGTCATCATTCCTCCATGGTGGTGTGAGTTTTGCGCTTAGTGTTTTTATTTTGAACGGAGCTACAAAGTCAATGGCTGACTTAAGTTTGCTGTTAAGATAAAAAATAAAATTATGCAATGCAGGTAAAATCTGAGCAGGAGTCTGGAACAAAAAATATATATATAAATAAAATTTGCAGCCAACTCAGAAGTTGTTGTTACCTCATAGTTCTCACCGGTTAAAACTGGTGATATTAGAAAACACTCAGTAGTGGTCTGACATAACCAGAACACACCAGTGGACAGGTTATGATCAGGGTGTGTCTTCTGTTGTAAGTAGGCAGTTGAATAAGAATAAGAACAAGAAAACCTTTATTAGTCCCTCAGTGGTAAAACTGCTCTGTTGCAACAGTACAGATTTAAAAGATTTAAGAGAGAGATTGTTGAAATTGGCAGTAAAGAAAAGTTTAGCCACTGTGGAGGTAATCATTTATTATTACCAAGTAAAGTCTTAGCGTATGAATCTCAAGTCAAACAAACAGTCAGTAACTCTATTACATAGGTTTTTCCGACCATGTTCTGATGATATTATACTTCATTTTTTGTTATTCAGTCTTCTTTTTCCAGCTTCAGAGAACTGATAAAACTGGGTCATTTCAACTTCTGACTTACAAAACATTTTGCAGCTTTGGTCTATTGTCTTCTTGACAGCTGTGATTCACTGCATTCATGTAACAGTCATGGTTCCTTCCATTGCCTCTAACTGATTCAAAATACATTAGCTAGACTCATTCCTGGGACAAAGAAAAAAAAACATCACCTCTTGGTTCTTGTTAGAGTTTGTATTGATTTTAATTGGCCCCAAATATCTCTCAAAATGACTGAACTGGTATGTTTTCTTCCCGACCCCTGAGATCCAGAGATAAAGCTCAGCTAACTATTCCCAGATTAAACTTTATCACAAAGGAAGATTCGGCTTTTTCCATTAGAACTCCAACCTTATGGAAGTCTTTGCCCATTCATGTCAGGCAACACAGCATCTCTAGTTACCTTCACGTACCTCTTTAAAAATTTCATTTTTTTTGAGGGCTGCCCTTTGATTTGTTTCTATTCTAAACTGCACCATATTTATTTCAGGTTGTGTTACTGAAGCACTATATAATATTTGCTTAGAAAAGTATTATATAAATCAAGTTTTATGCTATTATCATTATTTTTTGATTAGCATTTTCTATTAAGTAAACTCTAAAGATATTTCCACACCACTGTTAAATCTGCTAGAGAATTTCTCACATGTTTTATGAAAAAGGACAGTCTGGTTTTACCCATGAAGCTACAATCTGTTCAAAAAAAAAGAAAAAAAAAAGAAAGAACAAAAAAGATGATTGTAAATGGCATATAGAAACACACAGAAACACTTTCATTGCACTAAAACATAATGTAATCCTGTTTTCAGTCTAATTCAAGGTAATTGTGGACCACCCACCGAGGGATACGAGTAAATCTCTTTACAGGCTTCTGGGGTGATTTGTGCAGTCTTAACAAACATGGCATTTCACTGTTGATGCTGTCACATAACACAGATCTAACATTCTTGACACACAGCATGCTGAAGAGAGTTCAGACAAAGAGACGCTAAGACACACTCACACACAGACTTCTAAATCACATGATACTCAGTGCAAGGCATTTTCCTTGGATCCTATTAGATCTGGGGATGTTCTTCATATAAACCTAGCACATAAAATAAGGGAATTTGTGTTTTGAAAATTATCTCTTCACGGTAACAATATTTCTTGGCAATAAATCTTATGCCATTGGAAAGCCAGTTAATTGACATTTATAAGGAAAAACATATGTGGGATTTACTAAGTATGTGGGTTGCACCCATGAAAAACTCTTCTCTGTCAATGCTAAACAGCTTTTTCTGCTATTAACTCCTGTTTTGAACTTCTGTTACCTAAGGTTAGGGCTGGGCGATTAATCGATAAAATCGATAAATCGAATTTTTCATTTCTGGAGATTAATTTTTTTGAAAATCGGGATTTTTTTCCATAGTTAGTTAGCAGCAGACTTAGCCCTCCCTCCACACCAGAACGGTGTTTGTCTGACAGATTTTCAGTAAAGTGACCCTTCACTCACGCCTGGGATTTAGCTGTACGTATAACTGCAGTGAGAAATGCTGCAAACCCTTGTTAAGAGACAACCTTCATCAGGGGAATTATTCCTGCAGTGGATGCTGTATGATAAGGATCCAGATGGAAAGAGATCACGGATGCATTGTGTCACATATTTCAATGTAAGATATGAAGTCGTTTATATGGTGGAAGAGCTATGACATTTTATGCTTTATTTTTGCTAGCATTCATCTATATAAACAAATGAATGTTTTAATAAATTTATTTATGTTTTGTAAAAGAAAAGGAAAAAAAATCGGAAATCGGATTTGGTTATAAAAAATCGGAGATTTTATTTTTAGGCCATATCGCCCAGCCCTACCTAAGGTGCTGCAAACTGATGCCTAATTGGCTGCACCTGTGGTCATGTGGGGACTGTAGGGACAAAGCATGGAGAAAATGTGGAAAATAGTATTCCGACTGCTCCCCTAGTATTCCGCCCTCACTGGAAAAACAAGTCTTGTTGTCACTGGAGCCAATCTAACTCCAGAGAGATATGGAGATGAGATTCTGCAGCCAGTGACAATCCCATATCTCCACAGTCTGGGACCAACCCCCATTCTCCAAACACTCCCCACAGAGCAGGGGTTATCAGAGAGTACCTCCAGAATTTGAGAGTGGAGAGGATGGAATGACACACATGTAGTCCAGACCTCAACTCCATTAAACACTAATGGGATCAGTTTGGTCATGCTGTTCAAGTTCAAGTGGCTGACACAACCACATTGGATGACTAGTAACAAATCCTGAGTAAAGAATGGGATGCCATCCCACAGCAGTGTCTGACCAACCTGGAGACTAGCATGAGGAGGAGATGCCAAGCTGTTGTTACTCTGTGTAATTCTTCCACGTGCTACTGAGGTTCTTGTCAAATGAATAAATAGTTAAATTACCAATATGTCATGTTTCTTCAGACTTCAATCATCCAATCCAGTAAATGGCACCAAACAGGAGTCAATAGCAGAATAAGTTGTTTGAAATTAACAGAGAAGATTTTGCACATTTTTCGTGGGCATAACCCACATGTTCAAATACTAGATATAGTGACTTGATTAAATTTGGCTTAAACAAGGGCAGCATTTAACAAGAGCAAGTTTGTGCCTGTCTACATCTTTTACATCTTTCCCTCTCCGGTAAATCTTCTGGACTGGCAGGCATTATGCCCTCGCCCTTTCAATTTGATGGAGCTGGACGGGGTCCAGGTCAGGGGTCGTGTGGGTGCCTGGCTGATGACCTAGTGGACAGACGTTGCTGGAATGAGCATGCCTTGCATTCTCAAGCAGTGACGGGGGAATTCAGATGAAACACATTGTGCAGGAGGCAACTTTAGCCCACCACAAAATGAAGACTAGCTCTTTGTGTCAGTCCACTGAGCTTTGTGGTCAGCTATTCAAAGAAAAACAGGCCACAGAATTTACTGTGTGAACACAACGCATATACAAAGAAAATTAAAGAATATAGACTAAAAATATTAACATCTTTAAAGCCAGATACTCCAAATATACTTGTGTTAAATTTAAAGTTTTAATTTAATTCAAACTACTGACAGTAAAGAAGATTGTGGTTTCTGATGGCTCACAATTTCACTTAGTTTTTTAATTAAATAAAATCAACATCATTGCACCATACAGCTGTTATTACTCCGCATTTCAAAGCTAAAGATCTTATACACAGATAAGATGACTGATAAGATTAAGAGCTGTGCCAACGATATGAAATGATATGAATCATCCAGTCTTCTAAGTGGGTGCAGCTGAAGCGTTGAGAAATGTGTGCCTGAAGATATTTGTGGTCTGTTCCATAATTTTATTGGTAGAGGTGAGTGAGGCAGTAAGTGTATATGGAAACTTTTTTTTTATCTGGGTTATGTATTTATCAGATGTTCATTAAGTAGTTTCTTGTTGCTAGATCTCATAAAAGAGTGCTATTTTATTTTATGTTGATATTTCAATCTGAAAAAGGAAAAAATACAATTAAGTAAATAAGTAAAAGCAAGTAGAATATTCAGAAGGTGTGTGGTATGTTTAAAATGAATTGGAAGTTTGCTTTGAAGAGTCTGGTGGGATTTCTCTGAATCTGAGCTAGCATTGACTTCTCCTGATAAACTTAACAGGGCTGCAATTAATCTCCTTAAGCTGTTTAGTTAGTGGCAAAAATCATGTGATGGATGTAAAACAAAACTCTCTTGAAGGGGCAACCTAATTTCTGAGCAGCATTAGCCTTAGCTTTGGTGTCCTGAAATCCCACAATGCCTTGTGTTCCTCACAATGCTGAAACTGCACATCTATCCTCTCTATCAACTAGATTGGTTCAAGTTCTGTACGGTGGGTGTTAAGGGTGTCACTATGAAGCTCTTACTCTGAAGATTTTCTGAACATTCAATACAAATTTTCATTTTCCAGCTAGGTTGTAATGACCAAGGTGACAATCTCAGCTCATTTCATAGTCACACATCAGATAAGTCAACATTATCACTTGGTAGCATGGTTGTAACCATCCACACAGACACATCTGGAACATCTGACTCCTCTTCTAGGTTGGGGACGATAAAAAGAGCCCCTTTTTTGGAATTCAGCTAAAAGCTGTCATTTTTTCCTTTCCTTCATATAGCTGAGGGATGTTTTACTATGCCACCTGGAAACTTCTATGTAAGAGAGATATTCTTAAAAGCCTTAAAAGTTCCTAAATATGGTGCAAAGCATACGTTGTTATATTGCTTCTGGAAAACTGAGCTGTTACAGGGAAAAGATGCTGGTAATAACTAGGAGTGTGCATGTGTAACTGCACTGTGTAATCTTATCTGTGGTTTTATACGTCAATGACTTTGAGGACTTGGTCCTTGCTTGTGATTACTTTGCTGCTGAAGGTTTGGCTTTTGCTGCTGGAGCCTCAAAGCGAAGACCCAAGTACATGCAGCATTTAATGTAAGATATACTGAAAAATAAATGATGTCATGATAAATGTTGACAACAAAATATACAATGCTAAAGCTACACTAATGTCTTTTAAACAGAAATTCAGAGCTAGCATTAATATATTCCATATGTTTTCCCCTCGAGGCCTCAAAAGTGGTTCCAGCTAGGATTTCCATTCCTTAATATGAAAAGCTGCTTTTACTTTTCTTCTGCGTTCCATTGTTCTTTGTTACAAGGGCATCTCTTACAAGCCTTGAGTGTTGGAGGTATGGAACCTCTGGCGATGTGGGTGCATGCTAATGGAAACCAATTGACCCAAACCTCAGTCTGAGTCTACTCATTTGGTATTTCTTATTTGCCAAATTAAAGAAAGACTAAAAGTCTGTGTCTCCACGATAGGTGAATTTAAAGAAGCTAAATCTTGTAAGCTGCAGAAGTCCAGACCTGAATTCTACCCTGTTTCATCGGTATATGTGGAAAGCACTGTTGCAGATGCGGGCAGTCTGTTTACAGACTTGAACTATTTGCTTGTCTGTTGATAAGATCATTTGGATTTTATTTCCTGTTGTAGCAAATCCAAGGGGGCCACACAATGTGACTCCAGTAGCCTTGTGTGTCTCTATGTGTTAGATTTAATCCATCTGATCCACTCAATTTATAATGTTGCATTTTTAACTGAGGACACCCAGAGTTAAAATTGATTTGAGATTAAAAAAAACTATTGAAACAATCTAAGTGAGACAGAAACTAGCCAGAACAAAGGACAAATTCTCTGACAAAAAGTTACTTGTTTTATAGTGACTATAAAATATTGAGGTTACACAAAATACAACCATAAAAATCAAAGAGCAGAACTGTGGGAGATGAAAAAAATCGTATCAATTTCTTTGAAAAGTATCTCATATCCTGCAGGGATAGACATAACTATATCGACAGGAGGTACAAGACACAGGTCTGGGGACCATGAATAACGGTTAGAACAAATGGTTCTGGTCTCTATAAATAATTTCTTATTCATAACAACCACACAGAGGACAGACTTGAATCTAATTCACCTATTTAAATTGTACGTTATTTAGATAAAGGTTGTATTTTTAACTATAGCTTCAGTGCTGACCAATGCACATGCCATTTGGCTTTAAGTGCTAAAATATGCAGCACCAAACATTATTAAAAGTGGTGTTGTATGCGCTGCCCTCCATCAAATGACTGACAGATACTCATGCCTCAGTACCAGTCATCCTGAAACATTTAGAGATATCCATCAGGTCTCTGATGTGCATGGCAGAGCAGCCTGCCTGGATATAGTTTCCTCAACAGTCATGTTGGGTCAGGTAATAAAATCAACCTATTTTCCACTGTACAATCTGGCCTCTTCCTCCACAGAACTCCCCAAGAACATAAAAAACACATGCTGAGGTAAACTGTTGAGGTTAAACCAGACTCACTTGCTTGGTGTGGCTTGATGTGTGTGGGCAAGAGAAAGACGCTTGTTTGAGTTACTGCTAACACGTTCCACCTGCATCAGTTGTGCATGTTTGCATGCGTGCATACAACTCAATTACAATTTGTTTGATTTTTTAGCATCTTTGTGATCATGCAGGAGAAATGTCCACCCATGTGTGCTTTAGCATTCCTGCTCGAGGCAAGTGCTCACAATTTACTTTTGCACCTCGGAGAATAAGTCATGATAAATAATAGCTCTTGAAAATGGGCACAGAGCCACAAAGCAGGAATGGCTCCTTGTTTAGAGCA
Source organism: Melanotaenia boesemani (assembly GCF_017639745.1). NCBI lineage: Eukaryota > Metazoa > Chordata > Actinopteri > Atheriniformes > Melanotaeniidae > Melanotaenia > Melanotaenia boesemani. The sequence continues at coordinate 18,428,948 of NC_055695.1, read as the reverse complement.
ACAGATTTTCCTTTTGTTGATTAAATCTGTTTAAAATGACGTTATAAAGCAGGGCAACAAGAATCAAGACAAACTTTTGGATGACCGCTTTCTCCTTTGTTCCTAGTCATGTTTTTGTTATAATTAAAGGAAGGTGTTACACTGCATGCTGTTATATAGCTGAGGCATCTATCACTGATACTCTACCTCTCAGGTTGGCTGTGGGAACGCAACAAGATTACAGTTTACAAACTATATCCACACCCTAACCGTCCTGTCCCGACCCACACCCGTTGGTGGAACCGAAGCTTAATAGGCCAAGAACCTCTAACATAATACCAGTTTTGACACCAAGCCTATTCCCAGAGCTGTGACTCTGGCAGGAAACAATGCCAGCTGCCACATAAAAGTTTACAGGGTTCCCTCTGGGTCTTAGTTACAGTTAAACTACAGTATTTTGAGAAATTTGCTGGATAGATTTAACTTGTATCTGCAAAGGTAAAAGGCTGAAAAGTTTAAGTTTTAGATCTATCCTGGTCATAGCTAGACCTTATCGGACTCACTTTCAAATGTCTTTAGAAGTTAGACTGGGTCATGCATATTGAGTTTGTTGGGTTAGTTTTAGATCATATGTTTTTCAGATAATTAAAAACAATACAATAACAAGCTGTTGATATGACAGTAAAAACGCTGTAATGCTGGTGTTGACATATCTGTGCCTGGTTCAAATTTTATCTTCAGTATTTTTTGGATGCACACATCCCCAATTATTTTCTGTGCCTCTTCCAAGATTTCCCAACACACTCGCCTATTAAAGCATAGTTTGGGTATAACTCTGCAGGAGTGGCATTATAAAAAGTACTTTTAGGGAGGAGAGGAAACTGGAACTTTAACTAGAGAGGCCAGAGTTCATTCCACCCAGTTGTTTAAGAAAAGGCCCTGGGGCAAAGCTGACCTTTACTTCTTTCAGCCTCCATCTATCTACCTCACAATGTACAAAGGTTAATTACTCTTATATGATGCTGTGGAGATTTAACCAACCTTTTTTCAGGATGTTTAATTAGACAGAGGTAAGGATGGAGCTGAGGGATAAAAAAAAAGAGATTTACACGATTTACACGATTTATTTTAGTATAGAGTTTTATAGTGGAGCATTATCTGCTGCAGAGGTGTAACACCACAGACATCCCCGAGGTCATAATTTTAACTTCATGAAATCATTCAGGGTAAGTTTCTATTAAAAGGCATTGCAGGGCTCTTTGAAATGGTGTTGTCGGAGGTGGAGAGTTAGCGTATCATTTGTACATCACCATTTAGCAGACAGAAAATGGAAGCTTAATAATATAATGCGGTGGACAGGGTCTGCAGCTAAACATATTTATGTATACATCCCAAATATACTTTAAGAAAAATCAAGAAGCAATTTGGGGTCTACACTGTATTAGGAATCCTTTTACAGCAAATATATATATATATATATATATATATATATATATATATATATATATATATATATATATATATGCAGAAAAAATTTAGTTCAGCTCTTAAATTATTCTGCAATTCCCAAATTAGATCTGGCCAGTTTTAATTTCTCTCCTGGACGTACAAAAAAAAAAAAAACAACATAAATGCTTCGGTCCAAACTATTAAAGTCTATCTAACCCTCTTTATGAACACTTAAACTCAAAGTTTATCTTACCAAAAGAGTTTCAGGGCTGTAATAACAATTTCCAGAAAAAATAAAAATAAAAAAGAGGAAACATGGAAAAACAGTTTCCAACTGCTTAAACTGAGTCCTCCCACAAAGCTCCCTGAGTTTTAGAAGAAAATAATTGATCTGTTTCCTCCCTTTTTTTTCTATTATGAATTGCCATTTCATGATGAGCAGTGTTACCTAATGACATACTTGGGCCTAATGGAGATATTCAGTGTGGAGTTTTGGATTAGAAAAATTGCTGGCATCAATCATCTGCAGTAATCTGGAGAGACGAAAATGCTCCAGTCACTGAAATAAGGTCTTTTCACTGAGTCACAGCTCAGATAACAGGATGCCCCCAAGGGAGGACAGGAAATCCCCACCAATCTGGATGGAAAAAAAAACACCACCAGACCTGCCTACACAAAGTTTTCTGGATAGTTTGACCAACACCACAATAACAAGAGGAATGCTGTTTATTAGAGTATTAGACACATGAAGGAATTAGTGTATAAACAGAGGGAGCTGATTAGAAGAGCTGAAGGAATAAGTAATGTGTGTGTGGGGGTGGCTCCAAAAATGTGACTCCACAAATGGAGGGCGACCATGTTTCCTCCCTGTTCACAGCTGCCTCACACTGAGTCCCTGAGAAAGAAACCACGGCCCCCTCCTTCCTTGTCTTGTCTTCCTTCCCCTGTTCACCCAGGACAGAGATGTGACACTTCAACCAGCTATGCTGCCTCCAGCCACAACTGCTAATCCAGTTAACTTCCTTATTTACTGACTAGAAATGTCCCAGTGACAGCTCTTTTACCAGCTTTGGTTACTAACTGCAATGCCATGAGTTCCTGTGATCTGTGTGTGGTACTGAGAGGCAAAGAGTTTTTTTTTTTTTTTTTTTGTAAGGGAACAGACAAAAAACTAAAATCAGTCGTAAAAACCTTTTTTTTTTTTTTTTTTTTTTCCTCCCCCCCAGTGTCAGTATTCTTCACGTCAGTGGAAAAACTGACTCGCGTGTTGGATTTGGTAACTCAAGGAGATATATAAGCTCCAGAAAGAATGTTTTAGTGGAATAAAACATAGTATTTGCAAAACAGGGGTAATTCCCAAAGTACAGTGCCTAAATTACAAAGCAGGAGATGACTGGTATGTGTTATAACTTTCACTGAACAGTCCACAGAGGTATGTATTCATACTTACATGGGTGTGAGTGCTGGAATAAGCTGGTTGTGGGGTAGTTAATTATACCTCATGTAGACATTCCTACATAGGCAGGATAACCAAGGATGAAGGATTGTTTGGAGTGTAAATTTCAGCACTAGGCCATGACAGCTGCAAGTGGTGAGACTAACAAAACAAAACAAAACAAAGGGTTCACCTGCTTATCTTGCAGGACTCGAAATAAACCAGGCTTTTAACACATGACAATTTTCCATTTGGGTGTAATGCCTGCTCTTTCTACCCTATGAGGATGTACAGATCACTTCACAAGAGGACATTTTTGTATTTATAGTTCCGCCGCCTTGATTTATTTGTGTAATGGAAGAGCTGCTGCAAATCACCCTCTGCAGAGTTGACAGCACATGAGAATTTGCTTGCTTTCACTTTTTTTTTTTTTTTTTTTTTGCAGCTTATTGCTTTGATTTTGTTTGTTAGTTTGTCTGGAACAAGCTTTTGTTTCCATACTTGCTCATACATAATTAGCTGCTGCAGAGCTTAAATAACTCTCTGTATATGTCTGATGAGAATCTGGCACAACAGTGCTCATGTTCTATTTGAATAACACTAATTCACATAAACTCATTCTGAACTGGCAGCAACATGATATCTAAAGCCAAGACGGTGCTTGTGCATCCCATTACTGAACCTCTTGGCCATGCTTTTCACACCGCAGAAGCAGCAGGACCTGAAGCCTCCTACCAGTTGTCAGTAAACAAAACCTCACTGCCTCCTCCTGCAACCGCAGCCAGACTATACTGTAAAAGCATGGAAAACATGAATGGCCAAGACTTCACTGTATGTATGTTTTTGTTGGCTGTGATGGTGCGTCTGTGAGTGGAGGCCCACACAGAGCTAAATAGTGAGGGAACAGGGAGGATGAAGAGGCTGCTTCATCCAGGGAGCATCATCAGAGAAAAAAAAGTAATGAAAAATATTGTAAAAACAAGCTTTTTGAAAAATTTACCCAGTAGGGAAAACCTGCTGTTTATGACAGCAATACCAGCATTAGCCTGATGTACAGAATATGAAGCTGTCAAGCGCGGGTAACATACTGCCACTCATAAAACTAAGGGAATATCACTTCAGAGAAGCTAATCTAGAATACTAACAATCTGCTGAAACACTTTCAGACTCAAACCATGTATGACAGCAGGCAGTTTTATACTATCCAAGACAAAGATGATGTCATGAAGCTGTATCTGTAGATTATTACAGTGGCTATACTGTACAGACTTGTTCCACTCTTTCATCCACATTCCACTCTCTCATAGGGAATTAATCACTCTTATTCTCAGAATGACACATTCTCAATTCCGTTTCCCCCCCCAAACCATGTAAAAATTCCTTTTTGATGAAGAGATGCTCAATAAGCCAGCAAGCCACAGAACAGCCACCCTGTCATTGCTTCTGTTTGTATCCCCACTGCTGCTTAGAAACAGGCCCAGAAGGTGAGCTCCTGTGCTCTGCACCATTAATCTGTGGTCCATTGTGTCAGGAGGTAGCAACAAAACCTTGGAAGGCATGTTTCACTACAGACATTCAGCAGATAATGAGACGTGGTTTGGTTTGCGAGAACTGCAGTTAAAGAAGGGAATTCAGTTAATTACAGAACACTTATGGTTAAATCCGGCTGTGCCAGGGAACATCACCCTTGTACAAACATATGCCAAGACATGAACAAGTGAGATATTCTTGGGGCTTATAATTATCAAAAAACACTCTGACGACAGCTTTATATAGACCAGTAAAAGAAAACACGCTTCGCTTTTTTTTCTTTTACAAGAAACACGAGGTTGGCCAGTAAAACCACATGAAAGGGAATATCTGTAAATTTCTATACGTCAGCACTCTGAGGGTCCATGGAAAAAATGCACAGCCCTCTGAGGAAGTCAAGTGAAGTCAAATGAATGTCTGCTCAGTATCTAGTATCTTTGTAGACAAGAAACTGATTTAGTATTTAGGTGAAGGAGCAGAGTTTCTAACTCATAATAACCAATACGGAAATCTAATTTGGCCATGAAGCTGTACATAAAAGATGCAACAGAATTAGATACAAACAACATGGGGATTCAAAGACTTGCCTAAAACCACTTTCTAATGTGGAGGGGTTGAGGATAAAATTGTCAATCTTCCAACTGGAGGATGACTCCGTTACCTTCTGTCAATGCTGAATCCATAAAAGAACACAAATGAATAATGTTTGGTTATTCTTCGTGTAGAAATATCATAGTTGGCATTGAGCTGTTCCATGTTTGGAATAAATGATGGCAACCTACCCTACAATCCTTTTGTCCACTAAGTACAAAACATGGCAACAGTTTAGACTACTGCAGAGTGGGTCAGGACAGCGTGAGATGGCTTTGGCCTTGCTGAAGCCAACACTACAAGTATTCTGCTTGTCAAATTAAGAATCCGATCAAGTCTATTTAATGGTCATGTTAATCCACTAAGCAACAATACTAAAGGATAATCTGTTTCATTCACATTTCTATAAAGTAGAGCTGTCACAGTACACAGAAATGTACATTTTCCTGTATGAGGTTAATATAAAAAAACTATTTTTCTTGTTTTAATATGGCATCTGGATCAACATTTGCTCTTGCTTTGCAACCAAATATCTGGAGTGTTGCTCTAGGTCAGTGGTTCCCAACCTAATTTCCTTGGGGACCCCCTTCATGCAAATACTAAAAAGCGATGGTCCCACCCCATGCCAAAACTATTCTTGGTTTTGTGCTTTTAAAAGTGAGATTCTCACCATAAATAATGTATTCTGGCTGAGTCCTGTTCTTTGATGAAGCCTAAGTTAAAATAACAACATATAATGTCTCCTTTTTCTTAAAATAGGGACAATGTGTGGACACTAATCACAGTGGCTCTGAATGTTCAAATCCTTGGGGACTCCCGGTGCTTTTGGGGGACCCCTTGGGGGTCCAGGACCCCAGGGTGGGAACCACTGCTCTAGTTTAACCTTAGTTATCTTCAGTTATTAAAGAGGTAAAAAAAATATATAATTAACAGAATTTTTTAAATTATCTTTATATCTATCATCTAAAAAAAGACTTACAGCTGGTCAATAAATACAATTCCTTCACATTTTTATTTCACCCCATCATGTCAACCTGAAACAGTTTTTCTCCCCCATCTTTATTTTTTTAAGAGCCTCTTACAGGTCAGTAATATCCACCATGAGTGTAAAAATAAAACTTAGGGCTTCGGCAAAAAGGAACCAGAGACATTTTGTGGATAAGCAGCAAAACAATACAAACCCCATGTTATACAAAGCAGCTAGTGAGGGTTACATTGGATACTCTCAGCGTGGATGCCAAACAGTCTCTGAACTTCTTTTCTGTGGAGCTGAGTGAATCTTTGGCTTCAGCTGCGTCATGTTGTTTATGATTACAGCAGGAGGAAGAGTTTATTTTCCCGTATCCCTCTGTCTTCCCACGTCTGATGATTGCATCTGCATGTAGACACTACAGAGCACTGGTGCCTTCCCCCTTATTGAATACATGTGGTCAGCTGCAGACCTAGAGTTGTTTTTTCTCAGAATTAAAGCTGGATCCAAACTATTACATTCTTAAAGGGAATAGAAGGATGGGGCGGCATGGCCACTGGGTGAAGTTGACAAGCTCTGAATGTTTTAGACTTCCAAATCTTCATTATAATGACCCATTGCTAAACTGGCAAACAAAGCCGAACATAAACAAAAGCAGAGGCCAACAGTAAAAAGCTGTTATAAAATAAACTACAACTTGAAAATGGAACAACATCTGGCAGCTCTATGGTTTTGATTTGGCCTCAAACATTTTAGTAAATCATTTTGCATTTTCTTCAGCACACAGTGTATCAGCCACATCTCCTGTGTAGGATGGTTTAACCTTTCTCATGATGGACCATTTAACCAGAGGACAAGTAAAACTTTGGTTATCTATTTGGTAGATTAATAATTATATTAGAACTTTAAACATAATATCAATACAATTATAAAGCTTTTATTATAGCTAAAATTTGTTTCCAGTTTATTAGATTTTTCTGATGTATAAAAGGCATGATGTATGTGTCAGATCATTTATAATCATTGTGTCATTCAGAAATTTTACTTGCGTTCAACTCTCTCACACCAGTCTTTGCTGCATGCTTTCACCCCCTTGCTGCTGGTTTATTGCAGTGGAGGGACCACCATGAATCCTTTTCTTAGAGAGCTGAGGGTCCTCTTACAGCCTCCCTTGTTTACAGATCTAAGAAGTGTGAGCCAGTGGTTAGAAAGAACAGCTACAAGCCAATACTGACCTTACAACATGTTGCAGGCCCACATTAGTTGAGTTATATTTAATAAATAAGAATTATTTACCAAAATAACTATGTGCAGACACGATTTGAGCAAACTTTTAGATGATCATGTTGTTTTGAACACTTATTTGCCAAATCAATATAATGTCAAGGATTTTCAGCTGTGATTAAATCCTGCAACACTTTTTGTCCCATTAGTCAGCTCAGCTAATCTTTAACACAAGAGAGGAGCTGGCCTTCAGTGTTTGGCAGATGATACACGCCTGCTGCTCTGGGTACATCCTGAATTCACAAAGAAAGGTTTTTTTAAGGACATTTGGCTCATGGTGCAACACACACCCTGTATAATCAAATTTAATCATCATCTACCCATGCAAATGTTGGGAGCCCGAATCTACTTAAAACACTTATTTATCTTAAAAACATTTATATTTTTTCTGCTAATTATTCAAATTAGTCAAAGTTAATACTTAAGTTATGAAACAGATCAATGAAATAAAATTAATTATTTTTAAAAGCATCATTTTTCACAAATGATGCAGAACAAACCAAAGTATTCAAAGCAGGAGTATTTGAGAGCCATGATGTCACAGCTCATTACCTGACCAAGAGATGACATAATGTGTGACCAAAAGCAAAACAAATAAAAGTTATCAACCTCACTCCTCTTCTCCATTCTTGTCACTCCACTTTGATGAAGTGGGCAGGCCAGCATGAGGCTCCTTGAGTCTAACTCACTGTTATTAGCTGCAATACAGAGATTTGAACCAGATGTGGAGATACAGCGAGGTCGGTGTCAAGCAGGGGTCGGGTCAGCATAGGATGATGAAAGCTACTCTGTCTTGTTTTCTAGACAGGTGTAAAACTACCCTTTCAAGGAGATACTGATGTCCAAAGACAGATATAAGCAGGTTTCATAGCAGCAGTGGATAACAGTGGGAAATCCTGGCGTTATGCACTGCTAAGATGAATTATTCTTTGGCAGGCGGACATCAGAGGAAGGAAGAATGAAGAGGCTGTGTACAAATTGGAGCCAGAGATGGTTTTCGGTGCCAGCTGCTAAACTTGGTAATGTGTAGCGCGGTGTGGAGTCAGACAGCTGTGAGAAGAATCATCTGTAGTTGAATATTTATTATTTAAGTCAGACAGAATGTGGCTGAGATACATTTCTGATCTAGCCTGTTTGATTAGAAAAATATCTGGCAGCAATCTGAATCTGTACCAGTCTAACACACGAGGCAAATGTGAACCATGCAGCATGCCCACCATGCTAAATAAGAGCTTCTTCTTTAGTGCCTGTGTGAGTCATCAACCCTGCAGACTGACCACAGCAGAGTGAGGCTAGATAAACAATCAGCACCTCAAAATGAAATTTACAGGAAACAGCTGTGGGGTCAAAAAGGCAAACAAACTGCCCCCAAAATATGGTGGCATGTTTCTCACTTGAAAGGACTACAGGAACACTGTATCTGGTAAATGATCCATGCAGAAAGGTGAAAATGTGATGTTTAAAATAGGCTCTGAACTGTTTAAAGTCAGACCAAGTTAACCTGTTAACTGACATTAACAGACCACGCCTCTGAAAAACTGGTGAGACTTTAAAAAAAGATTTTTTTATCATTTTACCTGACTAGAAAAAAAGAAATTCAGCCTTTGTTTACATTGCAGGCAAAATAGCCCTAAATCAGGCTTTTTGCCCACATGTAACCCATATCTGATTTTTTATGGCAGTCTGAACACACAAATCCAAATTCCTACTTCCATATGTGGCCCTAAAGCAGATACATATCTGATTTTTATCAAAGCAACCTCAGTCGGAATAGTCATGTTGCATGTCATCCAACTTATACCTCATTTAAAAGAGACAGACGTCACAATTCTGCACCAGAGGAGGCATGACATGCAAACGCAGTGTGCCGTGTGTGACATCAAGTCTTCTTCTGCAACATTGGAAATAATCATGAGCATTCCTCCAGTGTGAACATAGCCTTAGAGTTTAAAGAAAGTGAGAGACTCTGTTTACATATTGTTTCACAGCAGTTACATTATAAAATACAAATAAATCCACACCTCCACAAAACTGCCAGGGAAGATGCATGTGGAAGTTAATGTCTCCCTTCGTGAGTGTGATGCTGTGTGTTGGTCTGAAAGAAATCTGAGCTGAATGCAACATTTTATGGTCATAAAACCTGCACACTGTCATTAGCTGCGGTCAAAGGCTGCAACCTAAAAATGTCATGAGCACAATGAACTAAAAACAAATGGAGATCCCATCAGAGGGCAGAAAAAATTGATTAGAACACATAATGAAGAGGGATAACGTCGAGTTATATGCAGTTTTTAGAGATATTCTGCTTGATTTGTTGTTGATGACAAATAGATAAACAGCATCATGTAAAGCTAAATTACATCAGATTTTAAATAATAACTTATGACAAATACGTAACAAATAAGGAACTGAGCGCCCTAAATTTAAAGACCAATTAACATAATTTTCTTCAAATATGCAAACACTTTCTTGTATTTTCACAACAGTGTTCAGTGTCCTATTTTTTCTGGTTTCCCCTTCAAAGTTAGGCTCTTAGTCTATGAAATATTCTGCTGTAAACAAAAGCAACTCAATTGCTCAAACACCATTTATAGTTCAGAGTTGTCAAGTATGAGCAGCGACGTGGAAATAAGACATCTGAGCTTGTTTGAATTTAAAAAAGGGGTTTAAATCTGTGCTAACAGTCCCCTCAAAGCCAAAAAATGTGTTTACACTGACGATAATTAACTATTACATATTGCGAAATAACAGTTTGGTAAAAAGTCAATTTACAACACCGATAGACAGCAATAAGAATCATCTACAAGTCCAGACTCATCCTCTCTGTCCCATCGTCAGGAATGACAACCAAGTAAAGCTTTCTTAAATACTTTTCTGGAAAAAATCTGCTCACTTGTCAAACACATGAAAAGTTCATGCAAACAGATTATTCAAGCTTGTTTTGTGGGCATCATACTTGTCAGAGACGAACATCTCCTGGGTCAACTGGGAAAGAAACAACTTTTCCTTGTGTTAAAGAGGAATAAAGATAAGACAAAGATGGAGGTTTTTTTTCATCCTAGGCTCAGTTCCCCCAGGGAGACTTTATCCAGACTGATAACATAAAAAACAATAAACACACAACACAAACATACTATTAACAAACCTAATCTTCAGCGGCAACAACTAAAAACAGACATGTCCGTCTTAATGCTGGGATTCTTAGTCCAAATCCATCCATGCGGTGATCCTCCATTGTAAGGAATGCACTGTAGCCACAATGCAGTCACTGTCATGCACATCCTAGTTAATCAAGAATGAGTGTTTGGAAGTTGAATCAAAGTCATCTTGTTTACTATCAGCTCCTGCTTGTAGTCGGTCTGTTGTTCAGTTTGGACTAAACTACACTTTCACAGATACCAGAGCTTAACAAAGTCACCTCCAGGCCTCTAACCATCATAACAACCAATGCCGTGCTTGATGTTTAACCAGCCTTCTGCACCATCCTCTACTGCAGCCACTTAATTGTTAATCAGGCTGAGTGGAATATAGGTGCCACATCAAGCTCCCACATTCCTGTGTGTGAGCTATCAACTCAGAAACAGTCATGCATAAAAACCTTTGGTACAGCCAAGTGCCACAATATCTGAGCGTCTGGGCAAACCATTGCATTCTCAGTTAAAGCAGCAAATGAACAGTAGTGCAAGTGAATGACAAAAATAATAAATCTTCAATTTCAACTGGAGAAATATCTCTGGACTATCCTTTTTTTTTTAACTACTAACAGAACAACACAGGTTTTTTTTTGTTTTTTTTTGCTTTAAAACTGGCAGCTCAAGCTGCAAGAAATACAGGAACTTGAAATTTCCAATTTCTGTCAAGGAAAAATATAAAGAAATGTAACCAGAAAATGAAATCCCCACTCAGTATTCCACATCAGTTTTCTTTACTAAGACTTCTGCATTTTACACCATGTCCCAAAATGTTAGTAGACAAGCTTCATCCACTTTACTCAATATTTACTCTTTTCTTTGATGTTCAGTTTATTCATAAGCCATCACAGATGCCACACAATCACACACAGATTATGTACAGATTAAGTAAATAAAATAAAATAAAATGTCACATTTTAAGGTGCTGTGGGTGGGTTACAAGCTGTCCTGATCCTCAACAGAACATGACAGTAATCTTTATCTTTTCATCTGTTGGCAAAAAAAAAGGATCATTTTGAAAATGTGAAATTATTTAGCTTAATTTTGCAATCTGTTTTAGGATCAGTGCGGTAAATAACTGCTTCCCCCAAACTTGTACCTTTAAATTGAAGACAACTGAATAAAGGTTATCAAAAAGTTAGATTGAAATTCATACTTGGTATACAGCATCTTGTTGCATCCTTATGAGCAACTTTAACCATCACTAACTTTCTCTGGATGTTTTCAATGAGACACAAAACTGCTAATCTGAGTAAATTTCTGCAGTCATCTGCTTCTGCACTGCTTCTCTTCCCCTTCCAGGCTCCAGTCGCTCTCCAAACTGGATGACCACAAAACCACCGAGTGGATACATCTAACACATGAATCTAACTTGGCGGCGAATCACCTCCCTGCCTCTAAGCTAATGGCAGCGTTGCTTTCTTTAACCACTCCAAAGTCAGAACCCACTTTCTGAGCATCTGAACCCCTTCAGTTCACTTATAATGAGCAGCAGATGCAAAAACATCCAAACAAACACTCACTGCTCAGCCGATACTAAATAGCTTTTTATTTTCTAAAGGTCCAACATTCCTCACAGAGGTTCAAACTGATGTGGAAGTTGGAAACTGGAAACAGACTTTCATCCCCGCAGGGCGGCTTCTGCTTATGTTTTGTTAATTCTGTCCATTTTTTCCAGTTTAGGCCATTGCACAGTCTGCACACACACCAAACCTTGTCAACTAAGTCAGCAGATTTTATCTAACCACACAGCTTCTAAGGTGAGGAAGGTTGTATATGAGCCACAACCTGCCTGCACTGTTGTAATCAAAACAGTAAAAAAAAACAAAAAAAACAAAAAAAAAAACCCACTTTCAAATCCTCAGGAGGATTCAGTGTATCCTGACAAACAAAATGATGAATAAATGGTTGAACTGCTAACAGTCCCCATGATGAGTCAAATTAATTTCTGAATTCCTGCAAAATCGTCCACATTTTTCACCATCCTTGCTTCTCAACCTCTACAGTATGAAACATTAACTCTGACAGCTCCCATCTGCTCTCAGAACAGGGGTTAAACTGTGCACACAGCAGGGTCATTACACAACATCAGCAACTCCTGTCATTACTGCTAATCTGCATCTCATAGCTGCTGGCTGTCAACTGAAGCGAATTCTGAGACCAGCATTATTATGGCCTGAAAATATGAAGTGTAATGTGTCACGACCTCAATGCATACATAAAAACCTCACAACAGTGAAAGCAGCTGTTTATAGGCATTGCTTGGAAGTTTGTAAATACTTGGTGGATGGGTTGAGAGATGAGGACATATTTTCCATTCAGGATTATAATGGACAATTATCTGGCACAGTTAAACATACAGTATGTGTAACTTGAGGTTTAGGGTTTTGGGACTGTGAGGAGAAATAACATCCAAACTCTACACAGACTACTACAGAGATCTGACCAGGATTGAAACCAGAAACTCGGAACCAATTCTCTGAGGTGACAGTACTAACCACTACCATGCAGCCCTGCATAATAAATAGTTACATTAAACATAAAACTATAAATGAGCCTTAATTTCATAGCTAACTTCTTGGAACAGCATATGAGATTAATCAGAGTAAAAAATAAAGCAACTGGAGATAAAAATCTCTTCTTGCTCCTGAGGAAAGTTCAGCATCTTTCATCATTCTGCAGCTGGAACAAGACCTGGCCTCCCCCTGGCAGCTACAGACGACTCTTTTTAAAAACCTGCGAAAAGTGGCACACCTCTCTTTTTATAGAAAAGCAAACAGACAACAACAGGAAAATAAAATATTTGCTGGGGTAGATGATGGGTGAGAGGGGATGTACGCAAGAGCCTGAGAGAGGAGAACAGTTGATGACTGTGCAGCAACTTCTAACAAGCCCAATGGTAGCATTATGCCAGAGACTGTAAAATAGAGGGTGTGTGATGCTGGAATGTTAAATACTAGGGGAATGTTATTTATTTTCATAAATACCAACAAACACTCCCTTAACAACATGCATGTGAGTATACAGTCAGTGTTTACTGTACGTACCCACGGGTTTGAGTGCAGATTGGTCTGTTAAGAGGGTGATCTGAGGAGCTCTACATGTTTATAATGAACTGTCTTGAGTTCAGTATCAGCACTCTTCGCTGACTGACACACTGTCATGTCTTCAGCTCATAAAGACGTCAACAAACCTGGAAAAGTAATAAAACACGGATATTGCTCCTAAAGTAAAGATCTAAATCTAAAGATCAATGGAAACTCTGCTTTGTTGTGACTAAAAAAAAAAAAAAGAATGAAAGCATAAGATGCCATTTCTTCTTCCAAACACATGCTAGTTAAATCATAATTCTCTTTACAAAAAGATGAGTAATATTTTTACAAGTGGGCACACATCTGTGTCTAAGACTGTGTCTTTGCTCATGTCTAGACAAGAAAGTGGACTTTTATGAATGAGCTCAGCACTTAATCGTTCACTGCTGATTCAGACGAAATGGAGAAACCATTTGTCCACAGACTCTAACAAGACTGATAGACTTCCTTTCACCTCTGAGCCGTGGAACATATGTGTCATCACCCGGGCATGCGAGCCGTGGTCTGCAGTCAGCAGTAGTGGAAGTCGTCTGAGTCTCAGGCTCTTGTGAGGAGATGATGCCAGTTTCCCAGCTGAGTGCAAACTGAGTTAAATGACACTCTAACTGCTGAGTTAATCTTTTAAATGCTCTATTACTGTTACATTTATAACTGAGCGTGCGGCTCACATCTTGTCAAGGCTGTGGTCACACATCGTGTTGTATGCCAGCAGGTTGAATCTTGAGCCCTTTTTATCTGTTACATGCTGGTTTGGAGACTTTATTTCTGTTGTTTATACACTTTATTTTTCTTTCTCATAAAACATAGCAACAAAAACCTGTCACACCGCTACTGATACCACACACAAATGAAGACATCCGTAAGTGTTTAAAGTTTGGTGAAGCCTTGTGTACCCTCAGTAATTATCCTGAGAATACAGTAGACGGAACTAAATGACTTGCTCTTGAGGGTACACACAACACAAAGACTCACACAAAACATCTGAATGAGTGCTTACATTCTGTTCCCAGCTCTCCTGTTTTATCTCTCTTGGACTGTTCCCACGCCTTGTACTCACCAAAAACCCAACCTAAAGACAAATCTCAAGGGAAACTGCTTTAGAAATGTGTGTGAATGTTGAGTAAATGTAATGTCTAACGAAAAAGCTGATGAAATGAAAAAGAAGTAAAAGGGAATTTGTAGCTTGAGTTCACTTTCAGGTGAACTTGGGGTTACTTTTGCCAAGTGTGTATCTACCAAAGTGGATGTAGGACGAAGCAGAAAAGAGAGAAAAAGGGGAACCCACAAATGTTTGTTCAAGAATAACACTGCTTACAGAGGAAACAAAAAACAAAGGACTTGTTGTGAACTAAGGGCTTAATCAAGTGCACAGTCATCCAAAATGAGGAATTTAGCTCCTGTTGTTTTTTTTTGTTTTTTTTTAATGAGTGTGCAGAAGCACTCAGAGTAAAGAACTCTGCCAAGCCTTAGTTTTTTTTTTTCCTCCCCCGTGATTGATTTTTTAGTTAGGTCAGATGACAAAATGATCCAAATTCCCCCAAAGTAAAGAATCCTTTGAAAAAAATCTAGGTAATGATCCGGCTCACTCCCAAATCTAGTTCATTTATTTCATTTTTAAGATTCCCTGAAAATTTAATCAAAATCCGTCCATAACCTTTTGAGTTATGTTGCTAACAGACAGACAAACCAAAGCCGCCCTGGTGGAGGTAATAAATAAAGCTGTGCGTCTGATTTATCCATCATTAGGTTACTGAGCGGATTCTAACTGACAGAGCTACTGTATTGAACAGCTTTCAGGTACTTTTTCTGCAGTGTTTTCATTTGTATGCTTCTCTTGGCTTTGACTCCATCATTTTTCAGAGGGAAATGTTCGATTTTATTGTACTTTTTTAAAATACTACTTTATATTTATCTGACCACTGGCATACTTCAGCCTCTCCAGCTAATTTCTGTATTACTATAAAAATATGTAGGCTACTCCTCTGAGTTTTATGTAACAGTTAAAAATACAGCAGGTGTACCAGTTCTTCCATCTCGTGGTTGCATTGCTCTGTGTGCTGCATTGTGCAGATTCATGCCCAACTTTTCATAACACACACACACGTGTGTTGCGCAGCGGCTGTGAGCTCCTCGGCTCTTGTCGCTCTGCATTAAGCAACAACTCATGAGGAATGCAGCAGGTAAAGAGTGCACCACTCCTCACTGAGTGCACAACAAGAGAGCTCATTGAGAGACTGTTTACTCGGATTCGCTCACAGATCTCTTGCTTACCTTCTGATAAGCCTGCTGGAGGTAGTTGTACGGGATCCTCCTGTTGAAGTCCTGCACCACATCCTCACTGACTTTGTGCACAGACTGAGTGCCAAGTTTGTCCTCGATGCATTTGTTCATACACGCAGCCCTGTGAAGGACAACGTCGAAGAAGCGCAGGTCGGAGAAGGTTTCATCAAACGGATGCTGGTCTTGGCACCTCAGCCGGCACCGGACTTTGGTGTGCCGGACTTCTGAGTAGCTGCTGAGCGCTGCCTCCATGTACCGCACCACATTATCATAATCGCCGTTATAAAAAGCCTGCACAGCGTTGTCATATAACAAGTCGTAGGGCTCCAGGAAGGCTGCTGAGGAGAGGAACACGGTGGAGAGCAGGACTACTGACGAGATCAGAACCAGGGACACGTTTCCATCCATCCTCTGCTTCGGTTCAGGCGGACAGGAACGACGGCCTTTGGGGGGGTCAGTCACAGCCAGAAGCGCAGCCGCGTTTTACAGTCCATTTAAATGTCTCCTCAAAGATACACTCAGGACGACACCGGAGCAGGGCGGAAATAATGTTAGTCGATCCGCGAACGCACATTTTGTTATGACCCCCTCTCTGGCTAGGCTAACTCCTCCCCTCTGGGAGATGAATGGCCACACAATCACGACTCCCTCCTGACAAGTAAATAGGCCGGGTCGTGGGGAGTCACGCCACACAGCTCAGTCCCAGCTGAAGAATAAACATTTAATCACATTCCGTTCAGCTTCGTACAAAGTTATTTTAGAGACTGTTCTCAAATCTGAGGAATCTATCAGGGGTTCTTTTGAGAACAAAAAATTATTAAAAATTATTCTATTTAAGTGAGCCCAAAACCCTGTATGATGGATTTAGTTAAACACGAGGTCCATTATGAATCAGTCGTTTTCCAGTTTGTGTAATAAAATTTTTCCTTTACAATTTACAAAGGTCAGTTCCTTAAATAAATTATGTGATTACAATAGTCCCCTTTTCTTTGTTTTAACCCTTTGAATGAATAAAAACGAACCATTTTCTGAGCTGTCTTCTTGAAATTTCTGCTGTCAACAAAAACAAATTGTGAGCACGTGAATGTGTGAGAAGATTTAGTCTCTTTTTTTAGTAGAAGCTGTCTCCCTCTTGAGGAGATTTCAGGTATGGCCCCTTCCAGCTCATGTTTTCGAAGACGTGGACGTTCATTTTATCGGGCGCAGACTCGTGAAACTAAATAGATAAATAAATAATTCACCCACCTGTTGACAAATTGCTAACCTAAAACTATATCTGTGTTTGTTTTCTAATCCTTGATGAGGTTAACTCAAAAGGCAGTTAATAATAAAAAAATCATGGCTTTCTATACTGTTATTTGTTAAAACTCAAATTTTTATGCAGCCAATCTATAGCAACAACAACACTTAAATTGTAAACCTGAAAGAAAACATTTTTGTATTTTTACATAGCATAATATAAGGTCCTCAACTGAACCATTGCCAGCTTTTTATTTCAATGTTCAACAGGTCAAAGGTGTTGGTGTATCTTCAGTGCTTTTTAAAATTTACTAAATTGACCTGTTAAATCAAAAAGCTGTATCTTTAGGCAGATACACAATAAAAAGACTTAAAGTTCATAATTTACAATATGCAGAAAATATTTAAGTCAGTTTTGATGTGGGATTTATTCACTTTCATTTTGTCAGGTTTTGTTGAACCCACAAGGGCCATCTGCCCACAGCATGATGAAATACTGAACAAACCCAAAGGCCCAAACAATCAGGAACCCTCAGTCCAATGCCACCATTAGAAGTGAAAATTAATAACTGTTGGCAAAAATCCAGACTAACATCAAAGAAGAGCAAGATTTAAAACAATTACTAAAGCCCACTAAAACCATATACAGATCACCAAAAGGGTAAATAAACAAATAAAAATAAATAAAGATGGAAATACAAGGTGCTAAATGTTACACAGGACTCCTCGGAGACAAGGGCAGGTTAAACATCCTTTATTTAACAAACAGGATATACTGGAAGAGGTCTTACTATGACAGAACTGAAGGAGTAGATCAGAGGGACAGGAACCATGGAATGGCGTAGGGGTGAGTCCGCTGTGTGTAGGTTAAGGTCCGACAGGGAATGACTGTGGTGCTGGTGTATATAAAGGACTGGGGAACAAAGGAAGACAGGTGTGGCAGGTTGACTAGATTACTGATGAGCGGATGAGCGGATGAGGAACAGGTGTGGAGGATGAGGGAAGTGAGGAGTGAATGGAGGAGTGGCAGGACAGACCCTAACACTAAAGGTAATGAGGAGACATCAGTGTGTCATATGTCTCAAAATATTAGCATCAGTAGAATATAATAGAACACAATAGAATAAAATATAATAGAATGCCTTTATTCTCATTATTCATGTGTAATGCACAACAAGATTAAAACAAAACACAACTCCCTGTGATAAAGTATAAAAGACAAGAATATAATAGAAACAGAAAAAGGTATAATAATAATAATAATTATTATTATTTATATTATTATTATTATTATTAAGAACTAAAAAAACTTAAATAAACCGACAAGTATAAATATGAACAAACTAAATGTAGATACAGGGTGTGCAGAATTATTAGGCAAGTTGTATTTTTGAGGATTAATTTTGTTATAAAACAACAACTATGTTTGCAATGAGCACAAAAGACTCATAAATATCAAAGCTGAATATTTTTGGAAGCTGGAGTGGGGCTTTTTTAGTTTTAGTATCTTAGGAGGATATCTGTGTGTGCAGGTGACTATTACTGTGCATAATTATTAGGCAACTTAACAAAAACCAAATATATACCCATTTCACTTATTTATTTTAACCAGGGAAACCAATATAACAACTCAAAATTTACAAATATACATTTCTGGCATTCAAAAACAAAACAAAAACAAATCAGTGACCAATATAACCACCTTTCTTTGTGAGGACACTCAAAAGCCTGCCATCCATAGATTCTGTCAGTGTCTTGATCTGTTCACGATCAACATTGCATGCAGCAGCAACCACAGCCTCCCAGACCCTGTTCAGAGAGGTGTACTGTTTTCCCTCCCTATAGATATCACATTTGATGAGGGACCACAGGTTCTCTACGGGGTTAAGATCAGGTGAACAAGGAGGCCATGTCATTATTTTTTCTTCTTTTAGACCTTTTCTGGCCAGCCACGCAGTGGAGTACTTGGATGCGTGTGATGGAGCATGTCCTGCATGAAAATCATGTTTTTCTTGAACGATGCTGACTTCTTCCTGTACCACTGCTTGAAGAAGGTGTCTTCCAGAAACTGGCAGTAGGACTGGGAGTTGAGCTTGACTCCATCCTCAACCCGAAATGGTCCCACAAGCTCATCTTTGATGATACCAGCCCATACCAGTATCCCACCTCCACCTTGCTGGCATCTGAGTCGGAGTGGAGCTCTCTGCCCTGTACTGATCCAGCCACGGCCCATCCATCTGGCCCATCAAGACTCACTCTCATTTCATCAGTCCATAAAACCTTAGAAAAATCAGTCTTATGATCTTTCTTGGCCCAGTCTTGACGTTTTATCTTGTGTGTCTTGTTCAGTGGTGGTCGTTTTTCAGCCTTCCTTACCTTGGCCTTGTCCCTGAGTATTGCACACCTTGTGCTTCTTGGCACTCCAGTGATGTTGCAGCTCTAAAATATGGCAAAACTGGTGGCCAATGGCATCTTGGCAGCTTCACGCTTGATTTTCCTCAGTTCATGGGCAGTTATTTTGTGCCTTGTTTTTTCAACACGCTTCTTGCGACCCTGTTGACTATTTTGAATGAAACGCTTGATTGTTCGATGATCACGCCTCAAAAGCTTGGCAATTTTAAGAGTGCTGCATCCCTCTGCAAGACATCTCACTATTTTTGACTTTTCAGAGTCCGTCAAATCTCTCTTCTGACCCATTTTGCCAAAGGAATGGAAGTTGCCTAATAATTATGCACACCTGATATAGGGTGTTGATGTCATTAGACCACACCCCTTCTCATTACAGAGATGCACATCACCTGATATGCTTAATTGGTAGTAGGCTTTCAAGCCTGTACCGGTTGGAGTAGGACAACATGCATAAAGAGGATGATGTGATCAAAATACTCATTTGCCTAATAATTCTGCACACGTTCAAAAAAAGCCCATCAGTAGCAGCAAAAAGCAGCAGCTGAATGCTGAGCAAATGTAAATGACTGTTTACAGGAGTTCAGTACCTGTATGGCACTGTGGTAAAATGTACTGGCTAGTCTGCTGGTGCTGACCTGAATAGACCTGCAGTGATTCCTTAAGGGCAAAAACAAGAACAAGTGGTTTCTAGGGTGTGATCTAGGGTGTATAAAGCCACTTGGGGATTTTTTTATGTTGAAAAACCTGTTGATTACTCTAGAAACAAACTACGTAACTATGGTAAATAAGGTTATTTTTCTAAAGCAGCGTCCGTCTTGTCAAATGCAAATGAAAAGGGAGTCCTGCAGAAAAACTTTGGAAACACTGTTTTCAAGGTTTGCGATCAGGGTCGTGTGCCTCATTATTTTTCTGTCATTTTGCATTGATTTAAATTTAAATCAAATAACTCAGTAAATCTGTAGCAGGGTGTTAAAGAATCACAAAACCAGCACTTTATTGTAAAAATGAATGAATTCACTTATTAATCTGTATTTATACCTGCATTAAAATGAAATCTCCACTTTAAAAAAAACAAGATAAACATGTACATTTTTTGTGAAAGGAAATTTTGTGATACCAATTTAGGATTTTCCAAACCAAGAAACACAAAAAAATGACCATATTTTTTTTTACTCTTTTATCCAAGTCTGTTTAATGTAAAATACACATTTTGGTTCAGAAATTTCTCTTTCTGCCATCACCTACATATTTTTGAATGTGATGACCTGAATGATTCTATAAAGGAAATAGTGGAAACATGTTGCTCTTGTTCACATGTTGTTTAAAGTTTGTGCCTGCTGCATACAGTATTTCATTAGAGAAAACTGACAGGATGCAAGTGCTGCTTATTTTTTTCTGCTTATCCAGAAGAATTTCATGTTAATGTATATTGCTGGACAGGAGTCAGGCTAGAATGCTAAAGATAAACAAAACTCAGTGTGTGGGATTTTAAACGAGCTCTTATGTGCAGAACTATTGCTAAACACTTTCACAAAGAGGAATTTGGAAGGTGTTTTGTTCAGAACCTGACATTATGAAAACAAATATAACTTTAAACGAATAATAAAACCAAATAAAAAGATGAATGCCAATAAAGCACATGGACATACTAAATATTAGATTATTTAAGATTTAATTGTCAATGGAAAGAAATTAGCTAACACTCAGGTCACTATTTTATCGACACTGTAGTTTTCCTGGGAATTCAGGAAGGGTTGATTCCAGTCAGGATCTGAGCAGAGTGCCAGTTATGTCAATCATATTCTACTGAAGACACACCACAGCTCAAATTAGGTAATTTCTTTATGAAATAAAGCTACATTTCTAAACTTATGCTCTAAAGTAAATTGATCAAACATAATCATTTAATCATTAATCTTTAGTCCGGTGCTGAGATTCAGTTAAACTGGATTTTAATAAGAGGCAGGTTATAAAAATACTATATTCTCTACTCTTTCTCAACAACTACACACTAAGTGCAGCATCGCTAAAGCAAACACAACAAAAACAAATGTCACATCTAAAATATTAAAACTCTAATTCCATCAGGACTGATGGCGAAAGCCAGTAACCTGTTGACATTTAGCTGAAACTTTTAACTACGTTACTCTTCATTTATTTTACATCTCTGATTGTTAGATACTTAGCCGTCATGCTAAGGATTAGCTGTGATGGCTCCAAGCTGAAACAGTAAAATGATGTGCACACTGATGCTTAAATTAACATATTGTATGAAATGCTATTATTCATGTGACGTCACACCAGCTTCATGAAGTGATGGTCAACCAAGTTCATTCTAGACCAGAGTATGTGTGGCGAACATGCTCCTGACTGGTGGAAAATGATGTATGTTTGTGTTGTTTTGGCTGTTCGAATTGTTTAAATCATGAAACTACTAAAAACTACTTCAGGGTTCCTCATCAAATCATATAAAAGGGAGAGCGAGCTAAAGATATTACAAAAAGATGCCAAGAAAAGTGACACTGAAGCCTTTTGTTGCAATCAGAAGCAGGGTGACAGAGTTTGCTCATGGAGTGATAAAGACTTTAGCTGCTTCTTGTTGTACTCATCAAGATTAAAGTTGCTAAGCAGCAATGTGGGTTGAGCTAATTTTAACATTTTATCATAATGTTATCATTCTCCATGATGTTCTAGCAACATAATATACTGACCTGCAAAGAATCTAGGCCATGATGAAACAGCTGGTCTCATGAAAGGTCTTTATCTTAAGTGTTTTCACCCATTCACACATGAAGAAGTTATTGGCTTCTGAGCCTTCCCATGCTTTTATTTGTTGGGCCATAGAAGCTTGGCTGAAGCACCACACGCTTCCAGATATCAGGGAACTGAACTGATGGATATTTCCCCAAATCAAGGCTTAAATCTTTCTTTCTTGGATAAAGAATCTATGGCATCGCTTCACTCAGTCTAGTGCATGAACTTACATCTAAACTGTGTACCCAAATTTCCCTGAGGGCTCTCCGAAGGGATTAATAAAGTATTTCTATTCTATTCTATTCTAAATATCAAACAGTACAAAATCTTGTAAATGATGGCATACAAGCAATATGTTCAGTAGCTCCCCCCATACATGATATTTACATTTTTGCTTCCGAAGTCCATGTCTATATAATTTACTGTTTTGAGGTATAATTTCTTAAAAACAGTAAATTAAGGAGTTAAAATGAATTAGGAAAGGAATTCTACTTAAATATAATGTATGGATATTTTATGTTATTCATCAGATAAATATAGTTATTATAAAACATAGTGATTATTTTCATTTGAGAATAAAGCAATGTGAGCAAGAAAATAGGCAAGGCAGTTTATTTTTATGGCACATTTCATGTACAGGACAATTCAAAGTGCTTTACATAAAACAAAACATTACAGATATTTAGAAATAGTAAAAGGCAGCAACACATAGCAAGAATCACAATAAAACAATAATGTAAATAAAATAATTAAATCAAGATGAGTTAAAAAGTTAACATGCAGATTTCATGCATAGGTGCATGAGAAAAGAAATGTTTTACCTGGATTTAAAAATGTCTACATTTGGTGAAAGTTTAATCTCCACTGGCAGTTTGTTCCACTTGTTTGCAGCATAACAGCTAAACGCTGCTTCTCCATGTTTAGTCTGGACTCTGGTTTGGACTAGTTGACCAGAGTCTTTGGATCTAAGAGCTCTGCTAGGTTTATATTGTCTGAACATATCACAGATGTATTCTGGGCCTAAACCATTCTGGGATTTGTAAACAATCAGAAGGGTTTTAAAATCTATTCTGTGACTGACTGGAAGCCAGTGTAAAGATTTCAAAACTGGTGTGATGTGTTCAGATCTCTTAGTCCTGGTTAAAACTCTAGCAGCAGTGTTCTGGATGAGCTGCAGATGTTTAGTGCTCTTTTTAGGAAGTCCTGTTAAAAAACAATACAGTAATCCAGCCTACTGGAGATGGATGCATGGATAAGTTTCTCTTGGTCTTTCTGGGAGACTAAACTTTTAATTCTGTTGATGTTTCTGAGCTGGTAAAAAGCTTCTTACTGACAGCTTTGATGTGGCTGCTGAAAGTCAGGTCTGAGTCTATCAACACTCCAAGGTTATGAACCTGGTCTGTGATTTTAAGAACCCGAGTCTCCAGATGTTTGCAAGTGCTGACCCTCTTCTCTTTGCTACCAAACAGAATAATCTCAGTTTTGTCTTCATTTAATTGTAGAAAATTCTCCCTCATCCAAGTGTTTATTTGCTTCAGACACTGGGCTGCAGTCATTAAACATGTCTTTATGTTTTTATTAGTCTCTTACTTGTTTGAAATCTTTATTTTCACAAATGATTTCTTCCCCCCAAAATCTATACCTTCAGCTTTATGTTCAGCTTGATTGAAGACAAGATAAACTAGACAGAAGAAACCAAAGTAATTTTATTTTTCTTTTCAAAATGTATTATATTTCTTGCAAACTAACATATAACGCATAAACAATCTTAAAAAAACAAACAAACAAACAACCTGGAGGCTGATGTATCTTGGGTCAGGTGATGTGGGAAAAAATGGCTTTCAGGAAAAAATGTTTTCGGACACCAGCTTCATGTATAATAAAAAGATTTACAACAAAAAAGTCAGGCATCAAAAACACTGAAAATCTGTGTGAAGCACTTCATAGAGCTTCTCAGACAGACATTCCTCAAGTTCCCTGAGTTGACCAATAAGGCACCTAAAACACTAATAACTTTATATGGTAAAAACCTGAGTGTGCCTTATGGAATTCTTATGCACACCATGTTTTAATACAACTATATATATAATATAATACACAACTTTAAACATAATAGCCATATACATATAAAAATAAACGTAGATTAACACCAGTGTGAAAACAGAGGTTAGTATAATAAAGTTAACCAAGACAGTACAGTGTCACAACTGTGAATCAAGTGCTTTTCAGTATTTCTTATCAGAACAGATTTCACATGTATACAAAGTGAGAAAGTCCAGGATGTGTAACTCAACTTGTAGACTTATAGAAACAGAATTTTTGATTAATCTACACTAGTACTTAATTCTTACAGCTGAAAATAGAAGAAAATCCTACAAAAGTCAATCCCGTATACTAATATAATTATTTAAAGAGTATGGGCACTTTTTCATCATTTTTAAAGTGGGATGCTTCCTCCCTTCTTCTGGTTGCTCCACTAGACATAATTGCTCTTGGGTTTTGTGGTGGGGAGGAGCTGGCTGGGGCTTCTGGAAACAGATGATTTGGTCCCACAGCATCTCATACAGCTCAGGAAAATGCCGCCAATCACTGTGAGCAATCCACCAGCCCAGTTGACAAACACTGCATGTCCGAACTCTTTGCTGCAGAAACAAACCCGTTTACATGTGATTTGTATGAGGATATAAGGTCAGTATCTGTGTGTATGTTTAGTGAGAATGCATCGCTTTTGATGGCTTTACCGTAGTTTATCGTCCAATTCCCCGGATTCTGTAACAATCATTTTGACGTACCAGGAGGTGATGATGATGGTCAATAAACCTGAACAAAGAAAAGTAATATAGAGTTATTTTCAAAGTCGAGCAGTGTGGTGACTGTAAGTAAAACATCTCTCTCATGATCCTCTCTTAAAACTAAACGTGTTAAAAAAAAAGCATTTTCAAATCACATTAGAGAAATCTAAACCTTACATAAATCATTGAGTTAAAATTGAGGCATTTTACTCAGATTTTTTTTCAACATTTTGTTTTTAGCAAATATATCAAGTCACAATATTCCAACACACATAAGAGCCTCATTGGCCCACATCATAAAAAAGTAATAATAATAATAATAATAATAATAATAATGTAACTGCAATTTAAAGGCTTCGGTGCTCATATGTTTGTGTTAAACAAAAATGTTTTAAAAAATATTTCCTTCACTTTTAAGACAGTAAAAAACACATTCACAAGGATGTGGATGGCATTAATACAACCAGCATGTCTGATTCTGATTTTTGTTTTTTTCTTTTCAGATGAAGTATTAAAAACAAATAACGTTTAGTTATAATTTACTTGTTTCATATAGGTATATACTTGAAGTATCTGTGATGTTCCCACCTGAAATCATGAACAGGATGCCTCCAGTCAAAGCTGTTTTGGACTTGCTGTCGGGCACGTCGTCCAAAAAGTGGGTGCATTTCATTCCCACGACAGAAACCATCACAGCCACAGCAGACAAAAAGAGGCTGACCAGCATCACCGCTCTGGTTGCCTGGATCTCAACTACAGAAGGACAAATGCTCACAAATAATTACAGCAAACATTTTTGTGATTATTTCTGATCTTTTTCCTTAAAATTTTGAATTGTCTTATACATGAAATGTGCTATACAAATAAATTTGCCTTGCCTTAAAAGGCAGAGCATTAAACTACTGTATAACACAGTCTTAAGATTTCAAGCTTTTTATTGTCAATTTCTGCAGTATATAAGTATAAACGGGAATCAAAAAGACGTTTCTTTCCAGCCACTGTGCAAAAATGCTGAAAACAAACAAACAAAAAAACAAAAACAAAAAAACGACGTACAGAAATATACGAATATACAAATACAATATATACTCATATTAGAACATATTAAAATAAAAAGCATATCTTTGGAAATACAAATGAATACGTGGCATTTATATAATAATTGAGAACAAATATTTATGCAAGTTCTTTATCAGACTAACGTAAAGGTCAATCAGAAGTGGTTTCTGGCTAATTATAGAAACGTCTTTCTTTGGAAAGTATCTGGAAAACACACTGAGGTGTTTAAACTTACTAGGTAGTTTGATCAGAGTCTGGTGAGTTTCACAGATCCATAGCTCTATATCATCGCTCTCGCACTCCATCCATAAGCCCTCGTATGTGCGATGCTCGCCTCGAAAGTTCTTCGTCCACTCGACCATGACAGTAGCGGCGACGGTGGCGGCGACGCCTATCAGAGAGATAAGAAAACCGAGGAGCTGTAGAGCGGAGCTGGCCATGGTGTCCGGATAACCCCACAACAGATATGTTCCAAATGATATATAAAACGGATACTGTTGAAGTGGTTGATTAACAGTGATCTCTCTAAAACGCTCTGCTGCTGCCGCTATTTAAAGTCTAAGGCGCGTGACGCGTCTTGCGTCTGATGATGGAAAGAGATATTATCAGGAAGTCTTATGGGTCAAGATGATTGGAAATGACAACTGGGATCAGACAGCAAAGCAAAAGTTAAATTATCTATCTATCTATCTATCTATCTATCTATCTATCTATCTATCTATCTATCTATCTATCTATCTATCTATCTATCTATCTATCTATCTATCTATCTATCTATCTATCTATCTATCTATCTATCTATCTATCTGGGCTGTTGTTTTAGCACCGTGACCACTTGCTTGCCATTTGTGGTTGTTAAAAGAACATTCTGATCCTTTTTTAAATATGATTTTGACGAGGCAAGATTTTATATCCGTGTAAGATGTTTGTGATTGTGTCAGATTCATACAGCTGTACTGACTTCACTGCTTTAGCCCTGTTGATTTCAGCAACTGTTGAAATGACTTGATCATTTAAAACCATAAATATTGTCAAATTAGTTGTGGAGACCAATCTAGACATCAAGATGAAATATGTCATCACTTTAGTCATTAAACAGCATCTTGTCCACTGACGAAATTTCAGTGTGTGTGTTTGTGTGTTTCTACTCCTACTTGTATCTTTATAAAAAATTATCAGTGTATTGATACAGTAAGTGTTAGTCATTGCATAATGTTACCACACAACTTGTACAGTTACAACAGAACGTAATACGATAACTGTGAGCTTTGTAAACATATGTCATTCTTCTCCTTGGTTATTTACAGCAGCAAGCTTGTGTTTTATCTTAGATTGGATCAGTCTCAACCTGAAATAACAAATCTATTCCTGAAATAATTCCTTATCAAGACATTTAACTGCGTAGTTACAGCTCCCATCAGAATTTTCCTAAACCTATAGCAGTGCCTATTTCATTTAATATTTGTCATTTCCACTATAAAACAAAGCCTAGCCAAGTCAAGCTTTATTTACAGGGAATTCCTGATATTTGTAGCCTGCAGGCTGCACCATTTTGCTGTTGTCAATATCAGTATAAGTTTGAACTTATATAATGAATTGCAAAGGTCTGAGGCAACATAGATTTCATTTTATGCTGGTTGCCTCTAGGATGCATTAGTAAATTCAAAATATAAATGTCTCATCTGTTACTGCAGGAATCTGCCCTCCCACATAAACAAGTTATATTTTATCAAACATATCTGTTTCACAGTGGTGCCATGATTCACAAGTTGGGAGGATTTAGTGAGAATATTAGACGTGTAGTGTATATTGATTGATATAAGTGGGATGCGTTTGTGTGTGCTTATTCTACAGCAGGTGTTCATGAACTTAACAGTAATTATGCATCACCAGTTTCCAGCAGAGGTGCTTTCTAACATTCAGTAGCAGTTATTCAACTACACAATAGCACATGGAACAACAGGCTGAATATGTGTCCGGTGTGTTAATGTAACACCAGGGTTTCCTCCAGGATTTTTTTAAAGTGTGAGGGAGAGCTAGTCTCCTTATTACACTTAATGAACAGCTGATCGAGGTGCTGAGAAAGTATGAGAATGTATACATCACAATTGGCATTTAAGACACCAACGCTTACACAACCTTGCTCTGCCACCGACGAAGTTTCACGTTAAATATGAGATAACCGGGTCAGTTGTTCATTGAACATGAAGACAAACACAACTTTAGCTACTGGAGAATAAACCTGCCTGTATAAGCATCCATGTTAGTAAATGAAAGCGTGTCTGAATGTGTGTGTATGCAGGGCCGGCCCTAGGCCAGTAGGCGCCCCACCCTACGCAGCAAAATGCTTACCGAAACTGGAGCTACATAACTCAGTCACACACATTTTGTAACTAATGTACAAATTATTTTGTCTTTATTAACAATCAAAGCTAAGTCACGCTGAAACACTGTAAACTAAAACCACTACAAAGATGATAAATAGAACAAAATAAATAAACCATCCAAGTTTAGTGCAAAGGTCCAGGGCAAGAAATGGTGCAATCAAGAAACAAACAAATAATCTATACAAACTGCTACAGTTATAATAAATAAAACAAAATAGTGCCACTGTGTAAACAAAAGATCAGTTAAGCAATCAAATTAAATTTTTGAAGCATGTTTCTCTGTAAGCTGTAACACAAAGTTGGTAAGTTATAAAGATAATTCCCTCATGCCTTTCCAGCCACCCAGGCCCACCACTCAGAACGGCACAGACAGGCAGTCTGTCTGTGTTCAGTCGTCTACAGTGTTTTATGGACATATCAGTTTGAATTTTACTTCATTCCAGTCACTCTGTCCTTCTGTCCTTGGACACTTCACCCTCCTTGCCTCCACTGTCAGCATCACTAGTGTAATGTGTTTAAATGTTCAGTGGTGGTAGGAGAGGCTGGTGACATGGATTGGTTGCCATGTTTTCATCAGTCTGCCCTAGTTCAGCTGTGACTATGTAGTTTACCACCACCAAGTACGAATAGTAGTAGTAGTAGTAGTAGTAGTAGTAGGAATGAATGAATTATGTATTCAGTGTAAAGTGCTTGGTGCCTTGAAAAGTGCTGTATAAGTCTAATCTATCATATCAACTAATCCACCACCAGGATCAGAAAACTGGATAAAGCAGAACAAAATTTTTGACTTGTTGGTGATCAGAACAGATGCAAACATACTTTAATTATAATGACAGACTCTGCTGTGTAACAATTGTAAGCTAAACATGTTTGTAACTAAAAATAAATCATGTTTCCCAACTTCTCTTATAGAAGCCGGAAATCCAACCTAATAAAGAGTGCATGTGTTGTGAAAAGGGGAAGAGTACAAAAAGAACTTGTGGATGTTTAAACGTTTGTGTCACATATTTTCTTGGAATAATACAAAGTGGGAGGGTACACTGAGTTTCACAATTTCCTATTGTGGCCAAAGTGGCCAATGTGATTGTGGTAAGAATTCTTCATCATCAGCTACACCCACTCCCTAATGTTATATAAAATCAGATGATGTTTGGGAAAGTTTACAGTACACACACACACACACGCACAATGACATCATATTCTAATTAGTTTAACATCTCCCTTCACGAACGCTCTGACTGCGTCCTTCACACTGGGCCTTTAAATATTAATTATAAGCCCATTAATGTGTCAGTGTGGCGAATAGATGTTTGATGAATGAAACTGTAAAGAGATTTACTGTCTGCTCAGTTACACGACCTCAACCCAGTTCACATTCTGGGGATAAAACTAAGAGCAGGAAAAGCTGCTAACACAAGCGAAGACCTGGCCGAGTGTAATAAAGGAGTACACTTTTCTGATGTTGGTCAGACTTGAAAAGATTTTCCACAAAGTGTAAAAACCCCCAAAAATTTTTTTAAAGAAAAGGTGAATTTGTTTGCTTAGATTTAAAGCCCTAAAGTTTTCTCTACTTATTGCTAAAGAATAAACCATGAGATTAGATTACAGACATCTTTTTGGAGTTAAAGCAGATAATTAACTTTGCTGTTGAGAAGAAATAGTTATACCTTATCACACATACAAAAACACCCCTCACCTACTCCTCCTCACCAAATAAAACAAGAAAGGGATGTTTACAATCACAAATTAGAAGCACTCAGAAAGTGCAGACCTCTGCCGAACCTTTGTTATATTTTTGCCAGTGATTGTGGGCATTATTTTTGAGTTAGAAGCTCTAAAAGCAAAATTATCCCAATGTTCCCATAGTAAAGAATCCTTTAAAAAAAAATCCTGGATCCAGGCAATAATATGGATCACCGCCAAAATTTAATCACTTGTTCCTTATTCAATTTCTGAGATGTCCCGAAAATGTAATCAAAATCCATCCATAACTTTTTGAGTTACGTTGCTAACAGACAGACTGACAAATCAACGTCTCTGCATACAAAACTTCTCTTTTTGTAGTGTTTGTAGTACTACGCTGCATCAGAAATGCTGCCAAATGTTTTGTGTTTGTGTTTTGCTCCAAATCTCTCATTTAAATATCTTAAATCTTTAATCACAGACAGCCAAACCAATTTTCACACGAACACACTTGAAAAATCAGTGAAGGCACGTGTTAAATCAGTTCGGTCCTCGAGATCTACCATCCTGGAACTTCTAGATGCAACCCTTCTCCAACACGCTTGAATCAGATGTCATCTGCATGTCATTCAGCTCTGCAGAGGCCTGGTAACGAGCCAGTCATTTGATTCAGGTGTGTTGAAAAAGGGTTGCGTCTAAAAGTTTCCGGATGGTAGATCTCGAGGACCGGACTTGGGCACCCCTGTGTTAAATGGACTAAACAGAAATATGCTGCATAACAGAAATGCTTTGAGATTAGTTTTGTTAAAAGGTTCGTTCTTGTTGGTTGGATGTAAACTAAGCACTTACAGTAATAACTTTCTAAAAAAACTTAAAAAACATGGAAAGTTTTATGTTTTTCTTTCAGCATCAAGCAGTTCTGTTGTTTCTAATTTCTATGTTTATTTAATTTCTTTGTTTATGTCTATTAAACTTATTTACAAAACCTGGGTCTCAGTTTAAGTGGGTGGGTTAAACGAATATTTCATTAATTGGTGAATGAACCAGTGCAGGTTTGATGGATTTTACTCAAATCTTAGACAATTAATCATATCACTAACAATAATTACACACTTGTTCACACAACAAGGTACAATATTGTTGATGAAGAATATGTTTATCTGACTTATATTCCTTAATACTAAAATAAAGCAACATGATTTTGTGGAAAATTGCTCCATATTTTCTATGTTCATTCACCAAGTATTATTTTTCCTGCTCATACAAAGAGGTATTTAAACAGTGTCAAAGTCTGCAAAGATCACCTGCTACATTCACACACTGCACAGTCTAACTCAGGGGTGTCCAGCTCCAGTCCTTGAGGGTCGCAGACCTGCAGGTTTCCCTGCTCCAACACACCTGATTCAAATGAATGAGTCACTGTGCAGAACTTTATAGAGAATTGGATCCATTTAATATGAGTCATGTGGGTTGGAACAGGTAAACCTGCAGGACAGCAGCCCTCGTGGGCTGACTTTGGTCTAATTAATATTCCTTTCTTTCTTAAAAAATTAGACCCTCTGACTACTCAGAGATGATTTTCCACTCAAAAGTGTAGGACTCTCTATGACATGTATGTTTCAGCACGCCTTATAGTAGGATTTGCAAACAGCAGAACCAAGTGATATGAGGCAACAATGGTTTGGGCAAATAAAAGTTTAAATCCAGCAGCCCAGAAGAAATAATGTGACCCAAGTATGGCATCAGATGATTCCCTGGAATCTGAGTTTTTAAACAGAAGCATGTCTGCACTTTTATAAATTTACATTAATATACGTTGTCAGTTATTGGCAAAAAAAATGCAGCAAAAGGTACCAGTTTTCAGCCAAAGACTCATACACATATAATTTAACCAAAACTGTTACTGGAGCAGAGCTGTGCTGATGCTGGGATGCAGCTGATGTACTGATGCTCAGCTTACACTTTTCCACTACACTAATCCAGCAGGTAACAGCAGTTACACAGATGCAGGAACTTTTATCAAAGCTAGTGACGAGTAAGGAACACACTGGCGGTAACATGTGGCTCATTACTTGGTCAAGGAAGCATCAATATGTGGAGGGAAGCTGCAGATTGAAACAGCAACAACATCTTACCTGAAAAGAAATAAGAAAGACTTTATTCTGAACAGCATTTTATATGTTATCAGTCTAATTTTTGGATGGATTTTTGTCCTTGCTTAGTAGTGACTTATAAGTGCTTCCTATAAGTGTTGCCTTCAGATCACACAAGGAGAGAGAGCTGACTTCCTCGAGGAGCTTTGGCAAAAATGAAAGCTCACTTCTGGGGTTTAGAGGTAAGACAGGCTCTAACCCCAGCCAGGAGTAAATTACACCAAAATATTTATTTAGTAATGTTGCCGATTAGATAGAATAGAATCAACATAGCACAATTAAGTCCCTTGCTTGTTTATAATAGCTCAAGAATGTGACAAAAGATGGGCTGTTTTACTAAAAAAACAAAATCTCAAAGTTTGCAGACAAATTGCAGCACCTACAGGCGTGTAAACATGCAACAGGTAACTGGAGCTGTGAGATGCAGGGCTGATAAATAAAGCATGATGTAAACATGCCATCTAGAGGCCATGCTTTGCAATAACTACTGGCCTTCAACGCTACCTCTGAACATTTTGTACCACTGATGTATAGCTTCAATTTAAATTATATTTTCTTTCCAGAATATTTTTTTACATGTGTTCAATGATACAAACCGTGATCCTTTTCATGTTTTCCTGTAAAGTTAAGCATAGGAAAAATTTGCAATACCACTGTTAGGCATTAAAAAGTTAATCAATGTAAAGCAGTGACTAGTATACTTACCATATTATTATTATAACTCTTTACTAATATCATACGCTTTGAAAGTTACTTTAATACTTATGTTAGGCTAATGTCCTCCTGACTGGCTGACTGGTTTTGGTAGACTACAGGAAGGACTTGGATTTGGCTGCTATTAATGCTTTATCTTGTAAGAAAGGGTTAACCTGTCAGACAAGTGTAATCCTAATGATGACTCCATTTCATTTAGCATTTCAAGGGCCAAAGCTGTAGTGTGCTTTATGGTAGATCCCTAAAAATTTAATGTACCAAACCATCAACAGCTCTGTTAGAAGCTGCTGCTATATCACAACAGAATATTTGACTGTTAGCAACAAAATGGGGCAAGTGACCTTATTTGTTAAGTACGAATAACATTATAGATCCAGAAATCTTTGCGACATGATTATGCTTAGACAAGAATTTATAAAATCCATTATTATAGAACCTTTGAGAATAAAGCTCACCTGATGTCGGCAATACATTAAAACCCATAATATACATGAGAAACATCTGGAAAGCAACACAAGCCATGATTAAGATGATGCAATTTCTTTCCCCTCTTCTTTTAACTCTACAATTAGATTTCTGTAGAAGTTTAGTAGCTGATTCATATCTCAAAATAAATTCAGTGGTTCTCTGTTGTTTTGTGCATGCTTAAACACAGCCCTGTAGACTGTCTTGGCACGCATTAAGCGGTGACTCCCTGCATACATGGGCCTGGCTGCTGCTCCAAACCAGTCTGATGTCATTCCTGCATCAGGTAGAGCACTAAGCGCCTCCAGGCCAAACGGCCTGGTGATTTTTTGCAATGAGCATGTTTGCTTTCATCTTACAGTAACATTTAGATATCCACGTCTGTGTATCTATTTCAGTCATAAAAAATTGACACAGACTTCTGAAGGGCTGAGAATGATTTATTATAACTAGACTGGGATGATAGTGGGAATTAAAGAAGCATATAAGTACAAATAACCAACAGACAAAAAAGGATTACATCTTTTTCATTTGTTTGACAAATTACCTTGCTACTTCTACATGATCTGTATCAGTCATGAGCTGTAAGCTGCGGTGAATGAGCTGCATTCTGCATATGCAGCTTTAATTGAAAACCATGGCTGTTTTTCTTTATTTCTGAAAAGCATGTTATTTGAGACTGACTTACAGAAGCAAATTAATGTAGTATCTTAGTTAAAGTTTCTATCGTAATTTCCTTTTATAAGTTAATTTTTTTCTGGCTGTGGTGACTCCTTTACAAAGTCAGCATGAATTTACTTTACTGAGGGTTGGACTTCTTGACACTTGACTAAATAACTCTGACTACCTCCACCGGTTTTTCCTGAAGATGCGCCTCAGGCTTTTTCAGACGAGAGAAGAAAATAAACTTGCAACAAATCGGGCTGAAGAGACGCCTTTGTTTTGTTTTTAAAATTTCTTTTTTTCTTTCTTTCTTTTTTTTTTTTTTACATCAAAAGAAGATAGTGGACTTTAATCCCATATTTCCAC
Source organism: Melanotaenia boesemani (assembly GCF_017639745.1). NCBI lineage: Eukaryota > Metazoa > Chordata > Actinopteri > Atheriniformes > Melanotaeniidae > Melanotaenia > Melanotaenia boesemani. The sequence continues at coordinate 18,394,463 of NC_055695.1, read as the reverse complement.
ACGTCATGATACATTATTAAGAGCTGGATCTACAGAAACTTGCTGGGATGGTGATAGGCAGCCCCCCCTTCTCTCTAAGTAGTGGGTGTGTCATCATGTCTCAACACGGCGTGCTGCACTTGATAGACGGCTGTACTTATATTTCTACCTGCCAGGTGAGACGGAAATGCTGCCAGTCCTCGCAGTTAACGCTTCAGTTTTTCACAGATCAACGACAGGATGACCCAACTAGAACCAGGTGAGCTGAATTACCCAAGAGTGTATTTTAATGTACCTGTGCTTTTTTTCTTTCTTTTTGTTCTAGTTGTGCTCTGTTCACTCTGCAGCGGGAACACCTGTTGCGCCCAGGCTCACGACCAATTTAAGTCAAAGTAATCGGGTAAAAACGAGTTTGAGTTAGATTAAATATTTGCTTTCACTCGAAAAAGTTCGTTCCTTATTTGTATTAGTGATTCAGCAAGAAAAAGGAAACCACGCGTCCCCACTTACCTGTGCGCAGCTGTGCTTGTGGTGTTGTACAAAACACTCATTTTTTACTTTTTTTTCCCCCCTCACCACACAGGGGCCATTCAAAAGCAGTTCTGTTACCCACACAGCTGGAAACTTTGCCTGAGAATTTCTCTGCTTTAAATTTCAGTCATTGTTTCTGGTCGTGTGTGTAATGTGCATCCAAGACTAACCAGGGGACCCCACGGGGAGGATTTAGTTGGACCACTCTTGGAAAACCTGTTGTTGACTAAACTGAGTTGGGACAGCATAATGGCTGTGGCATTTAATAGATCATTCAGTTAAAGCAGCTATAAAAACGAGGTAGTTGGTCTTTTTTTAAAAAAAAAAAAAAAAAAAATCTGACAATTCTAAATACTTTATCTGATGAGCATTTTTACTACTCCATTAAAACTGCTCAGCTTGTAGAGCCACTGGATGGGAAAATATCTCGACATCAGCAACCACTTTCCTGTTAATGGTGTTTCTTGCAGTTGTCATATCCCACAGAAAGGCATGGCAGTGGTGTTACCGCATGCACACAAACCTCCAGTATGTCAGGTATGTTGGTGAACCAGCTCTACTCATCCATCCATCCTCAGATGACGGGTGGAACTTTTTCCTTGAAAGGTGGCATCGTTTAATTAAAATGCTCTTATTAAAACTACCTGCAGTTGACAGCAAGCATACAAGGAAATAAATACATGCCAAATACACTGAGCATGTGATTTACTTTAAATGAGCCATCTTAGTGTGCCTGAGGAAGCGGTCAAATACTTGTATAATGAAAGCTCATGAGAGCAATTGTTACAAATGATCTGATTGTGTATTTGCTCCTGTAATGAAATAAACTTTTTTTGGCTTGAAAGTTTCAATTACTACAATGCACTTCCAGAAACGCCTGGAGGTCTCTGCAGTGCAACAACAGGATTACTCACATTCTTTTCAGTCATTACTGCTCAGTTCAAGCATGAATGCTGACCACCAAACACAAGATCAATAAAAAATGCCTTGTTTCTTAAATGCATATTTAATTTGGTTCAGCCTTGTCAGTTGAGCTTTTGTGTAGTTTGTAGATTAAATGAAAAATACTTCAGGTTTTACGAAGCTTAAACCTGTACAACCGACCAGTGCATCATCTCTGCAGTGAAAACATGACACTAGGGGCTTAAGTCATACAGTTCTGACACAGAGCCGTAGAGCGTTTGCATGGAAATGATCCTTTATTATCAGATGCGATTGTTATAAGCAACCGCAGTTAATTTTACTCAAAGTTCTGATACAGCAAATCCCAACACATTAATTCATGATCGGTATATTGCATACAATCCCTAGAATAGACTAAAAACCTGATGTTTGATGTAGATAAAACTTAAATATAATCCCTGATGAACATCCACAAAAATTCATCTTGATCACATCAGTTGTATAACTTTTGCATCCCTAACCACAAGGCGGTGCTCTCCTCAAAGACACTGGGAGCCAAATTTGCTACAGCTACAACTTTTCAAGTTCCAGGGGGGGAGGGGAAAGGTGAGAACATCCCATTCTGTCAACAGAAAAGAACAAGTTAATATAGTTCAACACTTGCATGTTTGTCCTCCACAATATAAACATGTCACACAGAAAACTATCAGTTTCACATCAGGGAAAGATGTTTTGGAAGCCGATTCACACTTTCAGGAACGTTTATTACAACATAGGAACTTTAAAGCAGCACCAAATGTTTGGCTGCCAATGCAAACATTTTTATAAACTTAAAATAAATATGTGCCCTTCATTTTCCCGACACAAAATGAAATTTTCCAGATCTCAGAGGTTTAAAGAAACAAAAACAATTTAAGCAGGATGATGAGTAGTTTCCCTTCTTCCGATGAAATTCTATTGTGTTGTGGAAATGTTAGCAGGAAGTCATGTCTGCCTTTGAGAGAAATAAGTTGAAGTGACAGCGGGAGAGCTTGGAGAACAAAATTAAAGAAACAATGCAAGGAAAGACCAAATGTAGTATAAAAATAAATATAAAAAGGTCCCTTTTTGAAGAAAAATAACTTGTGCAACACAAAATTTTAGGACAGAATACAGAATCTGGCATTTCCACAATGATTTGACACAATTTCATAGCACAAGTATATATTAAAAAAAAAAAAAAAAGTCTATGCTATGAGCATGAATTCAGGTTTAAGACAAGCACCTTACATGCATTTCTATTTCAGATTGTAAATGAAAAGCTGATAGATATTTTATACAGCAGAATATAAGCAAGTAGATATTTTGTTCATTCACAAAAGTGGTTATTGGCTTTCTGTGGCTTTAGCCCTTCTGATTATTTAATACAGAGCTGAAATGCATGTACACAGTTGTACACGATCAGTAAGCATGCACAGGGAAACAGTGATTCATATACAGTCATGGGGTTAAAAAAAAAAGACAGCCATTTAATGTCCATGGATCGTCACAAAGCTCCACCTCTGCACTGTAACAAGGTGGAGCAGACGGCAAGGCCAGAACTACCAGCACCGTGATGAAGGCTTGTTTGTTGTTTTAGTTGAATACAGCAAAGGGGATGAAATTCTTCAGAGTCATAGAGGCTGTGTGGCACATGGAGACGGGCTTCTTGTTGTACAGCATTAACTGCAGCACAAGTGCACAAAGCAGTTGTCATGTTGTTATCTAAGACACTGTAGCAGCCATCTTGGACCAGACAGGCATTTCCCACCAAGAGTTATGAGAAAATTGCATGGTTACGATATATCCAGCAGAGGCCTTAAGCCCTTAAGATGTCATGGTCCAAAGACAGGAAAAACATCAGCAACCAATGACCACAGCAGATGAGGAGCTGCTTTTCTACTTCCACAGCTTTGAATCAAGGGAGTTCATTACACAAGGCTGCACATTTGGCTTGTCCACCAGTTAAAAGAAATATTCACAATTTACAAATAAAAAAAAAAAAAAAAAAAAAAAAAAAGTGTGGTCCCAGCACTCATAGACCCACTTCCTCAACTTAAAATATTCAACTCATTAGATTGTCCCAAGGCATTTGGTCAACAGAGAGTGAATGAATGAAAATGAAGATAAAAAATAAATATTGAAAGAAAAATAAACAGAAAAGAAGATTAAAAAAAAATAAAAAACAAAATGGAGGACTGACAGCATCTCAACATGTTCTGGAGTCACCGCTTCTGATAGGCACCTAGAAAAGGATAAAAAAAACAGAAAGATCCATCAGTGGGTGAATTTATCAATGACACCTTTAAGATCAGACAATTATTATTCACCTGCCTGGTTTCTGCTCCTCACAACAATGTCTCTTTTTTTATATATATAGAGGAAAGAAATATTTGTGGTTTAGTAATACTCATCACTTCCTGTGTGCCACTGTTTTTTTTCTCAGGAAATGCCTTCCACTGGCTCAGAAACTGATTATGTATGTTACCTTAGGCACTTTAGGCAAGTAAGGGCCAACACAGAGGCAAACAGCTACTCATGCTCACTTCTAGGGAGAATTTAGAGTGACCAATTAATGTAACATTCATGTCTTTGGACAGTGGAAGGAAGCCGAAATATCCGGAGAGAACCCACGCATACACGGGGAGAACATGCAAACTCCACCGAGGCTCAAACCATCGACCTTGTTGGTGTGAGGCCGTGGTGCTAACCACCACACCGCCGTGCACCTCCCAAGATGATGTTGGTTAAACTAAAATCCATCAGTTACAAACACCTTTCATTCCTCACGACTCTGACTCAAGAAATAGAAACAAAAACGTAGTTCATGTGTAATTGGGAGGACAGTCGAATAAGCTTATATGCAAATCAAGTTTCTCACAGTGCAAATGGAACCGCGGTGAAACTGTTGCGATATCTGACAAATTCAGCCTCCACTGCAGATCACCATGGTGACGGCAGTTTTCGGTATTAAAGAAACGTTGGCCGTGTATTTTCCTTTGTAGTCTCAATAAAAAATTAAAATAGCAATGTTTTCTCACAGTAATTCTAACATGACATCCTAAATAGATCTCACCAGAACATCCCTAATTTTTACATCGCATAAACGCTACCTGCATCTGCTGTTTTCTTACTCAGCTTTGACATGAAGAGGAAAAATATTGGGGCACTTTTACAGCTGGAGGTTTGATATCCATCCTGCCATGAAATATTAATAAGCCTCTAATCTGACTGTTTTTCAATCTGCCCCTATGAAGTGTGACTGTCGATTGATTAGGTAGTTGTAAATGTCAAAGGTAAATCGCGTAGCAATATCTCCTTTGGATGTTTGAGTTTTTTTTTTTTTTTTTTAAACCAGGAATTTGGAAACTCATATGGATTTTGAGCACCAACAAATGCATGTTTTTTTTTTCAAAATATCGCTATCTGACTGGGCCACAAAAGTGCTGAACTGGTTTGGTAAGTGTGCAGCCCGCTAGCGCTATCCCTGATGACAAACAGTTAATAGTCACTATAGCGAGAGCGGGTCCCAGCTAGCTTTTTGCCACCTAACATGGCAGCGTAGACTAACAGTATGAAGTCAGTGGGAATGGGCCATACACTGAAGTACCTTTGTAAGTAGCCTCGGGTCTTGCAGGAGGGCGAGAGGCAGCAGGGTGGTCCGAGTAGCCATAGACAGAGCTCACGTTCTCATAGTCATGTGTACGAGGCTGAGGTGGCCTGAGACAGACATGAAAAGACATTAGTGTGTTCTATAGCTGTCTGGAAGTATATGGTCCTTAGTTTGGTTTTGTACCTGGCAGGCTTGTTGTAGTTCTTCTGCCTCTGGTAGTCATACTCCTCTCGTGTTCTAGGTCGTACAGCTTCCTCAGAATTCGGCTGAAAAACAACAAGAATTATGGTTCTCATGCTCCAGCAGAAACAGACTTTTAGATAAAGTAATAGCAAAAATAATTCACATAAAGCTTGCTTGAAAAATAAGAATGGATACGAAAGATTACCCTGAATTCTGCCTCTTGTCGCCTTTTTTCCATAGCCATCCTCTCCATTGCCAACCTCTCCCTCTCTCGTTCCTTCTCTTTCTCTCGTTCCCGAATCTTCTTGTACTCCTTCTTTTCTTGTTCCATCAAGTGCCGGGCAATCTCCTGCCACAGTGAAAAAAGTTATTTATCTGAACAAGCAATAAAAATAAAAGCTCCAAGTCCAACAGAATTTTATGTGTGGTCACTAAACCTCATACGATAAATTTCATACTTAAATATATCAGTTATATATGCCTTTTTCCCACTGCAGGAACTTTTGTCCATTTACCAGAGATTAAATAAAAAATCTTGGCTAGACAATGTTAGTGGAGGTGCGAAAAAAAAAAAAAAAATTCTATGGGGCGGGGCTGTGTGGTGAAGAGCTCTGATTGGTGGAACATACACGCAGCGTTCAGCATTTCCATTGACCATATTTTTAAGCTGGTGTGAGGTTTCAAACGTGCTTACATTACTTCTCTAAACTTAACTGTTTGGATCTTTTTGAAGAATGGAGCCAAAAAAAGTGAAGCTATGAGAAGTGGTCAGACGACAAGGTCAAGGATCTTTTGAGCGTATTTGAAGAAGATGAAATTTAGTGCTGCTTCGACTTAGCAATTTGAAATGACAGAGTGTACACAAGAATAGCCGACAAGCTGGTAGAACTAAATGTGTTAAAAAAAGAAAAAAAAAAAAAGGCAGGCTTGGCTGCATATTTGTTCCTGCACTTACAGCCTGTGACCGGCTCAGTGTTTTCCCAAGATACGTCTTGAAAGACCGCCCCTCTGTTTACATAAGGAGGCAGAAATGCATACAGAAATGTATAAAGGAGACATAAATAAATATGCTTAAACAAAAATATAAAAGAAAAAAAAATGTAAGATCGGAAATAGCTTTTTACTGCTACATCCTGGACTGGAGGTGTAGTGCAGTTTCTTTTACCACTTCCCCGTACGTCATCCGCCTGATCAGAATAAAGTTTCTGGAACTTTACATTGTAGTAAAAATGTAAAAAACACAGATTACCAGGGATTCTTTTGCTCTGATTAATAAATTCTTGGTAATAAAATTTCCTGGGAATGTTGGTGGAAAACCTATTAACGCCACTTTCACAGCTGGGTTATATATAACCCTGATTTAGACGTGGATTTAAAGACTCAGAGTTAGATGTCATTAAAGCAACTTCAAAAGGCTGAATATTGGAAATTAAACATGTAAAAACAAGATGGACGGCATAAAAGATTCCAGACTTTCCCCCCTCACCTCATCTTGTGCCATTTGAGCTGCACGCACATGCATCTTGCTTGCCTGAAAAAAGCAAACAAAATGTTATTTTTCCCCAGAGTTGCTGCTCTATCATTATGCAACAAGACAGTAAAGATTTATTAGAACAAACTGTTCAACTTTAGATTGTTCAACATAGAAAAGCAACATTTATTCAAGAGCACTAAAGTAAAATCAGGCTTCACACAGAAAGATTTTATTTTACTTTTTTCTGATAATGCAAAAGATTTATTTTTTCATTTTATATACGTTTAGTTTTTGTTGTAACAAAGAAGTTATTCATTTTTTTTTTTACACCAGGCCTCTCAACAGAGAAGTCTTAGCTCTTAACCTATATCAGAATTGTAATGAAAATATGTGCAAAAAGAGGAAAATCAGTAACAACATGATACAGGGGCCAACTTCCAAGTAATTTCCATTCTGACGCTTTTGCCCTTCACTACAGGATGTAGGTTTCTGATGTCTGGTTAATGCATCTCCAAATAAGGATATTCTTCATTTCCACACAACTGGAATTTACGTCATGTCCTCAAAAGGAGCCTCATTTCCCCAGAGATGAAACTTTTCCTTTACAACTGATCACTCATCCAGTGTGAGGCCTTAGTGGAGGTCAGAGTAGCTGTTTATGTACATTTCTGACCTACAACTTTCTCTTTCCAGAGTATCTGATTTGTAAAATTCAGTGTATTCACATGCAAGCTTTAGAGTTAATAATCAGCTCTCACTGTTTGTAGTTTTCAGTAATCACAAATTTAAATGTTGGACATTTAGTTTTGACATCAGTTTTAAAGTCTTAACAGTGTTGCACAGAACTGTCTACCTTACAGAGCACAAATACACAAAGTTTAATGCATTTTATAGTTTCATTGTCCACCTTGATTTCCTCCTCTTGTATTTTTCTTGCAACCTCCATGTCTTTCAGCTCCTGCTCACGAATATCAAGCTTCGTCAGCCCCTTGGTGGCTTCGCTCAGTCCAAACTCAGTTTCTGCTACAACTGCTCCACTGACTTTGTGCACAATACGACCTGCAGGTGCAAACAGCTCCATTAATCCAAGAGTAAATATGAATTTAAAATGCATTGATTACTTAAACAATTGATTAACAGGAATAAACACAAAAGGAAATTTCTCTCTATATTACTAAGAATTGTAAGAAATTCTGATCACAACTACCCAGACCTGGAGGTCACATGGTTGATTGTTTTGACCAATTAACAAATGAAAGCAAAGACTTAAAAGGACCAAAAAAAAAAAAGTCCAAAACTCCTGGATAAACAAAATGATTAAATTTATTATGAAAAAACTGATTTGTATGCCAGATCGGCACATATGTAGAAGTAGCAATGAAAACCACAGGGCACCTTAAAGGGCTGCAGCGCATCTCCACTGGTGGTAATTATTTGACTTCATAAGATAAAACTTTTAAGAGCTAGAATTTTAAGAAGCAAGAATTTGACTATGTTGCTTCTTGTTTTGATAATACGAGAAATACAACCAACTTGGCAGCCCTGAAACCCTTTAAAAATGCCAAAGCATTTTGGTTTATAATTCATGGAGCTACTTTGACTGGGAAACCACAGCACACGTCGGTGTCAGCACAGCTAAAAGTCAGCAAATGATCCGAGAAAGAGCGAAGCCCGCAACACAACAGCAAACCATCAAAACCTGTAGTCAAAAAAAGACCACTGCTATAAAATTAGAGAAATCAATGTTATTAGTTAAAGGGAAGTTAGATCAACCCACCACCTGAGATTAACCACAAGAAGAGCAACACCAGCACACCACACATACACCCCTGCAGAGCCTAAAGGCGTTCTCGGGGTGGTACCTGTCTCTTTGTTGGGATGACTATGACTGTGCTCTATTTCAGGACCCTCCCCCTGCTGGGGGTCCCAGAACTCCCTGGAGTTCCTGTGTCCTTCATCGCTCTTGAACTCGTCAAACGCCTTGTTGGGGCTAGAGTGGGAACGCTGCCGGCTTCCAGCCCTCCTCTTACTATCATTGTCTTCCTTGTCCCAGGTGGCTCTGCTATCCATCGGCCAATCCCTGCTTTGTTTAGTCTCCAAAAAGTCCTCATCAAGCCCCCTGTCCCTGCTTCTGGCTCTTGCTCGTTGCTTGTCTTTTTGTCTCCGTTTGTCTCTCTCTCCATATCTGTCCCCACTATGTCCTCTGTCTCTAGATTTTTCCCAGTCTCCTGGCAGCCTAAGATCCTGTTCCCTGTCTCTCCTTTGGTCTTTTCTCACTTGTCTCTCCCAGTCCCAGTCTCTGCCCTGCCTCTGCCTTTCTCTGTCCCAGGCCTTGTCTCTTTCTATAGGACTCTGTGGTGGAGGTGGTCTAGCTGGTCTCTCCTTCCTTCTTACCACTCTGTCTGTGTCCCTCCCCCTTTGGTCTCTGGCTCTGTCAGTATGCGCAGACTCATACTCTGGATTTCTGTCCCCATGCTTGCCTCTGGACAGGTGCTCTGGATATGGATCTGCATGTCTGCTTCGTCCTCCTTCTGTCACTACGTGGTGCTCGGGATACCTGGAGCGGCTATGGGGTGCCACAGAGTCCAGTTTTGGGTACCTGCTTTTTTTTGGGTTCAGCTGAATAATAATCTGGAGAATAATCTCGATGTGAGCGCATTGGAGGGTACTCATCATATCGGCCAGGGGAACTTGATTTGTGGCGGGTATGTTTGTCCACGTCGAGGGGTCTTCCAGCTGAGCCGGACAGAGTGGAGGGAATGATGATGGTTGAGGAGAACATGGAAATGTGATAAACAGTAAACAGATGATTTAAGCCGAGACAGTTAGTAGGCACAGTTCAACACATCACCTGTGAGGAAAGAGATGATCCAAGGAAATACCACATATGGATAAAAAAAAAAAGTTGCTATTAGATGCACCCAAGTTGTCCAGAAATAGGTGAAAAATGCAAAAAGGTTAAGAAACCGGGAGGAAGTATGTGAAGCCTGAATAAAGAATAGTAATATTTTTTACTGCAAACGTCTATTGTGAGACATTAAACATCCAAAATGTGCTGCAATACCTTCTTCTAAGACTGAGTGCTGTTTGATCAACAGTTGGAAATAAATGTGGCTTACAAGGGGGAAAAAATGCAGCACAAGTATACCACTGATGTTATCTAAACTTGAGAAAAAACACCATCTCTGTGAAAACCAATTTGGTGGGCGTCGCCATTTGATCAAAGTTTGAATGAAAACAAATAGTGGAAATGTACATTCAGGAAGCACAATGGAGTGGACGGAGTATTTGCCCTCGTTTCCTTCTCATTTTTAAAAACATTTGCTCAACCCCCTCCTTCTCATTTCCATCAGTGCTCGTGTCACGTGAAGACTGCCATTTTAGTTTAGACAAACATAGTCAGTAGGCCCTCATTTCCTGTGAGGAACACCCATTTATACCGCCTGATGAGAAACCAAGACGTCTCACAAGTGTGACTGCATCTCTGTTCATGGTTAGTTGTGTCTTACAGTGGTGATCTCTTGACATGTTCTAAGTATCTATGGGATATCTTTACCTCACAGTATGAAATGCAGAGTAAATAAAGGAACCAAATCTTTGTTCTATCTTGCGCACATTCATGCTTATCCAGTTATAGTCACACAAAAACTCTACAGGGATATTATATAGTATATTCTAGTGAGAGCACAGAGGAGTTGCTTATTTCACATGAATTACTCTTCATCCTAAGCACCTGCTACAAGGAGCTAAAGCAACAACAGGTTGCACAGCACACTGATCCAGCCGGTCAGGCAGACAGAGCTATTTGTCCTGCTTACACATGTCAACAAAAAGTCTGTGTCCACACAAAGCTGTATGCACTTCAAACATGACACTTAAACTAACCAAGCTTAAGCTTCTGTATCAGTGATATTGCAAAGGAAGATTTTTTTTTACATTTATATGATTAACTTCTGGAAAGTGCAGTAAACAGAGAAAGCACACACATATTCCTTTCTGCTTACCATCTGGGAGTAACAAGACTGAGGAGGTTTTTTGCTGTCTGCCTGGCCCTGTGTAATAGAAGAATCATGCCATGTTAGATTCTGCAGACTGAGACAGCTGCAGAGTAAAAAACACTTGATTTCCCCCTGACACTCAAAGTCACACTTGCAGTTCAAGAAATATGTAAGACTGGGCTCATTGGACTTTCAAATATTTACCACATTTCAGAAGCAGCTATAAAAATCTCAGGAGGAGAAACAAACTGAACCATTATCTTCTATAAACCATCTACAATAAACCTGCATTTCACAACATGAAAATAATGCAAGACTCAGGATAAAATTCTCCTGGAAGGAGGAAACATTTTGTAAGAAACTGAGAAAAAAAAAAGGATTAAAATGAGCCAATGTTTCTGTTGCAGTAGAAAAAACAAGCCTACAGAGGGATGAATCATGCAGTGAATGTGGGAGGTGACATCTGAATGAAAGGAGTTCCCAAAACATAATAGAACACATACATGTCAGCTGAAGCATTTGTTGTGTATGATTAAGTAAGAAAAATTATGTAAACCTAAATTTTTATCTTTACAGTATGTATTCATTAAACATTAACAGGAAAATCATTTAATATTTGTGTAATCTGGTACCAAAGCCCACATAAGCTGGATCTGGAGCACTGTTGAACCCAGCAGCTGCTCTTAAACTGAAGCAAAATGGGTAGTTATTTGTCAGCAGGAACATGCAAGTCTGCCTTCAAGGTTAATTGTGTGATTAAAAATGTATCCCCAAATCTTTGCCTCGAGTCAGCAACACTCTCCAGCTCTGTGGTGCATCAAACGCACAGCCTCGCTTTTTAAAAGCTTGGGAAGAAAGAAAATCCACTAAAAGAAAAAGCCATCTTCACCCATGTTCATCCACAAAAGCTGCATAAAACAAGCGCTTCATATGTACAGACAGGAAATATCACAACTTGAGTCAGTGTCGCTCCTCTCACCTGCTTGATCCTCAAAGTATTCCTCATCAAAATGAGTTTCCAGGTGCTTCTGTCTCCTCCTCTCCTCTTTCATCTCTTTCTCTTGCAACTTACGGGCGATGGCCTAGAAATAAATAAAAGACACGGTAAACATAAATATGGCCAATCTTTAAAAATACTGCCTCCAATTTCATGCACATTTAAGTGGTGAGGTGAATTATCACTTGTTTTACTAGAAAAATCCAACATGGAGATGTTGCAGATCTCTGTTCAGAGCAAGTACACATTTAATAAATCAGATATTCTGAAAGATTTACTTATAATATAACAAACAACTGAAGGAGAAAAATGTTTAACCATGTTGATGAGTTGAGAAATTAAAAGTTAAAGTTCTTTCATTTAACAGCATGATGCTAATGTAACATCTCAAATTTCTATTTTGCATATAGGGCAAAACAAACACTATAAACAGGAGTTTAATAAGAAAATAAAGGCCAAGTCCTTATTGTCAATACAAGAACAGAAATGTATCTGCTGGTGATGACTCAAGAGCAATGTTCAAATCACTGCACTACATTGATCAGACATCAAGCCAGTGATGAGTAGGTGCAGCAGACGTCCATAAACAGGCAGAAATATGTTTCTTACCGCATCCTTTTCTTCCTGCTGTCGCTGCTGCTCTGCCTGTCGGACCAGTTGTTCCTGAATCTCCTGAGCAATCTCATTATCTTGCCGTTCACTAGCATTCCCACAGATTCAATGAGAAGGAGAACAAACTAAATATTACAAACATGCTTATAGATGCTTAAAGAACTCATTTATCTGCACAAACCCCAGTTGCTATTGTTCTGTTAGCTTTTGATGGACCCATTGACTTTAAGTTATCAAGACACTTGAACATGACTCAGTTATGAATCCGAGCCATGCCACTTCATATAAATAACAATAAAATACATTTTAAGTAATCATATGATATAAGGAAGGTCAGCTTTGAAATCATCCAGCATGCAGTGTCAGATACAGGGTGAGCTTCTGACAGGAGCTTGTTATGATGTTGATCTGAAAAGCTTGCCTTGGCTCAGTTGCCTCTTAACAGCATGATTTTGACAACAACACCATCTGTTTGAAAGGCTTCAGTACAAAGATCATGTCTAAGTGTGCACACGAACATGGGTGAAACTCCTTGCTGGCAGCAGAACAGATGTCTACCCTGATATGCACCTGAAACTAACCTGAGCGTACCAGTTCCTGAAGCTGGAAAAAGCAGACTGGTTACAGCACATCAGTGTCAGTAGCAGGAAAGAAGTGCTGCTGTACTTCCATGTGTCTGCGTGTTGCAGCTTCTGAGAGTGGGTGTAAATGAGGTGGCACTGTCACGTGGAGGCTAACAAGAAGCACTGGCCTACATCGATAATCTGTTCTTTCCTTATGGGTTCAATACCACCAGTTGAACAATCTGTGTTTTGCAAATTAGAAAATAAAGTTGAAACTGAAATCTTACTGAGTGAGCAATGTCAATAACAAGTGCATATCAGAAAGAAGTACTTTGACTCCAAGCGATCTTTTGCAAGCTTCTGTTGCAGCCTAAGGTTTGGAGTAAAAGAAAAACAGAAAACTTTTCAATGTTTAAACTTTGTGACAGTTTCTGTATCGAGCTACTGTGTTTAGTAAGTGTGAATGCTGCACAATATTAGTTATACAGCTCGATCTAAGTTTAACCCACTGAGGAACCAAGATCTCATAGCTACAGATACCACATACATGCATGTTTACACACTGCATGCATACAATCTGGCATCCTGCCCATTTAAGTGGAATAAATGGAACTGCAAGACAAATATGACCAGCACTGATCAGCACAGCTGCTGAACAGCAGCAACAGCTCTTTATCACAATTTCAGTAAGGAGATGTTAAGTTAGTTACAAAGTCAGGGGCATCTTGTGAGCAATTTATGTCCCACTAATTACAAAATTGGCTAAAGTCCACAAAGCCATTACCAAATCTCATCATTGCTGTTTTTAAACACAAACTAAGTCATGCAAAACATGAAAAAGGCTATAGTTACTCAAAACTCAGAGGAGTGCTGGATCACCTTGCTGGAGTACCATTAATCTGATGTAAATGTGAAAGTTTCAGAGTAAATACACCAGATCGAACTAGCTGGAAACAGATGCTGTCATCACAGTAACAACTACTGGCATTACACTAGCTTTACATTTCACTGATTAACCAGAAACAAATGCATACAATTCTGCTCTTGGATAACCATTACCACTTAAAAAAAATATATATAACCAAGTAAATGAACAGATTTATCTTAGGGACCAATTGTTGTTAATATCGCTAGTTCAACATTTTCACCAGATGATCGTGACGCCCTTTCTGAAAGGATTCTTGCTGTTCATTGGCTGCCTTTTCTTTTGTGTATGATTTAATGCCTATTTCACATCGATAGGTGTGTTGAGACACCCACATGTCACCATGTTGTTTCTGGTTCTGGACCTTGGCCCTCTTATCCTCCTCTTCTTGCAGCTTCTTGGCAACCAGCAGGTCCTTCTGCACCAGGCGGCTCTTATGGACGTTGGAAGCCAAGTGGCTTTCAACTGCAGAAACAAACATAAGCAGCGCTCTTGAAACTGAGTACACAAGCAGGTTGGATTGCACTAGTAAGGTAGAATTAGATAAATAATGAAGAAGAGCAAAGTTAGGAGTTTATTTACAGATTTTTTTTAATGTTGTCCACTCTGTAAGGAAGGTCTGAGGACAAGATAAACGTTGAGGATGCAGACGCTTCAGTCTCGTGTAATGAGCAGAGCAAGCTGAGAAATGAAGGCTTGCAGCTGAGGCGTCATTCCAAGGTTGCGTGTTGGCACGTTGTTGCCATAACAGATAATAAATCCTTCTTGCTGACGCACTCCAAGCACTTCAATGTACGGAGAGCATCACTCATTCACTCGGCTCCGTTTCATCCAGCTATTGATCTGTTCTCAGCTTTCATGTGAAAGTATCAAATTAGGTTTGGCAATTTAACCATGAGCAGCTCCATAAAGTTTCTGCTCCTGACCGGTGGGATTGAAAAAGGAAACCGAGTCACAGCTCTGTCAACTTGATAAAAAGTCAACGGGTTAACATTGATTTTCTATATTTACTTCTGTTTTTGGGGGTGGGGGTGTTGTTATGATCAACTGTTGAGCTTACGACGTCCCACAAAAAAATATTTGAGATCAAAAGTGATGTCAAAACCCAAAATAAGATGATCATTTATCCGCTGTCATGTTTTCAACCAGATTAATTGATACATTTTTCAAGAGGAGAAAAATTTAATTTACTCATCCCACAAACTTACAAATAATGAGATATTTGTTCATTCACAAAAAAAATGGTCCAGGGTGAGAAAAACACACATCTCACCATGTAAACCTCAGACACATCCGTGGAGAGTTGCATGAAGAAAGCATGATTAAGAAAATGAAACATAATAAACTAAGGCAGCTGTTATTCCTTTAGGAATAGGATGGAAATTGCAAAAATAAAGGCTTATATTTTAGAAAATAATTAACCATTTAGTACAAATCTATGGGTTAAAAGTACAAATTCTATGTAATTTAGAAACATCAGATATAGGATATTTAAAAAATTAAATCAGCAAGTCACCTGGCTTCATGCAGAATATTTTTTAACGTTGATGAATGGTGTTTACTGTTTAGAACCCCAGCTTCTTTCTAAAGTTATGTCCTTGTGCATTGGTTTGGACCTAGCAGAATTTAGTTTTTGTGGTAAGCTTAACTTTTTGCAGAGACACTGGAGGCATGTGGAGACACAGGAGGGAGCCTTTTTGGAGCATAAGTTGAAGTCCACAGGTCAAAGAGTTAATCATATAAAAGGCAGGCCAAGAAATACCGGTGACCACAGCCAACATGCAGGAAGGTTATAACTAGGTGACTTCTAACCTTTTTGGCAGTTTGCTGCATAGTTCACATTTTCATGGAAATCTTAAGTGGTGTATTTGTGGAAACAGAAAAGCAACTATGTTCAGTGTTGAGTGAAATATCATCTATTGTTTTCCACAGTATAAATGTATTCACCTTTAACAAGGTTAAATCTGAACAAGTGTAGCTTTTTTCTAGTTGTTTCCAAATATTTCTTTATGAATTAGGGAACATGAGGAATGTGTGGAGATATGATAGTCATTAATGTTATCTGTAAAACGATGAAAGGAAAGCCTTGTTATGTCTTAGTCTATATTTATCATGTCCTCCTAGTAGAAAATATCCTTTCAGCCTACCACAGAAAGAAACTGCTTACTGTACAGCAACAAGAAGCTCTTGATAAAAAAAGGACATTTTAAAGCAATAAACCATTAGAATTAACTTTAATACCATTAGTGTACAAATCCAAAGCAGGGGAAGAACGCCTCAATAAATCACTGCTTTTTTCTGTCGTGAAAAATATGCAGCAAATTACTAACACATGATCTTACATAAAGCAGTACTAGCTGATCTAATGGGGCATGCAGGGACAAACACATAGCTAACTAAAAACATGCAAGTCTAACACTCTCACACTCACACAGTCAAGAGACTCCAGTGTTAAGTGTGTTGCACTGGCCAATATCAGATCTAAATCAGGCTTTCTCTGCATTACAGCTGCAGCACACAAAAATGAATGTGATCCAGATGAACCACACGGACCAGCAGACAGAATCCACAGCCCTGCTCTCACAGTACTGTCGTGGCATCCTGCACCATTCTGTTAACAGTTTAGCTGAAGCAGGGTTTTTAAAGGGCTTAATGAGGCCACAGCCACCGATGCTGCATTTTACCCTGTTACACTTCTTATACTCTCCAAGAAGTCCTTGAGGAAGTCATATTTTCACTGTTACACCAAAGAAAATCACATTTCAATTCTGGTTCTCTTGCAAAAAAAAAAAAAAAAGCAATAAGTGGCCGCAGTATGACAGGGAGCTTCTTGTTAAAAAAAAAAAAGTCTACAGTGATATAGCAGTGTTAAAATAAAATGACAGAGGACATGTCTACATAAACTCTTTAAAACTCACAAAACTGATCAGAATATTTCACAGGATCTAACAAAAACATTTTTCTCTCCATCAACCTTTTGATGTTTGAACTGAGAAAGAAGACGTTACCTAAACATGAGAAAATAGGAGATTAGGAGGAGGAAATAAAACTAGGTCACTTAATCTTTTCTTACTTTCTTGTTCCTGGAGGTTGTAGGCCAGGGAGTGGTCTTCTAGCACAGCGAAGTCTCGGCACACTAAAAGAAAAAAAAAAAAAAAGAAAAGAAAAAAGCATGACTCCATAGAAACAATGTTTTTCATTAGCCGTGGACATCTTCAGTTAACAGACTGAGATATAAGTAGCACAGACATAATGTGGATCTTTCTGAGCAAACAAAGACTAAACAGACATAACCGTGTTTTTAAATCAGTTCTGGTCATTTTGTCCTGAATGACTGGCATCAGCCTTTAAAACAAAAACAGCAATAAATTCAAAAACTAAATGAATAGGTTACCAATAAATTTATTCCTGCATGAGCTGTGGAAAATACAGTGCTGTGAAAAGAATGCAAAAAGTACAACACTGCACTGTTCCAAACCTACTGAATAAATACAAACTTATGAAAACCTGTTAGATTCTGTCAGATTAGAACTAAAGGGTGTTTGACAATCTGATATACAACGTAGCCATCCGGAAAGTGGTTTGCTTATTTTTGTCAAAAACTACATGATATGAAACTAACAGAGCAACCCATCTGTCCTCGGCCCAAATAACCCTCAACATATGCAAATATGCAGCGGCTAACACTTCTTAAAAATAGTTATATGCCCTTCAAAGTGAGAAAAAGCTGTTTTACTGACAAGCTGCTAGTTTAAAACTTAAAGCTGTCTGACGAAAGGAATGAATGTTATTACAACTCTTCCTAATCAACTTCTGTGTGACACCAAAGCACAAACAGATTTAGAAAAATGTGTTTTTGTACAAATTTCATTTCCAGAAAAAGTTGGAAAGGTTTTTAAACTGTAAGAATTTCAATCTGTAACTTATGAGTTAAACATTTAAAGAGGAAAATCAAAAGAAACACAAACGTAGAATCTGTCAAACGAAACACTTTAAAAAGTTGAATTAGAAGCGTGTTTCACATTGTGCTAAAGCAGTCTTCCAAAAAAACAGAAGCAAACTGTTGCGGATTTGCAAGAAGAATCTGCTCCCATTTTTGCGGAAAATAATATTTTAGCTGTTCAACAGTCCGCAGCTGTCGCTGTGTGATTCTTCTCCACAGAGTTTTAGTCGTAGACAGATCTAGACGGGTCACACTATTTTAGGTAATTCAGTAAAAAGGTCTGACACCATCCTGCTGAAATAATAGCAAGCTTTGCAGGAACAAAAACCCTTGGTGGTTAATGCATCTGTCTTTTAAATTCAAAATTACACACCTGGATTAATAGCATCATCATTTTTATGCAAGTCATCTATGGACAAATAGGCTCCTCCATACTACTGCAGACACTGGCATGTAGAACCAGACTCCTTTCTTCCTAAAAGCCAAAATGTGGACTCATCTGACAACAGATGTCCACTGCCTTTGTATCTGTCTGAGATGAGCTGGTGTCAAGAGAACTAGGCAGCACATCTGCACAGAGCTGACATATGGCTTACTGTTGTGTAGTACATCTTATGAAGATAGCATCAGACTGTGTTGACTAATAATTTTTCTGAGGTATTTCCAAGCCCATGTGGCTATACTGATCATGGCGGTTTCTGATGCAATGGTGCCTGAGGGCTCAAAAATCATGCACATTAAAAGTGGTTTCTCTTCTTGTTTTGGGGTTAAGGGTTAGCATTAAAATGGGTTTTAATTTTTTATATATAGTACAGTTTTCAGTATAAAAAAATAAAAAATATTTAGAATATCAGTTAACATTAATCACATCAATAGTAGATGAATTTTTAAATTACATTAAAAATAGTGTATGGCATCAAAAATGCTTTATTGCCATTTAAGCAGCCATTTGCAACAGTTTTCCATTTCTGGTTTCAATATTAGTAAAAATACCAACTCGCTTTGCTCAATCACCCTAAAAACAACTCTGCAGCCTTGTAGGAGGGTTATTTTCCTTATAAAGAACCAACGCTATCTCTACACAGCCGTCTGAAGGGTACAGAAAGTACAAAAACAGCATTTCTCCATTTGAGTATCTGGGACCAACTGGTTTTCAAATGCAGCGAACTTCCTGTGTAGCAGAGTGAAGGACATTTTGAAGACGTTTCTCCCAATCTCAGATATTTATGGATGCAGGCTTCAATGATCTGTTAACATGTATAACGTACAACCGACTGATCCGTAACTACTAGCTGACACTGACTATGCTGTATGTCAGTACAAATTAGAGAAATTTGTTGCTGCTATTACTACAGACAGACTGGTAGGAGGTTCAGATTGGCTGGCTGTAACAGATGACAGATGACTGTCTTAACAGAGATAAACATGATAAAAAGAGAAGGCCATGACCCCCACAAAGCCTCACAGTGGCTCTGGCCAGTTTCGAATTTTGATTAATGCAGAGTATTTTCCCACCATATGCTTAAGCTCCTTAACCAAGAAACCTAAGACATCTTCCTGCTGGTTTATCTTGGTGTTAACTGCATTTTTAAGGGTTCCACAATCTGGGTTTGTGTGACAGCTGCTTTTATAGCTTGCAGAAGGCAACACTTTGCAAACCACAGTGTTTACAACAACACCAAGCTACAAGTGAAGGATTAAAGCTTCAAGAATTGGTTCAGGCTCTCACAACATCATGTGGGCTGGAAATAGAAAAATAAATAAATACATAAAATAATGGTTGAAAACAAAAAAAAAAAAAACAAAAAAAAACCACACAACCTTTCACAGCACTGTCCAAAATGCCAACAAACGGCTAGTTTTTGTGTTTCATGTGGCAGCAAGTAAACAACCTCAGCCCACCTTCTCACAACAGAGCTGTAAAAGTGGACAACTAACAGTTTTTTGTTTTATTCTTTTCCAAACATATCAGTGAAGGAACTGAAACTTTTTCAGCAGCTTTCTTAGTCTTTTCCTCTGCAGAATTGGTAAGCAGTGGATATGCTGGTTTCTTCTCCCTCTGACCAGAATAACAAGCATCCTACTGAGCAGCTGCTTCACTCTTAACAGGATGAGTTGTTTCCACCAGAACAGCAGCTTATCCATTTGAGTAAACCTTAAGTTATTTATATTGAAACAGTTACAACAGCAAAGTATTTTTAAAAAGTTTTAAAAGGATGTATTAGGACAAATTACACAACTAAAAGAAAATTGAACCAGAATATCATATGACATAATGTCTCGTTATCAAAGCTAAACAACAACACTTTAACAAGCAAACCTCTCCAGGAAATCATTGCTACGGCTAAGTCGCCTGACCCTTGATAGGATGCATGTTTTCACACAGTTGTCGTATTCCTATTTACATTCCAGTTCCCTTAGACCATTTTACTATAACTTCACCAAAGGACAGTGTTTAATAGGAAGATGGGACACATGTCACCAGACATACATCAATGTTCACCGTAATCAGACAAATTCTGACTGGGATACCAAATCTTCCACGACATCCACAACCGTGGCTAAGTAAATGTGATTAGTGTTGTCTGTGTCCAGTATTTAAGACTGGTTAGTTTGCTAGCATCCAGCAGTACACTGAGCTACGACTCATCACAGATAGTGTCTGAGACTTAACGAAACACCTGTGTTCACTGATTAATATTAGCCCTACTCGTGTCACCGAACAGCTGGCTAGCTTGACAGTTAGCTGGGAAACATGTTATGGACATTACCCTCTTTCACTCCAGGTAGTTTATTCTTGTCGATGCTAACGTTACAATCAGCCATGTTGTCACCGATAATATGTCAGGATTTTTTTAAAGAAAAAAAGGAAAAAGAAAAAAAAAAACCCCCGCTGACGGTGAATTACACTTCCGTTTCTCTCGAAGGCTAGCTGCAGTCTGGTGATTGATCGCCTTTGCTCATAAACCGGATTGATGGTTCAGGTGCTGGACGGCCCTTTTGATTAGTTTCGGTAGCCACCCTCTCCCAATACACTGCTGCTGAAGCTAGCGTATCAGATTTTCTACGAGCGTCCCTCCCTCCCTGACCATAGACACTTCCTCCAACCAGGCCAACAAGAGACTTGTAGTTCAGAAACACTTCCGGTAAATGAACTTCAAAACAAAAGATTTTAAATAAATAAATAAATAAAATCAAAGTATTTTTTAAGAAGTTCACGATTAAAGACAGTTTTAGGATTGTTAACAGCATGATGATACATTTTCATCATCTACAAAACTGACAATATAAAAACAAAGATAAAAACAGCTACAGAAAACAGGACAAGGCAAGTTTGTTTGTATAGCATATTTTATGTACAAGATTTACAGTTTAAACCGGTTTCATAAAATGACCATAAAAAGATGTAAAATCACCAATATGGGACACAATGACAGAATTGTAGTTGTAGCCACAAGTTGTAGTTAATTCACATTTCTCTTAGACTCTCTATTCTTCCTCTCTGCCAAGAGGTTTCTGTAATCAATCCATCCGTGCAAAAAATTAACACAGATCACAAAATCACCAGATTGACCGAATTTCCCAAAGCTCTAGAAACAATACATTTTTTTAAATTAATTAATTAATTAATTAATTTTTCTTTTCAAGTCAGAGTGGTTAAAGTACTCCACTTCCGGTATAATTGTAGCTCAACACGTTTAACTTGATGCACCTGCTGCAAGCTTCAGTGCTTCAAAGCAATATTCTCAAGTCCTGTTCACATCAAAGGCTGCACGGGGTCAAAGATGCGATCTGGACGGATTGGATGAATTAGCAGGAGTTACATTCACAAGTGACAGTTCTACAAAAAAGAAAAAAACACAAACAAACAAACAAACAAACAAAAAAAAACATGGTTATACTTTTTCTTTTTTTTTTTTTACCCCTCTGTGATTTAAACAAAGTGTAGTGACGCCACAGCTGCTGCTGTTGTAATTATGTTAATATGATTGCCCCCTCTAGTGTTCAGCTGATCTACTTGCAGGTGTTTGCCACACTTGTTAATCACCTTTTTCAGTCTTGCAGTGCATTACGAGTTCTTATGAAAATACAGCAACCTCACAGTCCATATTTAATGTTCATATATTAACACTTAAAGTCTTATGCTTTATTTTTCAGTAAAATTCTGTGACCTTGGCCTCTGTTGTAAATGATGCAGTAGGCTGGTTAGAAACAGAAACAGGATTTATGACTCCATGACATTAACTCACATCCCATTTATTTCTTCACCAGAAACTGATTGAGTGGACAGAATTTTCTATCTCTAAATTACGAGTCCACAAAACAGTCACTTTTGCAAACATTTACTCAGTTTCATTGTTCAAAAAGTTGTTAGTTTTGCTGTGATTTTTTTGTTGAAATATGTGAATAACAATGACAAATTCTCCTGAATTTTTACAAGTTCCACATCACTAGTCTTATCAAATGTTTCATTTTCAACAGCTTAATGACTACAGATTGAGAATTGTGCACAGTTCTTGAATGCAAGATTGCTAAGTTACGCCTAAAGTGATTTTTATGAATCTTTCACCTGTTATAGCAGGTTGCCAGCACTTGTTGTACGTTCACATTACATGAGCAGAATGACTGCCCCTCTGGCAGAGGTGTGATACATGATTTCCTTGATGCACAGGACAGACAGCAGTGACCTAGGAGGAGCTGGGTGATTGGCCCGGCCTCAGTGATGGATGTTCCTTCAGCTCCAAATCAGTCATGAAGCCAAGATTGAGGAGATTCATCTCTTGCTGTAGTGCTCTTAGGAACTAAATCACTTTGCTTACATCTCTTTACCCAGATCCACATAGCCATGTTCCTATTTAAAGAAGCAATTATTATAAAAGACAAAGACTTGCAGGTGCCAAGAACATCTGATTGTGCTCTCTCATAACCAGCTGGTTGATTGATAACTTCCTGTCTGTTTGATTTGCTCATGTCAGAGTGATGTAGGGTTACTGGCCTCACTGCAACGTCAGACTCCCGTATTTTATTCAGACGCCTCATGGTCCCTATGAAAAGGTGGAAAGTTGACATAACACACGAGGACTAGCTGTTGATTTAAGACACAAGGGGGTCGACTAGCCCCTCCTCCAAGCCAAAAAAAAGTATAAATATAGTGACCAAATGGACTCAAGGTAGTGAATAGCTTGTGTTGTTTGAAGGAGGATCATAACACCGGTTAGGGTTATTTAGGACTATAGTCTGAGTACCATGGACAGAGTTACAGTCTTGAACTACTGTTTAGGACTTCTGGGTTTGTTACTATTACAAGGAATGATCTGTGTGGAGGCGAGGAGCATATTTAATTCTGGTGAGTGTGCAAAAGTGATCACTTCAATATGTCTATGGTACAAATGCAAAGGTTTTACCAGCAGAACATTAACAATGCTACATGCAATTAGGGTTTTTTCTTTTTAGAGTGCCAAGTTTTCATGATGATATTTTCTTCATTATTGTTGAATGTCTTTTCATTTGCTTTGCATGAGCAGGAAACGATGTTATTAATCCCAGCAACGATGCAGATATTCAGAACAAGATCCTAGCACTATTACTACACAGAAGTTTGGTCCCTGGAAAAAAGAACGATCCTCTGGGTGAGATACCATATAAAGAAAAAGGAACCAGTGATAAATAATAAAAAAATACACATTTGTATATTAACTAGGATTTTTATTCGCAGGTATGGAGCTTCACAATAATTTAGCTGCGCTTGAGGAGGTAAGATTTCTGTTTGAGTTGATTTTAAAAACAGCTTTGGAAAAAATGCATTTTAGTCAGGAATCTTAAAATGTGACGGAAACGGACTACTGGCAACTGATTCAAGTTTTTCCAAATCTTTGAGTTATATTTTAAGAACAGTTGACACAAGTCACAAAATGACATTGTGTTGTACTAATAAAAAACAAAAACAAAAAAAAAAGAAAACAAAACAAAACACCTGAATAGAGAGAGCACTGTTGATCAGATACATCTGTGTAATCTTTCTAATCTATGTTTATAGCTGCAGGCGCTGAGGGAGGACCTGGAGCTGGAGAGTAAGATTACAGCTAATTTGGCAGAAGACAAATCCATAACCAAAAAGCGAGGCGAACGTAAGTTAAATACACACATATATCACTTAATATTTTTAGCCATGTATCTCTACATGTCTAATCTATATCTCCTCCTGTTACCAGCTTGCTTCTGGAAGTACTGTGTCTGACATGGATGCATGAGCAGGATTACTGTGAAAACTTGCTGCAAAGCCCAATATAGCCTTAAAACTTGCAACACCAGTCATTTAAATCAAATTGTATTTATTCTAGCAATATAGAGTTGTACCACAGTCATTGATAAATATTTCATTTCTGTGCATTGAAGTGCTGTCATGAAAGCTCTAAGCATTGTTACTGTACAGTTGGTCTGTAAATATTCAGTAGCTCACTGGAAATACTTGAGGGTCAGACATGACAAAAATGTACTTGACTGTAAAGACCTGTTTATATTTTTCAGCATTTTTCATTTGCCTGCTGTCTGTGTTTTTGTCGCCCTCTTGTGGCCTAACTGGGTATAACATTTTGTACGACCACTGCCAAAAATCATTTAATCTGCTTTTAAAAAATGTACTGCTGCTGTTTTACTATGTAAATAAAATATGGATATGATTTTTTTTTGTTTTGCTTTGCTTTGAAATATGTATGGAGAAAATCACATATGTGAGTTTTAAAGTATTTGTAAAAATTTTATCGAAGACTCCTTTAGTATGTCTTTACCGTTAATCTGTTAGTATGAAATAGATGCAAAATATATAAGACTGATGTAATGGGAATCTACAAGCATGTGGCTCACAGCTGCTAGGACAAGTCATTTACTGTACAATTTAATTCATCTGACTGAATCTTTTCGAGCAGGCTAATGCAGCTGAGTCAAAAGCTTAGTCTAAACAAAGGCAGTGCTGAAATGAATAGGTGTTAGTCACACAGTGTGTGCTGAACAGAGTAGGTTTGCTAAAACAGCATCATCAAATGAAGTGATTTCATGTTGACTGAGTTGTGGTTTCGGCAAATATTTGTCACTTGCTCACTCAGACAAAAATCCCCACAACCAGGCCAGTAATTACACATAGATTGCTCATAACAGTCTGATTTCAGTAGGAGAATGAAAGTCAGCATTTTTCTGAGGTAAAAAACATTATTGCACCTTGTGTGTATTAGGTAACATAACTTGCTGTCATAATTTAGAATAAATGCTGTGGAGTTATCTCTGTCACATAGCTGAACGATATCAGCCAGGAAGACCTCACAGACACACATGTAACATTTAGAAAACTTTTTTTTTCTAAAACATGGTGTTAAAGCCTGACCGCAAGTCATGTGCAGTCACTCTGTGACACTATATGTATGTCTGTCAGCATCATTAGCTCAAGAACTGGAAGCAGAGCAGGCTGACATCCTTCCTGTCAAGATAAGTCAGTGTGAGGAAATGATCCAGCAACCTTAGTGTCACTCAAAAGTATCTTTTAATGGTCAAATATGACAGGCGTCATTTTTTTCTGGCCACATAGCTAGACAAGAGAGAGAGAGAGAAAAAAACTCCTTTGAAACAGATGAAGTTAGAATATTAGGAAAGTAACACACACACACACACACACACACATATATATATAGATATATATATATACTCAGATGACAGAATTTAAAAAGAAAATAAAACCCCAAAAACTGAAAAATATATAGACAATAAAATCACTATGGGTCAGATATTAAAATTAATTTTCCAACAATAAGGATGTTTAAAAGGCAACTGAATTAAGTAATTATACCAGTCATAACATCATAATATTTGTCAAGGCCTCTGACTGTTAAGGTCTTTAACTGAGCAGCACAAAAGATGTGATGGACGTGACCTGTTGGTGGAGGAGAGGGAAGGATAATTTGACAGACAGAGGGTGCACATCTATTTAAGATAACACGACACAGAGGAGCGGCACAGAGCATAGCAGCAAGGAGACAGAGATGGCTTCCTACTTCAGAGGTTAGTAGAATATCTGTTTTGGGTTTTATCCCATGATTACATTGGTATAAAGATTGTGATAAATGTTGTACTTTTCTCTAGTATCTAAATTAAAAGAAAAAACTTTCAAATCATATGTTTTTTTTTGTTTTGTTTTTTATCCCCTGCACAGGTACATTGTGGATGATATTTATCCTTTCCATGCTTCCGCTCCTTACCTGCGACATGTCTTGCAACAGTAGCTGCCTGTGCAACTCTAATGGTGTTGTCAAATGCGACGGTTACATCATAACAGATATACCAAAAGAGCTGCCACGCCACACGTACACGCTGCTGCTAAATGATACAAACATGAATATAATAAATGAGCAGAGTCTGTCTGACCGGGAACTCCTTCTCCGTTTCAGTCTGACTCACAGCCACCTGCATACAATCCATCCTCTGGCCTTCCACGTCGCTCCTCAGCTCAAGTCTGTCAAGCTGTCGTTCAATGATCTATCCACCCTTCCTGCTCGAGTGTTCAGCCCTCTTACCGCTCTGGAGGAGATTTACTTAGATGGGAACAAGTTGGAGACTTTAGCTCCTGATATGTTTGAGGGGCTTGAAGGGTTGTTGGTTCTGGACCTGACCCGCAACAAACTCACCAATCCTGCCTCAGACATTTTTGATGGACTGACCAACCTCACTATTCTGAACCTGGGCAGGAACTACATAAAAAAACTTTCACCAACCACCTTTCACTCACTGACAAAACTTCGCCTGCTCAGGATCTATAACAATGAGCTGGAGGAGCTGGAGGAGGGGATCTTTGACACACTTGTAAACCTTGAAGAGCTAAATCTCCATCAAAACCAGATTAAAAGCCTTCCTACTCAAGTGTTCTGGTCACTGGAGAACCTGAAGAACCTGACCCTGTCCTCCAATCAACTCCAGGCTCTCCCTCAAAAAACCTTCTACAACATGCCGAAGCTGAGCAAACTCACCATTTACAAAAATCCCCTATTATCTCTACCAGACGAGCTGATGGGTCACATGCCTGACATCACAGAGTTTTATCTGTTTTCCACCAACCTCGTCACTGTTCCTGGAAATGTGTTTGCAAATATGTCAGGGCTGCTGCTTCTTAACTTACACTTAAATGACAAGCTGAAGGAGCTGCCACTAGACCTTTTCTGCTGTCTTCCTAACCTTCAGAAGCTCTCGCTAAGAAACAACAATATTGAACTTCTTCAGCCAAAGATTTTCTCCTCACTAACCACACTGCGCATACTTCTCCTCAATGACAACAAGCTGAAGAACCTGCCTGAAGACATCTTTGAGAACCTTACTGGGATTGTGGCCATCGATTTAAGGAACAATAACCTCATGACTCTTCCAGGAGATATTTTCCTGTCAAATACACATTTGAAGGATCTTACTCTGAGTGAGAACCCCTGGGACTGTACTTGTGGAATCAGAGATATTGCAAGATGGATAAGATATAATGAGCAGGTAGTCCTCGACAGAGATAATGTAGAATGTCACAGTCCGGTCTACCAGCTGCTCCGTAGAGTTGGATCTCTGAGTGATGAGGATTTCAACTACTGCAATGCAAAAACATTCAAAACTTCCTTTGCAACACAAACCAACCTCCCTGAGCCAACACAAACATTGCATGTCACTTCAACCTCTCCACCTGTAGCATCTACCACCTTCGATCCCACAACACTCGCAGCCGTGCTTCACACTGAATCCACCACTCAGCCTGATGAAACACACCCTACTTCACTTCCTTTTCATGATATACTGGTGCTCGAACATGGGCCAGAGTACGTTCATCACAGCCATCACAAAGGTTGGGTGTATGTGTGGTTTTTACCCTCCAATACAGCTTTGATCGGGGTCTTCATGTTTGGTTACATCCTTCTTTTGGCCACAGGTTTCTTGCTCATTCTTGCTGCCATATTTGGCATGTACCGCCTCAGTGTGAGCATGGATAAGTTGAAGACTGAGTGTGCACAAACTGAGGAGTAACACACTGCGTTATCGGGCCTGTTGCACACAGGAAGATAGCAAATATTAACAATAACAAGTGTGCTTTTCCAGAGACTCCAAATTTTCTTGATTAAGGTCATGTTTTATCTTCAAAATTTTCTTCAGCAAACTTGGAATCACAATAGATCTAAAATAGGTCTGAATTACATTCATATAAGTAAATACAGAGACTGCACTTGCTAGTATTTGCTTATATGTAGATATAATTGAACTGTAATAATTAAAGAAAATTAAAGAGAATGCATTAAGTTATCTAAGTTTTAATAGCTTTCATTACTTAGAAACATCTCAGGATTTGGGCAGTAAAATCAGGTTCAACATATCACTGTAAGCTATGATGTTTTACATGTTTTATATTTATTGATTCACAAAACAAACCTATTAATCAGTTAAATAAATGGCAAACTAACTAGATTTTAAATTATTTAAAATGTTTAATTTTTTTTCTCATTGCACGTGTGAGACTTACCTAGGCGTAGGTATGAATTACATGTACATTTTTATGTTTTATTTAAGAATTGTTCAACATGTATTTGTGAAAAGCTTCAGAAACCATATGAAAGCCATTGTAGAGTGGATATTTGTTTATGTTTAGATGCAGAGGCAGATATAGAGCTTTTGGGACCCAGGGCAAGTCCAGCCATAGGGTCCTCCACTTTCCTTAGATTTTAGCACTTTTTAGTCCTTATTTATCTAATAAATAAGGACTAAATATGGTTCATTATTATAATTAATCAAACAAACAAACAAAAAACAAAAAAACAAACAAACAAACAAAAAAAACCCAGCAGTCTGTCTATGGGTCCTTTTGCTTTTAGCTGTGATATCTATAGTTTCTGTGACAGTTTGTGCCAGGTATCCATGTGAATAATGTTTGTAGCAACTTTTAATTTAATCTGTGATAAACCAAGCGAGGGAGAATGAACCCAAGTTCATTGCTATGACAAGTGGTGATTAGGCCTCTCCAGTATGCTGAGATGAGACGAGGAAATTGCTCAGCATTTAAGTATTTGTGGTCAGTTTTCCTTGTAAAGAATTTGCATGTAGAAAGAAAAGAAAAAAAACTATCCTTTAAACTTCTTTTAAAGCTAAGCAATCAAAAAACAAAACCATTTTAGTGTTGAAGAAAATCATTATCACAAAATTTAATCAGGAATGTTAAAGTTTTTCCTCCACAGCTCTTCATTGTGAAGTATTCCTTGATGATACTGGATGGTCTGGTCTTCAACCAGTCCTATGGCTGTTTGACTGTGGTACTGGTGTCCATTCAGTATAGATAGTATAGTTTTGAACAGTGTGCCAGCTGATGAATTTTTTTTTAAGTCTTATATTGTGATCATGTAACTATTGAGTTAGATTAATCAAAATCTTTATAATTTCATGTAAAAACCACCTGTTAACTCCAGCCTTCTTGTCTGTTTTGCTGTTTTATTGAAAATTAAAGACTTTAAATGTTGAAGAAAAGGAACTCTCACTGCTCAACCTCATTTTATAACATATTTATCACAGAACAAAACCAATTTGAAAACAACTTATAGTATATTTTTGGCCAAGGCTGCCAAAAGCAGATTTGCAAGCATACTGGGGATATCATACTCAGAGATAAATAGTACAGGGATGGGCAATTAGAGACAATTCCAATGGTTCATTGTGCAAAACTTGACAATAAACTATTGAATCTTTTTGATTTGAAGCATATGTGTTGGAGCAGGAAATCACTTAAAACCTGCAGGATAGTGGCCCTCAAGGACTAAAATTGCCCATCCCTGTTATAGAACATATATTCATTCAAAGAAACACATTTACACACAAAATACCACCCACCCTTTAACACTCTCATGCTCACACAGCAAAGCAAAGGTCATCAGTGACCATAATTCCTCCTGACAAGCATGTTTTCATGTTTGAGTGAATCTAGGGGCCTCGGGTGCTGCAATGACTGCATTACAGGTAACTAAATCAAAATTATACACGTGTCTGTCTTCTTCTATGTATCGTTTAAGACGTTACTTATCCCAAATGGTGCTCTAGCACCTATCAAACGAAGATGGTACTGCAGTTTTAAAGCTCAGAGGTTTGTCACTTCACACACGAAGATGTTTGTGCATTCAGAGACACTGTAGTAAAAATGGTGGCATAATTATAGCAGCTGCCATGCATGTGGATATAATATAGATATAAACAACTAAGAGAATAAAAACACAACAGTTATTTTAGTGTAGTGATTAGATACTAACAGAAACACCGTTTTAAATTATATATTAAATTTTTCTGTCACTGACCTTTGTGTTACAGTAGTTTTGAGACTACTATTCATCTATTTATTCACACAACTTGTGAACTTAAGTTGCCTCAACTTTTTCAGAATTTAAAAAATCCAGCAGAGATGATGCAGAGCAGGAAAAGTGAACTTTTAGAGTTTTAGTGGAAGTGCAGAAGGAAGAGTGGAATAATTTTGCTTACAAAAGACAGCTGAGCAAACTGACTGTATTTGATCACTGATCATCAGCTACTACTGGAGATGGGTTCCTAAAAACAACATGCTGTGCTGATTTCTGTTTGTTTATGTGTGGTGCTGTACTTAGAAAAGAGATAATATACATTTCACAAATTAATGAAGAGTAGAAGGAAAAAGAAAATCAGAAAACAGCAATATTATTATTATTATTAATAATAATAATCATCATCATCACTACAACCTGCACTATACTCTTATGACCACTATTACTAAAACCATGATTATTACTGCCAATGTTTTGATTGTATGACTGAGATGTGGTGGACCTGAAATTAAGACACCTTTGCAAACATTTTGTTTTAGGTCTAACCAAATTAATTCTAATGAGCATTTATTTTAATTGAAGGTATTTTGTGCTTTCAGTAAACATTTTGATGCCTGGCTGAGATTGGGATACTCAGTTATTGTTTTGAGTAGTGGGGAGAAAATTTATTTAAATATCTCTGACAACCTGTTGAAAATATTCATACCTAAATACATGATGGAACTTGTGAACAGTGGGATAGACAGATTTTAAATTTTGAAGATGATTTATTCCAAAAAACTGAATATTTTGAGATTTCAAGAAATTGATTCAATGAGTTTTATTACAACATGTAGTGTGAATGGAAGGTCTTTACGAAACAGTATTATTCCATTTACATAAAGAACAATCTTATTATGTGTCTCTTTGTGTAAAGGTACTTGTGTAAGCTCCAAAAACACAGGTAAGAACAATCTGTGGTTTTGTATGCATTGTGATTTAACAGTTAAGCAATTTAGCAATTCAGCACTTAGATAATTAATTGTTAGTTATAACTAGTTGCCTGCATTATAATTGCCTTATTATGGTGGTGATTCTACAAGATTCTTTTGTGGCACTGAAATTAGAAAATCCATAGTAGTGAACAGGAAACTTATTACAGTTTTCATGGAGAAAAATATGTATTCCAGCTCTATTTTCCAGTGTCATCCAGCACCAAATCATCTGGTAAAGTGAAACTCAGCTTGAACGTCATGCGGTGTCCCGGGTGAAAAAGTTGTGCGGTTTTTCAGCCTCAGGATGCTGCTGGACAGCAACAGCTCCAGAAATGCAGATATAATAGACAGTGTTGTGCCTGAACGAGTTCATTGAGCGATCGTTCATGAACTCATATGTTGAGCATAATTTAATTCCTTCAAATTAAAAACTTCCTTCCTAACACATGCGTTGGGATATATTAAGATACATTGTTTGTGGCAAGACGATGTGCGAGCAAAGGAAGAATAAGTCAATTTGCAGGCTTGGTGTGGTAGACAACCACTGTTTATTATAACATTCTGCACACCAAACATTCTAACAGTGCAGTTCCACCAGTCAGCTTGGCAGCACTTCCTATATATATCCTGAGGCACCCTGTCAATTCCAATAGGCCTATCACAGCAGACTTCTGAATAAATAAGTTAACAAGATTATTCACAAAACATCATTATACTGAAACATGTTCAAACAATTCAAACAGGATCATAGAAAACCAGACGACATATTTGTACAATCCTCAGTGTCCAACTTTTAACTTTTAATTACATCTATTCAGTTATTTCATCAAGACTGAGAACACGCCCACACACACTCTACAAGAGAACTCCATGTTAGGCCTCCTCACTGAACAATGACAAATTCTTTTTTAGATTAAAAACACTTTGACAGGGAATGACTGACATAAAAAAAACAGTGGCTGTTGGGTGCCTATAATTTACCTTTGCACACAAGAGGTAACATCTTGCGCCGTACATCTTTGGTTCAATAAAGCTGTCAGATTTTTTATTCATTTATTTATTCGTTTTTTCATGGCCTGTTTCTGCTCGAAGACACAGCAGAGGGGGACAAAGATCCATGATAATTCCTCCTGTCTCATTAGCTGTACTTTAAGTAAGAGTATATATTTTACCTGTAACCATAGCTTGATGTTTTTGAACATGTTTGTGTGTGGGGACAGAGAGGGGCGTTGGGTGGGGGGGTGGATTTCCTGTAGCTATAAACTCTAACTACCACCAAAATAGGAGTCATTATGGTGTTATCTTAACACTCCCATAACTGTTTTCCTTTCACATCTGTTTTCAGTTTGCATCCTTTTCTGAAGTTCTGTATCTGAGGGAGAAAAACTCATTTCAGAAATATTTTACATGCCCGGTATCGGGACGGATGAGCAATAGCCATCACACAAGTTGTCATAACAGGAAGTACTTTTGACCATGATTCAGGTTTCACAACGTCATGGTAGAAAACAACTTTTGAGATGACACAGTCTTTTTCAAAACACTCTTCCCATAATTTCACAAGCATCCATCATGGGACAAAACCACAACAATGTCCACAGAAAAGTCCACTGCAATGATTCCCATGACAATATAACCAGGGGAAAGTATGAAAAAAAGATTCTCTTTAAGTTCATCCTAGTTCTCATGAATGTTTTCAAAACATCTGAGAAAATTAGGTCAGCTCATTACAATTAAAGCTACATTTAGTAATTATGGCCTCCCGATCTGAAAGAGAAAAAAGAAGAAAAGGAAAACCAAACAGTTCATCTGCTGGGCAAAAATAATATTTAAGCTTCACAAAGTGACAGTGAATGCCACAAATTCCATGAGAAGAGATCGGACTTTAAAGCATGAAGCAAACAAAAGAGGATGAATTGGCAAATGCTGCCCAAGTTCATTACTATGACAACGGGTGATTAGGCCTTTCCAGTACGCTGCGCTCACACAATAGCGGGTGAGCGTTTGAAAGGGAAGAGGAAATTGCACAGCTTGGACGCAAAAACTGTACGACTGCAATGGAAAACAAGTTGAAAAGTAGGGAAAAAAACATGTTGATTCATACATGTGAGATAAGAATGGTGATGAAGTATCTACTGTATAGCCTGGTGTTGAGAGGGATTTACTGGAACACTCCAGCTATCTATCTATCATTTTTTTCGTTTTGCTTTAGTGGTAACAACCTTGTCCGTGTACATAATAATCAAATTGTAACAGGAAAGAAGAAGTTAATTAACTTATATATAGCATATATGAAGGAAAACCAACTATGGAAACACAAATTCTGAATTGTTTACTTTAAAATCATATAAAAGTGTACCTAAAAAGAAGAAGAAGAAGAAGAAGAAGAAAAAAGATTCAGCTTAAATGCTCACATAGAAGCCTGAAGAATGTAAACAGCTGTTATGACTATCAGCACTTTCACCTACATTTTTAAACAACAACAAAAATTTACTCCTCATCCAGTAATTCTATAATTTCTCAGCCTCATGTGGACAAACTGCTGCAGAAGATACGTTTGCTGTCAAGCACTAAATAACACAACATATACAGTATAATATACCATAAAATAAACAGTGACATAATGATTTTGTGATTTAAACAATAGTATTGATGTCTGAGGTAAATAAACCTTTTAAAGCTTTGAAATACCATCTGGTAGCATATTTTTCAATGACTATTCTATATCCTATCATTAAAAAATTGTTCAATTAAACATTCCTCAGCCATCTCAAACCACTTGTTTAGGTTTGTAATGTTAAAAGTGAGTAAATGTCATCATGGAGTGACATCTCAACTCATTTAAAGGAAATAAGATAATACATTAATATAAAACAAACTATGTTACTCTAAGTAAGTAACATTACAAACAAAAACATTTTTTTCAGTGAATCATTATTGGAGTAACTCATTAATAAGACAATATTATAACCTCTGTTTTTAGCTCATCGTCTATAATTTCGTGGAAACACCATGAGTCCAATGCAGGTTTGCACGCTAAAGCCGCATCTGCTCATCCGTTAACTCCACCCTTGTTATCTGTTTTCCTGTTGTATCCGATGTTAAAGAGTTTAAATGCTGAAAGAAGAGAAACACTCACTGTTTAACTTCCTTCTTAACTAATTTATCTAAGAGCAAAATCCATTTAAGTGCCAAAGGAAAGCTTTCTCGCATTATTTTATCAGAAATTCTAAAGTCCTTAAAAGTTTTTCCTTCATTGTGAACTATTCATTGATGATACTGATCAGAAAATGTTTTATGTAACACGAGTACATAACTGAATGTGTATTTTTGGCTGCGTCCAAGGTTGCCAAGAGTTGATTTACAAGCATTCCAGGATACTAAACATAACTACAGTCTTTGCTTTATACATTCAAACAAACACAAACACACACCAGAACCCTCACCCTCTAATACGTCCATGCTCACACAACAAAATCAGTTCAGGCACAGAGCAACACAGCAGGGTGGGGCTTGATCTCCCCCCTCCACCACATTTAACAAAAAATGTGAGTTTGTGAAAGGCACAGATGGGCACGAGGACTCTCTCAGTAGTACCACTGAGACAGCACCTCTCAATTTGATTAGCACAGAGCGGGGGGAACAAAAACAAACAAAAAAAAACTATTCGTGTTAAGAAACCAGAGGTGACGCAGAGCAGGATCATGTGTTACTGGAAGCTTTGAGAAGATTAGGAGCTGCAGAGGGGAGGGTGGACGTACTGCATAAAATACTTACAGGCCATCTGACCATAACCTGCTCACTGATCATAAACCACTACTAGAGGTAAGCTCCTGAAAATGGCATGTTCTTTTTTTTTGTTGTTGTTTCACTTGAGCACTACCTTAATTTTATGTTGTTAATGCATGGTTTATTTTTTAATTCCTTCAATACAGGAATAACATGTCAGATAAGGTTGTTTTCTAGTTTGATTTAATGTTAAACGCACTACCTCAAAATCTCTAATGAGGAAGATTCAAACTAATAGGATGCTGTACATAATGAATATGACAGTAATAACATGTAAAATAGTGAAAACCTTTACTTTCCTCTCTTAAATTGCAACCCAGTACCTCACTTCTTAATTATAAGCAGATATGAATATAAAATGCACTGAAAATGTGAAAAGATGTGAGGCACCAGGATGTATTTTAAAACCTACCCCTCGTTGATGTGATAGAAAGAAAGAAAGAAAGAAAGAAAGAAAGAAAGAAAGAAAGAAAGAAAGAAAGAAAGAAAGAAAGAAAGAAAGAAAGAAAGAAAGAAAGAAAAAGAAAGAAGCTGCTTATTTCAGCCTCAGTTAAACCTTACTTCTTTTTCAAAACTCCTTCTGCACCCTAATATGTCTCAGCCACTGAGAAACAGCTCACGTCTGCTAGTCTTAAGTTTCAGGATGAATTTAGAAGTGGGTCATTACATTGGCCCAAGTTCATCCTCTGAGCCTCCAGCTTGATTGTAAACAGGAAGAACAGCTTGGACCTCACATTGTCTAATGCTGGGATGTAGACAAAATACAATCTTTTTGCAACCCCCCCCCCCCCAAAAAAAAGAAAACCAAACACACAAAAAAATATTCATTTTTTTGTTGTTTACGAATTTGCTCAAAATGTTTTACAGCAAGTTTTTAAAACATGCTTGTGCTCCAAAACTAAATCCTGCGCAATGAAGTTTTAGTGCCAAGGCCTGCTACACATTGTGATTTAACAGTCAATCCTTTCACCAATGTTGGCGGACAACACTCCTACCCAGATCCAGTTTATACAAACAGCTCCTTCTGGCATAAATAACAACTGAGACTGCAACATGTAGACACTGTTACTAATTAGAGCTGCCTGCAGTATAACTACCTTATTATTGTGGCGATTTAAAGTTTTGAAAGTCCCTTTGTGGCACTGAAATGAGAAAATCTGCAGGAGGGAACAAGAAACTTATTATTGTTTCCATGGAGCAATTATCTCTATTTCCCTGAAAAATCTTTCCAGAGCTGTCCAGTTTATTCAGCGGGTGAAGCCATTAGTGCTGACACACCAGAAATAGCTTTGAGTTTGTAATTTGTCATCCTGAAGGCATCCAGACAAGTTGTGTCATCCGTAAAACTTTGGATAAGTTGCATTGGCATGGGCTTTCAGGAAACTTTGTTTTTTTAGATACTTTTTTGTGTTAAAATGATTAATGGGATGAATATGTTTGGAGTCCAATACTATATGTAGTCAGTGAAATTGCACATCTCAAAATAAAAGTGCTGTTTTTATTTTCTTTTTTGTCCATATCTGCTTTGTTTCATACAAATAACAGATCAATAAAGCTACCTCCTTAAATTTGTAGCAGATCTATCCAGCCTTGAAAAATGGTTTTTCTTTTTTCATTTCAGAATTGAGGCATGTAAAAACATCATGCTTTTTTTTTTTTTTTTTTTTTTTTTTTAATATTTAAGATGAATTTATTGTCTACATTCCAACTCTTCATTCTTTTGTCATCCGGCACCAAACACAGCAGAAAAACCTTCGATAGACACAATTGACATTGTAAGACTTAAATCATATAATATTGGGTGGACATTTTAAATGGTAAATGGTCTGTACTTATATAAAGCTTTTATCAAAAGCGCTTTACATATACGTGACATTCACACACACTCTCCCAAATTTCCCTGAGGACTCTCCAAAGGGATTAATAAAGTATTTCTATTCTATTTTACATGGCGGAAACTGCCATGCAAGGTGCTAACCATGACCCATCAGGAGGAAGTAGGGGTTCGGTGTCTTGCTCAGGGACACCTCGACATGAGCTTGACGGACCGGGATCACAGGACCACTTTCTAGATGTTTGTTCTTATTGTTTTTAACCCTGGAAAATAGAAACTTTTTTATCAGTACTTTTCATGAATTTTCTTATGGATTTTTGAATTTGACAACCTGATTTTTTACCTAGAATAATTATAATAACAAGCAAACAAAATAGTAAAATCATTAGAACCTTTGCATGGTCATTAAAGCTCATTAAATAGACACCTATTGGAAACATTTTGAAAACACTGCAGTTTGTAACACAAGCTTTGACAAGCTTTCTTAGAAATTTATTAAGCCAAAAAATGTTTTAAACAGAATCAAACATACGAAGCATGGTCATAGAAAAAAAAAAAATCTATTGTTCCACAGTTATTCCTGACTAAACATTCAGTTGTGGTGCATGTTTGAAGAGCAACCATAAGGCCAGTGTGTTCAGTTTAAGGTGACTTACAAAAAGCATACACATAGTACATGCTTAGATAACAAATTAAGTTAAAATAATAAGTAATAGTATTTCTATAAGTGAGGCCCTTAATAAAGAGAAACGAGGCTACTCTAACTGTGGGTTTAAATGACTTGTAAAACTCATCTTACAGGTAATATTGGTGGGTAACACCTACAAAGCCAGAAATCATTATTCAGGACTTCCTGACAAATATTTAAAAAAACAAAAAAACAAAACAAAAACAAAAACAAAAAAAATTCAGCTAAATATCAAATGCAAGACTGCAAGAGAACCAACCTCAACTCCAGCATCTCTGTTTCTTCTGTTTCAGAACCATAATGGATCAACCACTGACTCATCAAGTGCTCCTACTTTTCTGCTTCTTCAACATAGTTGTCTGGGCCTGTCCACCTGAATGCAGATGTGTAGGAACCAAAGTCTTCTGCAATGGTCTCCCTGACTTCCCCACGAATCTGCCCTCAAATACAGCCGAACTCTACTTTTCTAAATGCAGTTTTTCCTCTTTAAAACCTGAGGATCTCACTGATTTCTCTAATGCTCTGAGCAGCTTTCTGATCAAAGAGACACATTTGAAGGAGGTGCATCCTGGAACCTTTGATTCTACTGTAAACCTTGGTGCCTTAGGGCTTACTAGCACTGACTTACAAGATCTCCCTGAGGACTTGTTCCAACATCTTCAGAAACTGGACTCTCTGAATCTGAAGTTGAACAGGCTCTTGCTAGTCCGGCCTCAGTGGTTTTCCCTGTTGACTGGCCTCAAGCAACTTGACCTCAGTAAGAATCTTGTCACTTCTTTACCTGTAGAAACTTTTCACCCTCTCACAAAGCTGCAGTACCTTTCACTGTCAGGAAACAATATCAGTCACATCTTTAGAGAGACATTTAAGGGTCTCTCTGAGCTGAAAATATTACGCCTTAATAAAAACATGCTAAAGGAACTCCCTGTTGGTAGTTTGGATGATCTTGAGAACCTAGAGGAACTATCTCTACATGACAATCAAATCACTCACCTTCAGCACGACTTGTTCTCTAAGACTCTGAAACTGCAGAAGCTGTTCCTCTCCAACAACAGGCTGACATCTCTTCCACAAGGCATCTTTTTAAACCTGCCCCTGCTTTCCCAGATATCCCTGTATGAAAACCAGCTGGAGAGTCTGGGTCCAGGGGTGTTTGGGCCCATGGCTCTGCAGGAGTTGTGGTTGTATGACAACAAGCTGAGTCGTGTGGAGGAGGACACATTCAGGAACCTCACTCAGTTACGTCTCCTGGTACTCAGTCGAAACCGGATCCACTATGTATCCACTGGTGCATTTAGAGGGTTGGAGAAGCTGGGGGAAGTATCACTGCACACCAATCTGCTCACAAGCCTACAAAAAGGAACTTTCCAGGGACTCCCAAATCTTGTCAACATTTCCTTGGAGCACAACTTTATCAGCTCCCTCCCCTTGGGTTTTCTCCAAGGTGTAAAAAACCTGGGACAGATAGACCTGCGGAACAATTCCTTCTCTAACCTGCCACAACAGAGTCTGGATGCCCTCACTGTTGCACAAGAGGTCCTTCTGCAGGTGAACCCCTGGACGTGTGACAAAGATATTCTACCTCTCAGGCAATGGCTGAGACAGCATCCAACTAAGGTAAACCAAACCCTAGTGCTGTGTGAAATTCCTTTCAAGCTAACTGGTGAGGTAATTGCTACTCTGACAGATGAGACCCTGAGTCCTCACAGCTATACAGAAGAACCTGTTGTGACTTCGACAGAGAAAAGAAGGAGACCCCACACACCTCCGCCCAAACGAAGCACTCCGTCCCCTGCTGTCAAGACCACACCCACTTCTGAAAATGAGGAGGTGACAAGTGGTGAACAAGGGGATGGTGGAACAGTTTCTAAAGATTCTTCAATCATCTTAATTGTCATCGCAGTAGTGTGCACTGCCATCATCAGCATTGTCATCATCAGCTGTGTGTGCTGGAGAAGGAACAGGAGAGGCAAAGGAGATATAGGTCGCAGGAATAAGAACTCTGTGTTGTAGATGAGACTCTAAAACATGAGCAAGCCAGGAACTTTTCAAGCCAAGGAAAACTGCTTCATGATGACTATGCCTTACTCGAAAAATAAAGAACATTGAGTTGAAACCTCAAAGGGAATACAAAGAACCGCTGGAGCTCCATTCAAAAGTAAAGAGACTTGATATTTAATACATTAACTTTCAGTTTCAATCAAATTTACAGAACCAGTCAGTAATTTTAGTCAATTTTGCAACAAACAGAGGAAAAAAAACTCATATATTAGTAATTAAAATCTCAATCTCAATTTCTTCTTTTTTTTTCTTTTTAAATTTTGTCAGACAGATAAGAAAAAACATTTTTTGTTTTTCGTTACCTTGACATGTTCCGGGTATACCTGTAGCCTTCCTCAGAAGGGTC
Source organism: Melanotaenia boesemani (assembly GCF_017639745.1). Taxonomy (NCBI): domain Eukaryota; kingdom Metazoa; phylum Chordata; class Actinopteri; order Atheriniformes; family Melanotaeniidae; genus Melanotaenia; species Melanotaenia boesemani. The sequence goes on along the minus strand of NC_055695.1, from coordinate 18,354,688 downwards.
CTGTGATGTTGCTGTGACGTGTCTTGCCAGGCTTGCCAGACAGGACGACTATGCACCCTGCTGTCTGGATTCCTGCATACAACAGCATCCTGGGTGTGGGATAATGTGTATGGTCCCTCATCTCTGTTGATTATGACCTACTAATAGTAAATACAAATCAATGCCATATTATCTTGTGTCTAACCTGGAAATTTTGTAAATGTAAACTAAAATGACGTGAAGCAGTGTGCCTCTTTTAGGGAATTTAAGAATTTTTTTTTTACTCTTCCTTTTTTTATTCTGCCTGGTTGCTAATGACTTTTGTGCTAACAACAATACATTTAGAAGACAGTTTATTCTTTTGGTTTGGAAAAATGTTATATGGAACATAAACTGTATAATCAAGTATGCAAGCCTCTGCTATTTCTGCTGTGACACAATGCTATACAAAATGCCTCTGAATAATGAATAAATACAAAGCTTTTCTTCACAACAGTACATTGTGTTTCTTATTATACTATTATGTTAATAATCATGAATGAACTGCTCTTATACATATTTCAGTATAAATACAGATATTTTAACCTTCCATTCATCCATCCATCCATCCATCCATCCATCCATCCATCCCTTGTAGAGAATCTGAGTGATTGTTTGTCTCTCTGTGTTGGCAGCTGCGATGGACTGGCGACCTGTCCAGGGTGTAGTCTGTCTCTAGTAACTGCTGGGATAGACTCCAGCCACCTTGCATTGAAATAAGTGGGTATAGAAAATAGATTGATAGATGGATTTTACTTGTTTTAGACACAAGTGGACTCACGGACTAAATTGTTATAGATGTGTATTTATTTACAAATAGTTTACATAGAACAATAAATTACATTACACATTGCATTGTAACTTTTTTAAATCTCTGTATGTATAGGCTATGTATATATATATTTTAAAAAAAAAATTGACACTATTTTGAAGAGCATTAAGTTTTTTCTTCAAAATTCCAACACAAAAGTGTACCTCTAGTGTCTGTTCTATCAGACTGCCATCTAGTGAAAAGAATGATGTAAAAAATTTTGTGACCAGGCTTTGGGTCCGCACCATTTACTGCCCAGGTGACCGAGCCGGGTGGGCGGAGTTTTTACTCCATCTAAATCGAGCAATCAGCCGGGGCATCTGCTGGATGACAAACTCAGATCCGACGGCTTTTAACCACGCCCCCTTTTAACCACATGGGTTGAACACACAAATCGGAGTGGGTCTGCAGATAAACTTAGAAAATGTCCCAACTTGATAAATAACTTAAATGTTTGGCCTTCATTTGTTCAGTAAATCAGTGGTTCTCAAACTGGGGGTCGGAAAATTAACACCTTAATTTTTAAACACATTAATGCGTAAACAACAAAGTTAGTACATCTAAAGTTAGTATAGTTATCTCCATTAGAGAAGCTACTTTTGGGCATGTAGGTGCCTTGTCACAGCACTGAACAAACAAAAACCACTTTATCCTTCTTATTTATGAAGATTCTGACAATGTTCCAGCATCATATTTAGAGGATGGCTGCAAGATGACCCATTTGAAACATCACACATTTAATCACTGAGCTGTTGCATGGTGGTGGGGATCACAAACACTAACATTGTTTATCTTGGGGGTTGTGGCTCAAAAAGTTTGAGAACCACTGCAGTAGACAACTTTGCATTAATATAATTCCTTAAACAACTTCTGCAGACATTATGATTCTTTTCAGCTGCTCTAGGCAGCAAAATTGTGTTACAATTCAACTAACTGCCCTTATTTGTTAAGAGACCTCCAATGGGTGCTGGTGCACTTTGCAGACTACAACCTGAAAGAAATGCGTACAAAATTATGGCTTTATTATCAACTTTTTGTTATTTTTATGATAAATTTCACCCTGAAAGATCCATGTTTCTTTTATTTTGGTAAAGCCTCTTTCCACCGGCAAACACTTTCCTCTCCATTTAAATGGCCAACTCCTCCTCCACTACGCCTCATCACTTCTCCCCGAGTCATTGCCCAGCTGAGGGTAAAGGAGCGAACCCTTTTTCAGCTTTGTTTGCAAGACAAAACAAATAAGGCACTAAGTAATAAGTATAAAAATCATTTTGACATTGTGAATGCCAGGCATGTTGTTTACAGTACAGCATTCCTAGGATAATCCATTTCGCTTTGAAAGCATGGATCAAATTTAGCTTTAAAAATCTAGTGCAGCACGTATCCTCCTAATTTATTACTGCAGTTAGTATCAAATAATGCATATAGCATAATAAAACACCCTTTAATATTATGTAGCTCACATCAATCATTGTCAGGTTTCAACATTTAACTTGATTATAGCTGTAAAATTAGATTGGAATATATTTAAAGTTCTACCTTGTAAATTGGTAAGTTCTATCGAGTGTTTATACAGACATGATATAATATCAGAACATTTGATAAATAAAGTGTATGCTGCTAAATGAATATATATATAAGAATATGTGAAATATGTAAAAAATGTTACAGCAATGTTTTTCATCAACGAGTCATGCAGAAGTAACTGTCATCCCTGCTGTTATCTCAAACTACAGAAGTGTTTCATGCCACGCCTCACATGACAAGCAAAACATTCATGGCCTACTGGCTGATGTCAGAAGATAACTAATGACACTGCACTTGTTTGTATTACCTTACGTCTACACCCTGAGAGAAAACTTTATCAGGTAAGGAAATTGGATTTTCTTCATTTTCTTTATTTTTGATGGTGCAGCCATTAAAAACCTTAAAATATCATTAACAAGGTATTAATATATTGATATATTGACTGAAAAAATAAAATATATAAGAAACAAAATATAAGAAATATATATAATATGAATTTTATAAAGAATATAGATAAATTGATCAAACACAACAAATAAAAATTATCTACAGTTTGAAAAGAATTATATATAAGTATTATTTTGTTCTGTGGTGGTTCAAGGCCAGAAAACCTGTCTTTCAGATATGTCACAGCTTTATGTAGTTGCAACTTTGTTTATAGCAGCAGCAAAACACACAAAAACTGCATTTTAACTTACTGCTGCTTGTCTACACAATAAGTGTTACCTTTCCTCTTCTTGTGAACTGCAAATGGAAAAAAAAGTCTCTCTGGGTACATAGTTATTCCTGACTGAACCCTGAATTTTAATGAGATATTTGAGAGGAAACCACAAGGCCAGTGTGTTCACTTCAAGGTGATTTAATTTTATAAAGCACACAGCATTTAATTAATAATAAATCTAGTTTTATAAGACTACTTAGCAAGGCTGAAATTATGTTGAAATAAAAATTAACAATATTCTACCTTACACATGATAAAGTGGCCACTGTGTGTACAGGGATGCCAGATGTGGAATGTGTTTCTCATGATTTCACCCTGAGTGAAGACATAATCAGGTAAGGAAATCAAATTTCCTTGATTTTCTTCATTTGTTTGACAATGCAGCTTTTTAAAAACTTGACATTAACAAGAAATGACATTAACAACATATAAATATATCTATTTGTTATATTATATTTCTTTTTGCAGTGAATAAGGATGTTAAGAAGAAAGTTTGTCGCTCTTTTCCTGCCCTTGCTGTTTGACTTTTCATTGGCTCAAATGGACGAAGAAACAAAAGAGAACCAGGAAGTTTTTAGTAAAGCTGTGACAGAAATTCCACATACATTGAGATCTGGTGTAACAGAGGTGTTTTTTGTTCATAGTCAGATCAAAACAATCCCCAAAGGAGCATTCTCTGAAAACCCCCAACTTGTGAAGGTGGAGTTTATTACCACTAATACAATGAGTATTGAGCTTGGAGCTTTTGAAGGGTTGGTGAACCTGGTGCATCTCGAGATCTCCAACACCCTAATAAAGTCAGTCCCAGTAGGTGTCTTTAATAACGTTAACAGTCTGGAGACAATTATTCTTAAGTCTAACAAGCTCAAAAAACTTGAAAATGACTTGTTTAAGGGTCTTACAAATATGAGAAATCTTGAGTTACATGCAAATGAGATTGAATTAATTGAAGACAAGACATTTGATGGTCTTGACAACCTTGAAAAACTCCATTTAGGTAAAAACAATCTTACCAGTGTGTCAACTGACTGGTTCTCAAATCTGAAGAAGCTGAAGATTCTACGTCTTTATGAAAATCAGCTGACTACCATTCCTGAGGATCTTTTCAGGAACTTACCAAACTTAGAGGAAATTAGTTTATTTGGAAACAAAATAACTGAATTGTCACCCAATCTGTTTCCACATAAAGAGAAACTAATGAAGCTTTTTTTGGACAGTAATCTTCTGCTAACTTTACCTGAAAAATATTTTGTTGGCTTCCCCAAGCTTAAAGCACTAAGCTTACATAACAACAAGCTGACAAGTTTGCCAGCAGAGCTTTTTGGAGAAATGCCTAAAATGACTGACTTAAGCCTCCAAAAAAACCATCTCAGCACTCTTCCTAAAGGAATATTCATGCCCTTGAAGAAGGTCAAGAAGCTAGATCTCTCTAAAAATGACTTTGTCACCATATCTGCTGATTATTTTGAAGGCCCGGAGAAGCTCACTGAGCTGAATCTGCAGAACAACTTGATCCACTCGCTGGATGCAAATGTGTTTGAAAACCTACATTCACTGAGCACACTCAAGCTTGCTTCCAACAAATTCCAGACCCTTCCTGAGGATATCTTTGAGCCTTTGGCTAAACTAAAAAAACTTGACCTCAGAAACAACCCCTGGAACTGTGACTGTAATTTAATAACACTCCACGTCTGGTTGAAGGCCAACTCACACAAGCTCACATCTGCTGTAGTCTGTGAGTATCCAGAACACCTGAAAGGTCAGGAAGTCATATCTTTAACAGAGGATCAGCTTATTTGCCCCACTTATCCCCCCACAACCACAGCTTCAACACTCCCCACCACAATACCCACAACTACCACCATATTAAGCACATCAGCTACCACAACACCAACCACCACATCCACCACCACACAACTAATCACCACCATTCTGACTACAACACTAACAACCACTTTGCTTACTACAGTGCCAACAACTTTACAAATAACCACCACAATTCCAACAACAATTCCACTCACAACTTCTATGACTACAACCACGATTACAACTCCCATTACTACAACAGCAATTCCACCCACCACCATAACCACACCCACAACCACAACAACCCTAACAACACTTCCACCAACCACCACCACAACAACAAGCACACCCACCACCACTATGACAACAACAACAATTCCACCCACCACCATAACCACACCCACAACCACAACAACCCTAACAACACTTCCACCAACCACCACAACAACAAGCACACCCACCACCACTATGACAACAACAACAATTCCACCCACCACCATAACCACACCCACAACCACAACAACCCTAACAACACTTCCACCAACCACCACAACAACAAGCACACCCACCACCACTATGACAACAACAACAATTCCACCCACCACCATAACCACAACAACACTTGCACCAACCACCACAACAACAAGCACACCCACCACCACTATAACAACAACAACAATTCCACCCACCACCATAACCACACCCACACCCACAACAACCATAACAACACTTCCACCAACCACCACAACAACAAGCACACCCACCACCACTATGACAACAACAACAATTCCACCCACAACAACAACCAGACCCACAACCACTATGACCACAACATCCATCATTATCACAACTACCTTGCCTACCACCATTCCCACAACTGCACTTGCAACTACTAAACCTTCCACCACAACAAGTACACCCACAACCACAATGATCACAACTACACCTACAACTATGCCCACAACTACCACACTCAAGACAACCCAACCAACAACCACTCAAACTGCAGCACCTCCTACAACTGTTGCATTAATGACCTTCAGCTGCCCCTCCCATCCAGGTGATTCAGAAGCAGCACCCTCCTACATGCAGCACCTGACCAGTAGAAAAACTCAGCAGTGCAAACCTCAGATGATGATTTACATTTCACTGCTAGTGGTGGAGCTCACCTGCACACTGGTGCTTGCTAAGTTCACCTTGTCTCTTTACCGACTGCTGCAGTACAGAGAAACGATGAACCACAGGATCAAACTCACCCATTTCTCCTACAGGAAGGAGGTCACCCTGAGGCCTGTGCATGAGACAGAGACTCGAGGTCTATAAATAGCAGTACTATCACTCTATGATGGTTAATGAGCCAACAACAATGGTCATGTGATCTGTCAAAGCATCCTTCACTCTGCTTATACATAAATGATTTCTGTCATTTCGGTGTCATAGTTTGTTTTAGGAGTAATTATTCTAGAGCCTCGAAGCCAAGACTAAAAAATACTTTATCATCTTGGATGTCAGGCTTGCTCCAAGACTATGAATAGTAATAAACAAACTAAACAAACAGGGATAATGCAGTTTTGTTCCTTAATTCTTATTTAAAGCCTGGCAACAGAATTCCCGGGTAGGAAAATTACACTAGTAGCTACAGCCGTGTGTCATCTGCATAAAAATGTAATAACATATCAAATCTTTGTATTATGTGGTCCACAGATAAGGATGAAGAAATAACAAAACATTTGAACTTTTTGTCAGTCAAAGACAAATGGGATAATTTAGACATCCGTTTCTTGAAATAGCAATTTAACAATGATTCAAAAGTACACAAAAGTATTCAGAACATCAACAAATACAAAGGACTCAGAGTTACATAAAGCAGCGTTAAGGAAAATGTGAATAACCAAAAATACATTCCTGGTTACCCTCCAAAAAATTCTCCAACAAACACAAAACAAATTACATATGTTTTGTAAGTAGTTAGAAATTAACTCAAATGACACTAAATATGTATAAAAACTCAAAATACAGAGCTATGGAGTACAAAATTATTAAATTAACTACAAGGATCCAAATATGCATGAACAGCCAATCAAAAAACATCCAGTTAACTTGCTCAGTTGTGTCATTTGAAGGGTGTTGATGGGTGTGGATTTGTTTAGTGTTAAACTGATTAATGTGGTTATAAATAAAATGCTAAATGCTGTTCTATATGTGTCTTAGAAAACTATGTTGATAATTTTGTAAATGGTAAATTTTATGTTGATAATTTGATCAGATGTATTGGGTAACAGAATATTGTGTCAAATCTGGTTAGTTTATTTTCTTTAATTCTTTCTTTTTATTTTAACTTTGTTTTGCTGTAAATGATATCTGATAGTTTTTTAATCATTTTACTAAAAGAAATTGTATGTTCAACATAAATAATTTCCTTAAAAACATCCTTCCTGGAAATCAATTTTGCCATAGTTTGTTTTTGGCTCAACATACAGCAGAGGGAGACAAAGAACCATAACAATCCCTCCTGTCTCATTTACAGAAAACTAAAGGAGCTGAGGAAATGTTGTCATCATCTTAAACTGTCTGATAACCTTCCATCATTTCCACAGAGACAAAATCAATTGTTTTTTCCTCAACTCTGCATTTAGCTCAGTGGAACAGCAACATACCAACAGACCAGACTCAGTAACCCATTTCATGACAGCATGTGTGCGTTTATGCAAGTGTTAGAGAAATTAAATGATCTGAGTACAAACTATTTAACTAAAGTCTATAAATATTCTTTTTTTCTTTAATTAAGAGACCAAATTAATAATGACAGTAAACTAACATTAGCTTTTGATAAATATTCTGTTCATTGCCTGGATAGCTTGAAAACATAAAGTAATCCAACTGAATAAGATCAGAATTATGAAAAACTTTCTTTTTTTTTTTTTTTAGACTCAGTTATTCAAGATATTTTCTCTACATTAAACTGAAAACACAACAAAACATTGTTTTCACATTAAGTCATGAAGTTAGAAGCAACCTTGATGTAATTAACCTGCAACCCTAGCTCATATACTTTGCAGCTTAATTATTTTTATATTTATTTATTTTGTCACATTCAATGCTCTATTTTTACAAGTACAGTTACAAGTACAAAATTACAGTGCACATTACTGAAGGTTACAATATGTCAGATGAATGTTTAATATTTTTTAAAAAGTACTGTTAAATAGTCATTATTTCCATTGACTTATTTTTGGCATTTCTAATATTTAAATGTGTTTGTGTGTGTCAGCAAAGAGAAAAATTTTTTTGTTGTTGTTATTTCTTCTGTTATTTATTTAGCCTATAAATGAAATAAAGACACATTTATTATTGCTGATTAATATCTTTTGTCATGCATATATATAGTTTTGTTCAAACTGTACTTTCCTTTCAGAGTACTGCTACAGGAAGAAACTGCAGTAAGATATGACTTCCCGCAGTAACACTAAACAAATAAACAGCTTTTAGCAGCAGTGTTCTTTTTATGCAGGAACAGTTAAAATATTTCTTGTAAATATCATCTTAAATATTACTGTAATAAAGTAAAAAAGTGACAAAAAAGAATGAAAATTTCGGGATTTACTAATTAAAAGGTGGTAAGTCTGTAGCATGAATTTCAAAGCAATGTGAAGCTGCCGTCCTTCCAAACCCAGAGGGAACAACATTTCAAGCCATCAGATGAACAGTCAAAAAGCAGGATTTGAATCTCAGCACTTCTAGATTGTGAGGTGAAATATATCTTCACAAAAACAACTTCCATCCTTGCACCTTTAGTGATACTTTATCCAGACTGTTTAGCTTACAAGTTTTTTGGTCTCTTTTTCTACTTTTCTTTCTTTACTTCTTCTGTCGGTGCCAGACAGGCAAAAGAAACCTTCTCTCTTGTTACCATAAGATGCACCCTGCAGCAAGGCCGAGAGTTGGAGGTGGAGCCGCTTTACGGAGTTCTGCTCTGATCGACTACCGTTAAAGCAAATGCTCGACACCATCAGAGCTCTGTAAATCTGTAATTGTAATCTTAATGTTTATTCAAGAATCCTAAGTATGTAACCTTTTAACTAACTTCCACTAGATGGAACTTTTAACAATAATGATAACACTAGAAATGCAAACTGTCATTCACCTTTCACATCTTAAAATGTTCTCCATAATCCACTTTATAGTGAAGGATCTTTCAAAAATCTACAGAGACAAGAAATGCAATGAAAATACAAAATGTGTTTATATTTAATGGGATCCAAATCAAGGCTATTTCAGACTAAACAATCTCCATAGTTGCTTCAAAAAGTTGTATAAAGGAAGAAAATGTTATAGTGAATGAAAGAGACAGAATGAGGGTAACATAACTGCTTTATCAGATTTACCTCAAAGCTAAATCGTAAAACAAAGAGAAATGACTCGGTTGCATCAGATGTGATTGAACTGATGCTGGATGAACGCTGAGGAAAAAACTACATCACAATGGATAGAGTGTAAACATTAATCCTTTCTTGATTTCAGGCTTTAATGACATTAAGAAATCTTGAATATTGATTTAGAATCAAACCAGCAGGCAGACAGATGTTTGGTGCTGATGAGACACAAGATGGCATCAAACAGAGCTGTGCCTGTAAATATTTAATTCAGCTCTGATTTGTGTTAAGTGTATTGTACATTTAACTTTCTGAAATGTTGCATCACTAAGCTATTCTTGTCTCCTCTTGTAGTAAACAGTCTGACCTCTCAATGATTCATTATTCATCTGTACCAAATGTCTCATACTCAGTACAGATAAAGTGGCTCTAGCTTTGGGGCTTTTTGATCTTCTGAAAAAGAAAACCAAACAAAAGACAGTTGAAGTTTTCTAGTTGAGTGAACTACCAAAAAGTAAATTCAGGTAAAATTCCATTATCTTCACAGATCTTTGTTTTGTTGACCTAAAATATATATAAATAAGATATTTATTTATTTTAGGTATGTCAAAGTTAACATGTTAATACAGTTATTTTAGTATTATGATTAAATACCAATATAATCATAGTTTTAATGTCATATTATTTTTTTTCTGTCGTTGACCTTTGATGTTGTTACATGCTACACCTTTAAGTTGCTTCAAAGGTCCAATTATTGGGGCATACCACCATCATGTGGTACAACCTGCAAAATACAACCCTTTGGCAAGGCAAGGCAAGTTTATTTGTATAGCACATTTCGTGTACAATTCAAAGTGCTTTACATAAAACATTAAAAGCATTAAATATGGTGCAAAGAAAACATTTAGAAGTAGTAAAAGGCAGCAACAAATAGCAAAAATCCCAACAAAATTATAAATTACATTAAAATGATTAAAAGGTAAGATAAAAAGTTACCGTGCAGATTTCATGCATAGGCACATGAGAAAAGAAATGTTTTTAACCTGGATTTAAAAATGTCAACATTTGGTGAAAGTTTAATCTCCACTGGCAGTTTGTTCCACTTGTTTGCAGTATAACAGCTAAATGCTGCTTCTCCATGTTTAGTCTGGACTCTGGTTTGGACTATTTGACCAGAGTCTTCGGATCTAAGAGCTCTGCTAGGTTTATATTCTTATACACAGATGTATTCTGGGCCTGGGCCGTTCTGAAATTTGTGAAAGATCAGAAGGGTTTTAAAATCTATTCTGTGTCTGACTGGAAGCCAGTGTAAAGATTTCAAATTTGGTGAGATGTGTTCAGATCTCTTAGTCCTAGTTAAAACTCTAGCAGCAGTGTTTTGGATGAGCTGCAGATCTTTGAAGAAACCTTAACTTCTTCCAAATCAGGGGTAGGCAACGTCTGTACTCAGTCTTGCTGCAGTCTTGCAAGTTTTATACATTTCCCTGTTTCCATCTACATCCAGCATCTAAAACATACAGGGCTGTGGCTCTTGAAGACTGGAGAGTTGCTTATCCCTGTCCCAAACTATTGCTCCCTGCACAAAATAAAATATGAAATGTTCATCCAGTGTGTGGTTTGATCCTTTGGGTTACAATAGTAACATGGCAGTGAAATGTGGTGGAAGACTGAGGAGCCTGGGCCTCAGTGGTTATGAATATTCATTTGCATAATTACATTTTAATGAGAACTCACATATTCTTATTTTCATGCAATTCTACATAAATACAAAACCGCTGTGTTTTTATTATAGAAATACATCTTGTCTGGATGTCAGAATTAGTTGAACTTGGGCAACATATTTAAAATGCTGAAAAAAATATAAGAAAAAAAGTTTTATTTAATCAATTTAAATAAAAGTTTAAATGACTTTGTGAGCAGAAATGTTGGCGTTTAGGATCACTAGCCTCATCCTTCACCATGCAGTTTTTCAATTTTTTACCAGAGACCACTGGAGTTAGAGGTGCAGCATGTAACAAAATCAATGGTCAAAAACAGTTAATTACTAAAACATCTGTTATGTCTTTATAGCCATTACTTGCCATGGGTGCACATCCACGAGGCCACCTGAGGCCACTGGATCCGCTTGTAAGTTTATGTCTGGAAGAATTTTGGTCACCGGTGACCACCATCCATTCACAACAATGTTTGTAATTTCTTTGCCCATCTTTACTACTGGATATCAGTAATGGTTACAAACTGGACCTTTCATGGATACACCGCTGCAACTGGTGATCATAGCATGCCTGACTCTTTCCAGCTCACATACACCTCAGAAATCTCAGCTGGAACATTAGTAGAATGTTGTCACCTTGTGATTGAAAGTTGAACTTAATCCAACACAGCTGAACTTTATTCTCAGTCTATGCATATATACAGATGAATGAAATGTTGGTTAGGTGGAGCAAGGTGCTTTTATATGCTTTTCTATGCTTTATTTAAATTTATAAACAGTGTAAGCTGGTAATTTAGTCCACAGTAGGAAGGCAACTAAAATATTTAATGCAGTGTCTGTAGCATGCAATTACGATTTCACATTTAATGACATACTTGGACCTAATTTTTTTCTCAAACCTAAAAGTGTAGCTACACAGGTTCACCTAAATAAGTACACTTGATTATAAATTTGAATCAATTTATACATTGAAAGTTATTGAAATGATTTGGACAGTCCAACCATGCTGGAGATATTATTGGCCATGCCATGGGGAAATGAGACAAAGAACTGATCGAAAAAGTGAAATTAGAAGAATTTTTCAGTTTTGACCTGAAGATTATCTGGACTCAGATGTTGTTAGATGACACAATTTAGCCTGTGTTACATGCACTTAACAATACACAACAAACGTATCTATAGCCAATCAAAAAGAGGTTGTGGTGATCGAAGTTTAATCTTATTGATCCCAAGTGATGTTGAAAATGTATAAATAAATCTACATAAGCAAATAGCTGAGGAGAAACTCACATTTGTATTGCTTATGCAAACTTTTCTTTTATCACACAGGTCGACCATAAAGACAAATGTGCTGAATTGAGCTCCTTCTCATATTCAGAAACAAGTGGAATCAGCCTAAAAGTTGTGCTAATGAGCCTGAAATGGAGCTGAAGAGCTAATTGCGTGTGAAAAGGGCAATGTGCTGTGGAACATATGAGGCCATAAAATGAGGAGGAATCCCATTACAGCCAAACTAAGATATCTCAACTGGAAAACAGTTTGCAGAAAGCTGGCACATTTTCAGCTGGAAAGGTTCAGATGATTATCTGAGGTTAATGGTCAATGGGGTCTATATGAGACATATGACAAAGATGCAGCTGAGTGATCTTTGAGCAATATAACTCTAATTCTTTCATTTTTTATTAAATAGTCATGTGTTAAGAATCCATAAGAAAAGCTCAAATAAAGCTCTGAATAAAGTTCTTCTTGCTCAATGAGGTCACAGAATGCAGTGTATGGTAAAAGTATATCCAAGAAAAAAAAGAAAAAAAGAAAAAAAAGATCGCCAGTCTTTCATTGTGTTGTTTGTCATTGACATGTACCTACATGTTTACAAGTGAGGTAACATTTCAGGTTAAAAATACACACTTTTTTAGATGCTTTTTAGAACTGGTTTGTTAGTTAATGTCATTAGCTGTTGGTCTTTCTACACAGAAACAGCAGACATGTACAAGAGGTGCTTCACACATGCACAAGGTGTTGAGGGGCAGCCCTGGCCTCTGATTTGATGGAAAAAACAAACACGTTGGTTCTGGTGTCAGTCATATCACGCTCTCCCATCCATATGTCCCACCCAAGGACTATCCAGCAATGCCAGCTGAGCCCAATCTCTGCCTGCCAGCTGCTCCCCCCAGGCAGGCTGCAGCACCATGAGGCTGAGGTCACTATGACACCTTCTCATGTACAGCTAAAAATGGAACCAGCTGGTACCTGCTGTATCATGGCAATGTGGACTCAGAGCATTCTAAGTGTTTTAATAGCAGCTGTTTTGCATGGGATGATAAGATAATGAGGTCTATCAGGGAAAGACTGTTTTTTGAATCATAAATTGGGCCTTCTTTTGCCTCTGATTTGGAAAATCTTGGTTATAGGAAGATGAAACTGAGAGTTTTGGAATCTGTGACTTTCAGTAGAGGAGTCGTTTGTCCATGTTCTTGCCATCAGGTGGACACGGGGAACCATAATTTGTGTTTGCATATTTTTGTATACCTGGTTTTTTAATTGTTGTTTGTCTGAACTGTGTTTGGCAGGTGCAAGAGGTTAAGCTAAACAGTCAAGCTAAGAATGCAAAGTTAGAGAATTTATAGGCAAGAAATCTGGATAATGAAGCACTAAAGGTGCATGGATGGAAGTTATTGTGCATATTGTGAATATTTCTCTCTCTTCACCATCTAGAAGCTGTGAGATTCTAATCCTGCTTTCTGTCTGTTCACCTGATGGCTGGTTCATCATATATTGTTCCTTCTGTGTTTGCTGACTTTTTACCTTTTAGTTAGTAAATCCTGAAAATTTCATCCTTCTTTGTCATAAATATTTGATTTTATATAAATTAATGAATATTTTTACTATTGCTGTTTAAAGAGAAAACTGCTGCTAGATTTGTTTATGTGTTTAGTGCAGGGATCTGCAACCTTTACAATCCAAAGAGCCATTTTTCCCTCAGCCAGCTAAATAAAACACCTTTAGAGCTGCAAATGTTACAAGATCTTTTGAAAATGGACAACATCTACTATTGCAAATCTGTTGTTATTTTTGAAGAACCATGTTTTTATTTCTATTTTAGGTTTTAAAATGAAGAAAAACAAAACCTTTGAAAAAGAAGATAGACAAACTCTCTGCTATGGGATGTAGATATTTGTGGAAAATGGTGTAAAAAGAAAATAAAAGCCCATAGTTTCTAACCTAGCCATGTGTTAAGAACTTTGAAGGCCCACAGAGCAGCTCGTGGCTCCGGAGCCAAAGGTTACAAACCCCTGATTTAGTGCTTGTAAACCAAAATTCAACCAAAAATAAGCGCAACATTTCATATGATTAATCGCCAATAAAAATGTTAATCGTTGCCCAGAGTAATATATACATATGTTTGTGTGTGTGTGTGTGTGTGTGTGTGTGTGTACTGTTCAGTCAAACATGACTGAAAACTTCCTAGTTATTCAAAATCTCAAGATCTGTTAAAAATGGTCTCTTTCGTCCTGATTTCTTATGTGACTTTTGTGATTTTAGGAATGTCTTGAAAAAGAATCAGTGTGTGTCTAAATAAACATTAAAATATCAACATGTCACAGATTTAATTTAACAGATTGAAAAAGTGAAGCAAGAAAGTTGCTGAAGCTCTTTCAACAGCTTGAGAAAGACCAGCAACTACACAACATGATGAGAATATATTTCATATATGATGCATGGTAACAGTTTCTAGTGGCTGTACAATGGTTTAGCAGGAATCATATACAGTACATTTGCTGAAATCCATAAAGCCAAAAAAAGGAAGTGAAAAATGGTCAAAGCCCCGAGCTGATGCGAAGATAAATTTTGCACATTACTTTGAAAAGCGATGCCAACGACCCAGCTGCCAAAACAAGAAGGAGTAATGGCTTCAAATAATGACTTGTCAGAGTTAGTATGAAGAAATGAGACAGAAATAGCTCTGCTTAAATAAGTTAAGAAAAAAAAAAAAAAAAAAGAAAGACATGGCTATTTTTACTGCTTCCTTTTCTCTTTCGTCTAATTTTAGTTAAATGATGGCTCTTTCAGCCTGCCCAGGCTTTTCTCTCATCCATCTTCAAAAGGCTGTTGCAAGCATTACATGAAAGACTAGCATTGAACATTTTTTGCACCTGGATACACACACACACACACACACACACACACACAGAATCCAGTTCAGTTTTCAACGTCACATTAGTTTAGGTCTTCAGATTGGAGAGAAGCTTTGTAAAGTTTTGTGACCTCTTGGTTTCAGGCATCATTCTAAAAAACAACAGAGTTAATGGTGTCATTGACTTAATGAGAGT
The DNA here is from genome assembly GCF_017639745.1 of Melanotaenia boesemani. NCBI lineage: Eukaryota > Metazoa > Chordata > Actinopteri > Atheriniformes > Melanotaeniidae > Melanotaenia > Melanotaenia boesemani. The sequence continues at coordinate 18,339,387 of NC_055695.1, read as the reverse complement.
TTTCACCTTCTCCCTCGTGGATAGAGGCATCAGCTCAGCATCCAGGACACATGAGAACACTGCTGCCCATCAGCTTCAACTTTTATGGACAAAGCATTTGGATCTTAACTGGCCTAATGCAAGTAAAACCATTCACACGATCCCACTCAAGCACCCCACAGGACTGCACCGTGGGCTGAAAACTGATAAAGATTTAAGGTTAAATTCAGCAGTGGCTCTAATTTAGGGGTGGACTGTAGAACCTTACATAAGACAGAAAGTCAGAATTTAATCTAAGTCTGTTAATTTGACATCAACTGATTAAGACCTGAGACATTCTTCAATGGGAGCACTCATATGCTGCGTCGTCTTAAAGGATATTTCAGTTTAATTTAAATGATTCTTTGTGAAGTACTTACAGTTTAAGTATTTACTGTTCAGACAATAGTATTCTGATGTTAGAAAAGCAGAAGTTTTCATGACAGGTGAGCTTTCTCTGAGGCTTTTTTGTTTGTTTGTTTGCGTAGACCTAGAGCCAAAACAAAACAGTGCTTCTTAAATCAAACTTGCAAATCAATTTCTAAAAATCACATCAGTTTATTTGTAGTCTTTATAACTAAATGCTGGATGTATTTGTCCACAGCAAACAAACAAACAAATAAACAAACAAAAAGTTAGTAAATAATCTAAAATAAATAGTTTTATTTTAGATGTTTAAACATTTTACTCAAGAATACTGAAATTACTTGTCATTTAATTAATAATCACACTACAAAAGCAACCATCAATAAAAATAATCATTAGTGAATAACTATTAAATTATATATACTGTATATATACACCATGTTTTACTGAACATTAAACCATACAAATGAATGTGGTGAATATTTGAATACAGATAAAAAGTGTCATGTAATTTTTCTTACTCAAAAGCAGTGACCCTGAGAAAGTGTTTATTTGGGGTACATTAGCTGGAGCAGAGGGTGGGGGTGGGGGTGGGGGGGGGGGGGGGGGGGGGGGGGGTACTCTGGCTGAGGCCATGGTGCTGGAGGTGGATCAGAGCAGTCTACCTTGGAGACTACTTAGAAGGCATTGTGCTTGACTAGTTTTGGCTTTGCAGGTGCTGGTAAGGAAACAGCTGTCCTCGATCATGAAAGAACAGTTAAGGTTAAGCTGCATAAAATCCACCCAAATAGAACCTGAATTAAGCACAACATAGGGGCAGAAGTATTTCAGTGAAAATGCAAATGCAGCTGGTTTAATTTTTTTTTTTTATTTACTGACAACATAATTTATCTATCCTTCTGCTATCTTTAAACACACTTATCCTTTCAGACTTCTCCTCTAAACTCTAACCTATTACTGACATTCAGTTAACCCAGGAGGAGTCAGCATGTCAGCACTGTTGGCCCGGTGAGGGGTTTGTGTGTTGTATCAAGGGAGCTCCCTGGAGTAACCTCACCATGGGCCACCATCAGCATTAAGTAGCAATATAAATGGAAATTACACCTTATAGTGTTGATAAAATGGAGTGCAACACATAAGTGTTAGATAAGTATCAATGATAATATAGAATAGAAATTACTTGTTGTTGAGAATGTTCCATTTGTTTCTTGATTTGTGTGTCTATTGTTAAAATCAATTAAGTGATACTGAGCTAAACAACTACAAAGTCCTATTTAAGGAGAATTATTATTTATAGATACCTGGTAATACATCATGATTGGTGGTATGGTTAAGTTTTGGTCCAGATTTAAATACAAAAATAGTTTTTTAAAAATGTTTTAACTGTAAACAAACTAGATATATTCATTTGTATCTCTCATTACCCAAATGCTTCTTTAATCCTAAAACATTCTGCACGCTAAAGTGTTTGGATTTATTCAGTGATTGTGAGAGTACTTCAAACCGTGAGCCAAATGCAGGTGAGACTGGGACAAATCAGCAGATGAACAAGATGACAGGTTAATGCCGACATGGTGTCGGCTTTTTGACAGAGTAAAGACAGCAAACAGACAGATAAAGGCCTGGCAGAGAGAGAAAACTTTGTAAGACTATTTAAGTTCCTTAATCAGCTAAATAGAGCTATGACACAGTATTTGGAAAAGGAGGGCAAGACTGTGTGAATTGTTGTCTGTATTTTCTGAACTGCAGGCTAGTGACTTATACAGCTCAGCCCACGTGGTTTTGCATGTGCCTGCGGGGCTTTCAGACGGAGACCACTGTGAGACCCAGCAGGAAGCTGAAAAACCTGTAGCCATCATCTGTTCAGACAGCAGTGGCAAATGACTGTGTGATTTCACAAAAGCCAAACCAACCCTCCATCCTGTCAACCGAGTGGCATGATTGCTGTCAGGCAGTTGCAGCAAACACTGACAGTCTGCAAATACCAAGCATTCATGTTGGCATTTTACTATGCTAATAAAGCATTTACCACTAACAATTAAAGCTTTGTGACCTTGACATATCTAGAAGGTACCTTTATTTCTACATGTTTGTTTTATCTTCTTGGGATACATCTTTATCATTTGCATTCAAGTAATTTGAGAAGGTGAAGTCTAAATACAGATAAATTAGATTCAGCCACTCGTGTACTGCTTTATAAACAACTAAATATGCTGTGATAGACGACATTGGTTGTAGTAGCATTAGTATGAATGGTTTTAGTTGAAATATTCTTAAATACAAAATTAATTTACAAACAGTCATAAAAACTATATGATGAATGAAAATAAGATATCCTTAACAGCTTTTGAAGGTGAATGTTTGTTCATTGACTGCTGACCCATCAAGGTTGAAACCTTTCTCTCATGCTGTGTGAGCTTGGAAATGTTGCAGCCCTTTTTGACCCTGCACAGCATTAGCAGGCACTGAAAATGGATAGATGGATGTTTGCTGTTGTTTGCACCAGAAGGGGAGCTTGACTCAGTGGCCAGACACTGGGGACTGGGACCTGCAGGTTAGAACAGCCTGCTTTCTTACAGCTCTAAAACATCACGTAACAACTTCTCATCTTAGCTCAAATGCCCTGCTGCATTTAATTTGATGCTTGTTTACAAGTCTGGGGCAAGAAAACTCATCCTCCTCAAAGGAAATAGCAGAGTTTTTATAATACTTAATCTTCTTTTATGTTGGTAATTCAGCTAGAATCATGAAAACTGCTGCTTGCATAATTACATAAAAGTAGGTATCACAGCAAGACCTGAGAGCAGGGCAAAAGGAAAAAAAAAACATGCAAATAAACAAACATGCTCAGACTGATGGGGATTTAAAAAAAAGAGGTCACAGAAAACTGGATTACAATGTTTTAAAAGTTTCACAACAAGCTGTATTATAATCTGCAGATTAAAATTCAGAGTCTGCACTAAAACTCCTTTCTGCTGAGAGCTGACTGACAAAAAAGAAAAAATCTCATGTTGTAGGTGTGTCACATAAATAAGTCTTTAAACTAAACTGTCCTGTCATTTGTCTGTACCCTTAAATGTGATTCATAAATCCATCATGTAGTACCGCCTGTACACTCGACATCAGGGAGATGCTCGAATATGTTGTTGCAAATAAAATAGTTTTTTTTCCTCATGTTTAAATAAAAGTAGTTTGATGCAAGTAAACAAAGAGGGGCCCAAAACTGAATTTTATTAATTGTCAGCACTTAGATGTGTATTATTAAAGCAGCTGCAGCACATAGAAAGGAAAAATGGACACAGATTTAGAGCTTACAGTGTATTTGTTATACATCACCTTAGACCTCCACTGCTGCTGGTGGTTGTTGTTCCTCATTTTGTTCCCTTATTTAGGCAACTACCTGCTTTTTCTAGATATTATTCTAACCTTTCTAAAGAATCAACACAATCAAATTTTTACTGCGTGGTTCGGCAGATATTTTTACTGCATGTCAGGGATTGTGTTATTTGCTCCACAATGAGGCTTACTCAAGCCTAAAATGAAAAAGACATTCCTCTAAAAACACACAAAAAACTCATTTCAACTGAGGCAGAGACATTCCTCTTGTGAAATAAACATTGTTATAAGAAAACTCACATAAGCAGAAATGAAGAGGGCTGGGTGGAACAGCAAAATACTATGTTTTCAACTACATTGGTAAGATTGGAATCAGTATATGTTCTACCAATAACACACTTTTCTAACTTTATTTGAAAAATATTACTATTATTATTACATGGTTATTTATAATATTTAGTTTGTCTTCAGACTGTAACATCACTTAGGTAGGGTTAGAAAAGGATCACATGAGGGCTAAAATATATTATAAAATGCAATTGTCACACCATTTTTACCCTTTACATGTTGTTGCTTTTATGACCACTAGAGGTCGCATATCCCAACCATCTATTTTCCATCTATCCATTGGTTATTCCAGTGCAAGGTAAAGGGAGGGTTGCAACCTATTCCAGTGGTGAGCAGTGGATTGCTGGTCCATCAGAGGGGCAAGACAAGGGCAAACATCGACTCTTACTCACCCTCAATCCTAGGATGTAGAGTCACCAAAAACATGTTTATTGTATGCAGTACCTGGAGATACGCATGCACAGGGGATACATACCAATTCCATGTGAAGTGGCCACAGCTAAGTTTTACAACAACAACCTAAGCTGTGGCAAGAGGCAATGGTGCTAATCACCACACCACCATACAGTACAGCCACATACTCATTAAATATAATCAAAGTACCTGACAGCGGTCACTTATACTACAAGTAGGAGGATTATGCTCAGCAATCTTTTGTCCTGTTCCTCTATGTTTGTTGCTGATGTACTTTTGAGACAAATACATCTACATTACTGAGACTTAACTTAATTCTGTCTTGGTGGATTATAATCCATATTGGCTAAAAAAAAACTATCACTTTCAACCTTTTATTCTTGTTGCCACTTTCACTGCGGGTAACGCTTTAAAAAACATCCAAGTAAGATATTATGACCTGGGTCGCTTTATTTTTTATACAAGAAGGTACCTGTCACACATAGTATCAGGTATCTTTGTTTAGTTTACTTGCATTGGGATCTGCACCATGTTTTTTTTTTTATATATTATTAATTTATGTTATTTTTAAAGCTTATTTTAAAGTTAACTTTAGACTGCAGATAAAGGTCTTTGTTGATACTGGCAATATTTTTGACCCTTTGAGCACACTAAAAAGCACTCTGTCTATAAAACAGAGCATAAAAATAAGTTCCAGTAGCAGAGAGGAAAACTGACAGGACACATACATGTGGATTTGTGAGATGTTTGTTGTTATTACTCTCAGGAGACTTTTTGAAAATGAAGAAAAAAGAACTGTGAACTCCCTTGTAGGCAAAAAAGTGAGCTTGGTGGTATTATGTAAGCCAGACATTGCTCTTTTGACAGACACTTGCAGCTCTATCATTTTCCTAAATCCTGGCTCACGTTTTTTTTCTGCACCAGCAAAGATAGCGTTCATTACATGCTGAGGCTTTAGAGGTTAAATTCTTACTTTATATAGTGCAACACAGTTGAATAATTGGACCACATTTATTGCATCTTTTAACAGTTGTTGAGTTTGAGTTTATTTTATTTTTGAAAAAGGATAAAAAATAGTTGTAGAAAGAAGATTATTTGCTTTTCCTAGCTAAGAGGCTTAGCCTCCTGCTGTGAGAAAAAAATCCCTGCAGACACAAGTTTTTTAAAGTTGTGTGGACTGTGAAATGAAAACTTCTTTTGCCCTTCATCATAATCAATTCAGACTAATTTAAGAAGAAACCGAGACTTCAGATTAGTCAGTGATTTTATAAGACCGACAAACATATTTTTTCATTCAGTCTGACTCAGTTCTGCCTTGTTGATGAATCCTACATTTTCCAGCACATGATGACAAAAGATACTACAAACGTAGAGTGTAGATATATTACCTAAAATTGCTATGGATGTGGTTACAGTTTTTCAGCTTTATTAAGAATTCTTTAAAGCACAGAAAAGTGTGCCTCTAGGAATAACATCCCAGGATTTTCTGTCAAATTCAGACATATTTAGCTATATACAACTATTTTTAGTGCACTTCTATAGATACAGTCCAATTAATCAGTAGGTTAGAACAGAAAAAGCCTCTCTGCACAGATTTCTTCAAGAACAAAGGCAAAAAAGTCAATCTGCCTTATGTTTACTTATTCATGACAACTATGACTTGAATTTAAATTGACACAGTCAAAAAAACAATTCTAAGAATTTAGCTATGGACGTTTTTCAGGGGGACATAACGCACACACAGAGAAACATGAAAGACCAACTGGGTAACAGATCTATGCAGGAATGTTTCATTACATTAAATGTTAGCCAGTCATTATCTATACTGCTTTGTCTAATTAAGGGTCGCAGGGAAGCTGGAGTCTAACCCAGCTAAATGTCATTTTAACCACCTGCAAAAGACACAGATTAAGTTGCACTATGATACACTTTTTGTGCCCCAGAAACATTTCTGCTGTCATCTGTACTGTTGCAGGATTTGCATTTTCTGCAGGTGTTGTGTATATTTGCTGACCAGGCACTGTCAAATTGATGTATATCTTCAATATTTGCATACAATAAAAGGCCAAACCGTCTCTGTGCCAGGTTGTAAATATGTTCATATCTGCTAAAAAGCCAGATCTTGTAATATACAGGTCTATGGGAGCAGACACACTTTGGGAGTAAGTCTCAAGTGGCCACTTGGAAAACAGGCTTCAACCTCAATGGAAATCCACCTCTGATATATGAGAGTTTCATGACCCAAGAAAGATATTTCATGATCATTAAGAATTTCTTTTCATGTTGCATTAGTTGATTGCGCTACTCTTTTTCTGTAGCTCTGCCAGGCTGTTATGCAACATAATTCTATGTACAAGAAACAAAGCAAGCTAATAGCAGTGTGTCTGAAACAGTGGACATGAAAGTAGAAAAGAACTTCAACATTTAATTTATTCTCTGCTCTGATTCAAAGTGGTGATGACATGATTCTGTTAAACAGATTAGTTGGTTCAGTGAACGTCTATTTAATTAGAATAACAAAGAAAGTATGTTTGTTTGCAGTGATTTTGTTTTTGGCTCACTGGAGCTACACAGAGAGAACAGTTTAACACTAGAAGTCCCAGAGAGGGGTCAATGGACCTTTCTACCTTTACAACCCAGAGATGGGTCGATTGACCAGTAGGATTTTAGCTAAAATCCTGTCTTAAGCTGCGAACAGCTTCTTTTGTTTGTAGACGAGTCAATTACTGGCACACCCCAGGAGGGCGCATACTTAGGGGAGACACTGTAGACTCTTGAAACCGGACTGTCAACTTTTGCCCAAAGCTTGGCTTGAGACACTGCTTGGTCCCCTGAGTATGAGATTGGAGTAGACCTCAAACAGATTCAGAAAGGTTTTCCTGCATTCTAGTATATTTCAAATAATTAAAAATATATTTGATATGATATATGATATATACCTCCTCGACACATTTGTGTGCTTTTAGAAGAAAAAAAAAAGATAATCATTGTGGGCCTTCAATAAAAAAGCAAACAATTTAGAATGATATGACAAAATGATGAATTCATATTTTTTTTAAAAATCACTTTAAAAGGTCCAGCTCTCCTCTTTTCATACAAATGAAAAAATACAAATTTTTCAGAATTTTTGACCAATTTTTCAAACTTTCTAACCCAATGTTCATGTACCTTATGTCCAAAAAGCCCAAGCAATGAACAATTTTGAATATTTAAAATGAACATTTTTTGATTGTGGTGGTACAGGCAGGGTCTGTGAGTAAAATGTCCAGAAGCATTAGTGTCTAAGTCAAGAGGGCATAAATGTCAACATGACAAAGATATAAAAGAACAACTGTGAATTTTTTCCAATGCTTTTTATTTTTGTCATAAAAAAAACAACAAAACAGTTAAAATAATGCAAGTAATGAAACAATTTCACAAATATTTACACAAGGCTACAGTGGCATGCCCTTGTGTGAATGGCTTTTCTGCTCTTTCAGCAGTCCGTCTGTGCTAAGTCCAAACATGCTTGGCACTTCCATGGTATCTCCATCCTGCATTTGCCACATGTGTATTTGTAGCAGTCAACACATCTTACAGTTGCGCAATTGTTCTTGCATCGATGGTTGACCTGACATTTTGCCCTTTTCCCAGGGCTAGGTGTGGGAGGTTGCTGCTGAAGCAGTTGCTCCTTATGTGCCTTCTTCTGACTCACATGAGAGTTGGCCAACTCTTTCGCGAGCTCAACCAGGAAGTCCACTCTTCTCTCCTGCACTCCGGTGCATTCCTTATGAAGAACATGAGCGTTCAGTGCCGCCATGTCGATCATGTTGTAGAACACGGCGACTGGCCATCTCCGTGTTCCTGCACGCACGCTGTACTCCCGCACCATCTGGTCCATCACATCCACACCACACTTTGTGGTGTTGTATTGTGTGACAGTGTTTGGCTTCCTTTTGGTGGTATTCTCAGTCTCAACCACATTGTGCATGCTGCTGAGAAGATAGACAGTCTTTTTTCCGTTTCGGCGCATATACTGTGAGTGTTGCACCAGTGGTGGAAAACACTCGAGTGGTGAATTTAGTGTGGTCCTTCTGTCTAGTTGACTGAGGAATTTCCCGGTGAATCTTGTTGACTGTGCCAAGGATGGTGGTTTTCCGGCTAAGCAGTCGTTGCGCAAGGGACAGCGATGTAAAAAAATTGTCTGTTGTTACAGTTCTGCCCTTATCCATGAACGGCTCCATCAGCCTCATCACTACACTCTCAGAGAGTCTCTCTCCACTGGGACGACTGGGGTCCTTGCCAAGATATGGCAGGATATTGCAAATGTACTTTGATTTCAAGTCACAAGCCAGCCAAAACTTAATGCCAAATTTGTCCGGTTTTATGCCAAATTTGTCCGGTTTTGTTGCAATGTACTGCAGAAAACTGCAGCGAGTCTTTGTCGGGAAAAGCTGTTCATCAATAGTGATGTGTCGACCAGGGTTATAAGATCTGATGCAGTTATTGACAAAAGATTCCCACAGATTAGAAATTGCAGCAAACTTATTTGTCTCCACTCGCTCACTGCGTGTGAACATGTTATCAAAGCGTAGGTGTTGCATGATGTTTTGGAAGCGGTTTCGGGCCATAGTAGCAATGATTCGTGGGTTTCCCAGCTCTGCTGACCAATTGTCACGTAGTGATGGAACTTTCTTCACCCCCCGCAAGATAATAATTGCAATAAATGCCATTAGTTCTGGGAGGTTCATGAACCATTCTGCCTGCTCCTTTTGCCGTGCATGCTGAATGGTCCATTCTTGAATGCTACGAAGCATTTCAAGTGTTATAAAACAGAAGAAGCTTTGAAGACGAGTCCGGATACTTCTTCTGGCCTTAGCAGTTGGCTCTCCATCTGTGCCGTATGGTTCTATTGGGGTGAAATTGAGACATGTCCCCAGCTGTTCTTCATGCCACACTGTGCCATCTTTAGCCATCTCTGTCCTCTCACTTCCCAACCGAGCCCTCTTTTCTGGCAGTGGAGCAGTCTCATCATCTGCAAGGTAAACAATTTCACAATTTCAGAGGACGAAAATAGGATGTTTTGGAAATAAGATTAAAAAAATCCTTTATTTGTACAAAAATGGAGAAATTCCAGTGTTGCAACTCACAGTACAGGACAAAGCAGAAAGAAAGAAATTTGTCATACCAAAAAGTTCAATAATAGTTTCAAATCTTACCTGAAGACTGCTCAGAGTCAGAGTCCAAATCCAGCTGAATTTGTATCTCTTCTCCATCTGAGTCACAAGGGTTTGTATCACAAGCCCACCATCCCCCACTGCCACAGAATTTACCAGACGTTTCAAGGTAACAAGGAGGGGCTGGATGCAATGGGTGCATTCCTCAGGTAATGGCTGCATTTACAAATGAAGAGATGCTAATTTTTGCCAGCAGAGTCGTCAGTTTGGACTAAAGGTCTTTCGACCCTTCTCTGGGACTTTAGGGAGATATCAAAATTCCTGGGACTTCTAGTATGTGGGATTACCATGAAATGTCCCAATGTTTTGTTTCATGGCGTGAAGCAAAGGGTAATCGTGTGTCATAGATTCCCCCCGATGTCGAGTACAGATGTCACTTTTGTTCATCACTGATGGAACTTTGATGAATTAGGCGTTTTCAGACAGATGCTAGTAATCAGCATGTAATGTATGTGCTTATTGAATTAATCTAATTTACTGACTATCCAATAGAATAAGATGTTGTCCCTGACTTTGGTGGCATAAACAAATGTCTGTATTCCTATTATCTGTTAGGCAGAAAATAACAACGTGCAAAAACTTAGTTGGTTTTCTTTTTATCTGAGTATCTTTACTGAAAATCTTCCCAATTCAGACACTTCACTACATTTTTATCATCTATAAAACATCCCTTAAATTGAATTTAAAAGTAACAGTACTGTATTCAGCAGACCCTCTGTGTATTTTTAATAGGGGGGCTTCAATGTTTATGCTTAAGTCAGCTAAGGAAAAGTAGTTAAGGTAAAGTGAACATGATGGCAGTGTTTCTGTGTTGACATCTGGCATCTCATCTTATTCCTAAAAGCAGCAAGCATAACAATCTCCACCTGCATACCGTCTGCTTTTTCTTCTGCTCACCTGTCAAAATGGTGACAAGACTGGGCTCATAGAAGAAAAAACAAACCAATGAGAGGGAGAATGAGTGTAATAGATGGGGGATGGGGGTGGGTAATTTGCTGCATTGCTGAGTTTTGCTCCATCATTTCTCCATCTCATCTAATTTATCAGATACAGCCCGGTGGAATCAACCAACCTTGGCTGTGATTATGCCCACATTGTCACCCATTCTGTGTCCCTGAAATAACAGCTGGTCTAGAAAGACTGAGATTCACCAAATACAAGACTGCTTGCAGCTGTATAATGAGCATCGCTTATGGAGCTTAAAATGATTCAAAGCAGAGTGTTAAATGTAGGTAAGGTGTCTTTGTTGCAAGGTAAGAGTAATCAGGTTTAATTTTGTGTCACCACAGGTATTGATACAAAAAGCCTAAACGGCCCCAGAGCAGGCTATGTAAGGAAATGTAATATAAGATGTATGTTATGTAGGGATAGGGGATCCATATATGCAAAAGGACCACCTACCGACCCATTTTTTATCTAGAGGATGCTGAAGCATTAAAAAAGGAATTTAAAAAAATGTTAAGCACATAACTTCTCTTGAAGTTAGAAAATGCCTGGTTTTCTGGCTTTCAATAAAGAGCATCTGCAAGATAAAAATCTCTTTGGAGAAGGCTGTTTATCTAAGTCAGAGAATGAATAAAGTGCTAATACTCGAACTTGTTGACCTTGTAAGATTTGCAAACAATGTTGATGCAAACATGGAAAGACCTTCCTTGAAAAGTTTGTTCTAGTACCAGTAGAGTACTTGTAGTACTAGTACTAGTAGTAGTGGAGTAAACTAGTAGAGTTTGTTCTAGTAATCCTTGTGGACAGCTTTAGTCTTGCTTTTCACCCCCATCTGTTATCACAGTGGACATTCAGGTATCTATACTCCCTTACCAACTCATTTTCTCTAACCAGGTATAAATTATGTTCTGCTTTAATTTTCCTTTATTTCTCTTTTTACAAAAACTAATGTTGTGATCCCACTCCTGTATTATCTTTTTACATGTAAATTTAACCAGACTTGCATCCATACTAAATATCAGTGTGCTGATTTGACCAGTCCTTCTGTTTTCTTTTTGTAATGATATTGTAATTTATCTAATTTGTTTGTATTTTGCATGTCAAATAAATGTCATCATTGTGAAGGGTCAAAACCCAAACTATTTCATTCATTTACATTTTGATTTGATGCTGATTCTACAGTAAAGTTAACCCTCTGAGCATTAAAAGTTGCATAATTGCAACAAGTACCAGGCCATGTCTTCAGAAAGAGAGAAACTTCAACCTGTTACCATGTTCCATCACTAAATCGCAGACATGTGAATCAGCTGTCAACAATCGGCCACCCCCGGCCAATGATTGGCCACTGGCCAATGATCGACCAATGATCGGCCACGGTTGTCAACAATCCCTCTTCCACCCCAAAGCCTAAACACACATATGGTGAAGTTATGGAATCCAATACAGCTGCCAACCTGTGATGCCACAATATGAAATTAGATGAGTAAAGTGAGTAAAATGGTTGTAAAATGAGTTTTACAACATTCATAAACGCTGGTTCATATTCAACATTTTTCCCATTTACATTATACCTTAAAAGCTTTATAAAAAAAACTCCTGTGCCCAAAGGGTTACTTGGTCAATACACGCTATTGTACTTACCAAACTCATCCATTAGCTTTCCACAGGACAGCGAATGTCAATCAGAAAGTATATATATGTACAGAGTAAATTACATTAACAAAAACAAAAATCATTATCTATGAACTGAGACTGTTTGCACTATATTTCATAGAAATGTACTAATACTGCTATGTACTAGTATTAGTATTTAAAGATATTTTCATCTATATCAAAGGGGATCAGTAGATCAACAAACTTTCAGTGTAATCTGAAAAACTCAGAGCAGGTCAATATCAATAGGGCTATAATCCTCCTACGCCCAACACACTGCCAGATTTGTTATTTAAAAACATTCGGAGAGCACATTCTTTCCTGACAGAGCATTTTACTGTTATGTACCAGATGGTCAAATGATTAACATGTGCTTACAGGCATGTTCAAATCCTCAGTGGCATTGGGTGCACAAAGAGCAGCCAGCTGTTGTGGTGTGAGGGGTCAGCACTGGTATCATTGTGACTCTGCATGATACTGCACAGATGCAAGAGTGTAAGGAGGATAACATGAAGTTTAAATGGGCAGGTTGACCTTTTCCCATGGGGCATGATTAATCTTTAGCCTAATAAACAACAGATTTACAAGTAAACTGGCTCTCTCAAAATTTCTTCCAACTAAATAATGACAAACAGTTGTTCCCACTGTTGTTCCCAGTCTAGGTCTTTCAGCCCCCCACTTCAATCAGGTGGTAAAATAAATAAACAAATAAATAAATAATAATAAAAATCTTGGGCTAAAACTGGAATTGCACTTGAAATTGAACAATCGTTAATGCTGTTGTGAAAACAAGCTTCAGCTTGTACAAAATTCAGCTGCTTGTGTCCTAACCAGCACTCGGAAGCACGGACATATCACTTCTATCGCTGCACTGGCTCCTGGTTGCGTTCAGGATATAGTATGCATTTATGATGTTTGTTTTTAAAGCTCTGAATGGCTTCACACCTTATTACTTCCAGAACTTTTAAAAATCCACAAGCCCAGCAGGGCTTTACATTCTGCTGATCAAAATTTGTTAGAGGTGTATTGATCCAGGTGCAAACTATGGGGGATTGGTCCTTTCCAGTGGCAGGTCCAACATTTTGGAAAACTCTCCACACAAGCTACACACCCACACTGATCTGCCTCTGTTCAAGGCCAAACTCAAAACCTATTTATTTGAAAAGACCCTTGGCTTATAGTACTTTGTTACTCCGTTTTAATGCATTTTAATAATACTTTTAGCGCTTTTCTTGTTACCTATTCATTTTAATCTGTTTTGTGCTTTTACCACTTTCTGTGATACCTCCTTTATTTTAATGTTTTTTGTTTGTTTGTTTGTTTGGAGTTTGCATGTCCCCCCATATTTACGTGGGTTCTCTTCAGGTACTCATGCTTCCTCCCACAGACATGCATTTTAGGTTAACTGGTCACCCTAAATGAATGAGTGTGAGTGGTTGTTTGTCTCTCTGTGATGGCCCAGGGGTGTACTGGCAACCTATCCTGAATAAGTGTCATAGAAAATGAATGAATGGTCAGTGACTGACTGCTGATTGGGCCAGATATCATCATCAAGACATGTTAATACACTATCTGACTTGTTCTTGTGTTCAATCTGCATGAATTACCAATTCTACTCAGTGTGTGTTAAGATATCTGTGATTTCATTTTTTGCTCTAAAACCATGTTGAACTGTGTTTGCAAACCTGACATGCATTCATGTGCGTAAAAGGCTTGGCTGAGGTTTAACACATTTATCATGACATGCTGCCATGACTCCAAGAAATATTTTGGGGGGAAAATGATTTCCCTATCAGAGGCCTCAGATTTGGAAGGCTCGGCAGAATATCTTATCTGGTCTAAGTACCCCAGTCTTCAGTACAGAGACCTCAGATTCCGTACATAGAATCTGCAAAAGCTCATTTTCCAGTTTCAGAGTCACTCCTGTAACTTACGCTCTTTCTTCTTGATGTTACTGCCAGTTAGGATTGCCACATTGCCCTTCACTGTTCCTTGTAATCCACCACCATGCCTAGTTTGTTGGCAAGACACGGCTAGATCAGACTTGATCTTAAAATCCTAAAATATCTTAACTCTGCTTCTCTCAACCACTTTCAGTGATGTGTCCCAGCAGAATACATGAACCTATTAACCACTCCCAGCACAGAAGTTGTTTTTTACTCTGTCCGCCACTTGTCATGCCTGTTAGTGTACACTGTCCCAGCTGGCATCTTACAACCTGCAATGATGTGTTTGATGGTCTTGGAGCATGTTAACATAGTTTACGCCTTAAGTCCTGTTTGCTGAGTCATGGTACACCTGTGCTGCTATGTGGTAATCCTTATAAATATCTGACCATACAGAATATCTTGTTCTCTAAACCACTCGCTATTGTCAGATAACAATTTGGCATTTTACAAATTTCACCAAAAGTAAAGAACCAGTGTTCTCAGTCAGTAAAAGTGAACAAACTACTTTGAATTTGGGATTTGTTTACTCTTTTACTTTCACTTTTGTGCAGGTAAAGTAAAGGAGCAACTTTAGGAAGTGACATAAGCTTGTTTCCTGTTTTGTCACTGTAGGCTATTCAGCTAGTGATGCTGTTGCTATGTGTTGTGCTGGGAGGTCACGCAAGTGTGACTGGTTGTCATCACTGACAGGTGGCAGTGAGAGATAATCACACCATCACTATTCGCCTGAAAGTCTAAATACTATGCGGATGGTCAAAACACATCCCAGGCCAGCAGCCAGCTCTGATGGGATTTACACAAGAGGAAACAAACTGCAGAGGTCTAATCCTTGTTGAATAAAATGTAATAATTTTCTCTTGTACAGGCTGATAATGAAAGTATCTGTGTCACATTAGACACAAATGCCACTTCTTATAAATCCAGCTGATAACACCAAATTTTATAATAGTTTATATAATATCAAATAAATACAGTTATTTAATAGAGTGACAGTCTTTCTGTGGAAGTCAGCAGCCAAGTACATTTTAACCCGTGTGGATTACACCCTAATCCTTCAGTTTCCATGTCACCTCAGTGGTCATGATTTTAATCTTGGTCACAAATTCATGTTATTCTCAAATATTCTGTCTGATGGTTTTGACTGTTCTGTATTCACCAACAAAGCTATTTTTGCAAGCTTGTTAGAGGTAAAATGTAGGTGAATGTGGGATAAATAATTTTTAACACTCCTACATCCCTCGGATTTTTGTCATACATTTAATCCTTAACACACAAAAATAATAATAATAATAATAATAATAATAAATGAAAAATAATGCCTTTGAAAAATACAATATTTGAACATAGTTAAAAATATGATTTTTATTGATGTGATCAGTGGTTTCAATGCTCAACATACATATTATTCATGGTGAATCCAAAAAAGTTAATACTTTTCCATCCCATAATTGCAAAATGGAATTTAGTTTTTTGGGTGGTATTATCGGAGCCTGGGAGTATAAAAAAAATTGTCATTTATTTATTTATTTATTTTTTATTTAATATTTACTTTTTATGGGAAGTCAAATAATACAATTTTTGAAATTTAGAAATTGAAACAATTCAATGATAAATAATGCCATAGACATTATATTTTTACTTTTTATTTATTTTTTTATGGATACAATCGTTGGCTTCAGTTCTCAACATACATAATTATTCCTGGTGTTTCTGAAATTCAGCCACTTAAATGCTACTTTTTGTAATTAAAACTTTATTGAGAATAAGACCAAAAAAAGCATCCACATTTGGAGCACCTGCTAAAGAACACTCTCCTCTTGATATGGCTAAGTTGGCTTTTTCTCTTTCCCCAGGCTTGTCTGCCCAGGCTCGGCTGTGGTCAGCATGTTCTGCTGCCTCCATCATCGCTGGACGATGAAGGAACTTGCAGCTCAAAGTTGCAACATGCCTCATTGACCTGCTCTGGTGCTTTTGCAGAAAGAGAAACAGCCAAAACATTTTTGTTCCGCCTCCAGGTTAGGTATAGCTTGTCTCGTGTGGCCGGAAACCAGGGGAAAAACTTCTGGTCTCAGCTCTTCTGGCTGGAGCTCGGCTGATGTAGCAAGCTATTGCACAGCATGCATAGGCATACTCCAATAGCTTCAGCGATAATTGAGATGGCAGAGCATGGTGTTGGCCATCAGTTACCAATGTTATGGCTCTGAAAAGAACAGAAGAAATATAATAATTTTTACCTGTTTCGGCCACAGCTGGTCATTTTGATCTTACAGGATTTGACGCTGTTCTATTTTTAGTTTCCTGACATTCTGGATCAGATTATGTCAAAATATTCTGTAAAGGGTGGTATGCAGAGATGGATCAATGCTGTATTTTAAATCATATTGGACCTGGTAGGAATTAATGTCCACATCATCAAGAAGTGCACTGAAGCACATACAGCTCAAGGGGGTTCTGCAGTTGGCTGGCAAAGGCATGTTTAGCAGAGTTTAAGAGCCAGAAATATTCTTGTCTTCTCTCTGCATTGCAGTAATATCAAGCACATGCAAGCTGCCATTGTAAGTGAAGCAGCATGTGCACGTGGAAAGAAAGCAAACATGTCATGACAATTTATACCAGGTATGGCTGCAGTATGCTTATACCATGGTATAAGTGGGCTAACACTTTATTTTTCAATAAAGATGAGAAAATAATAAACAAATGAATTAGTTAAAGATTCCCATATTATATATTTTTCAACAATTTCATATGGGTTTCAGAGGTCCAACAATATTGTTTTCAAAGTGTATTACCCCAAATTCAGCCTTGGTCCTTAATTTCAGCCATTCAGAAATTGGCTCCAATGAGCTCTTCGGAGAACGGGCTGTTTCTGTGTCTAAACCCGTAAATGTTCATGAGTGAGACCTGTCCATGTCCCTCTCTAGGAGAGGATCCAGCTATCGCTGGCGCCCGCTCCATGATTTTAGAGAAGTTATTTCCCTTTGTGAGGTCACAAAGGGAAAGATTTCAGACTTAACATTTGAGCACAGATTTGCTGAAAAGTGGAGCAAGCAAAGGAGAGAAGAGACAGAATTTTCTAATTTTAGACAGGCTATGAGGACACATATGACTGTTAGAAAACTTTTAGAAGATATTTTTGCATAATGTGGGACCTTAACCTCTTAAGCCCGACGGACCCACCGGTGGGTCCAACAGGTGTAAACACAAGTTCATGTGTGTAAAAAAGTTACTTTAGTGATTTTAGGATATATTTATGATGTGTCTTAAAGAAGAATACCTAATGCCACTAAATCAACTCTCCAAGTGCATTTGGTCAACAAAGAATTTCTTTAATAACAACTTCAAAATAAGTATGCGACAAACAACAGCGCCACCATAACGAGTAACACCCGAAACAAAATGCAACACAACGCGTGATCCTTTCACCCCACCCCAACATATTGGGTATCAAATGAAACTAGAAAAGCTGCACTTTCATATGATACCAAGCATAAAGAGATATTCGCCAAGCACCTCACGTCAGTCTCAAAACAAACACAAAGCTAACCGTCGCATATCACAGCAGCCTTATCAGATAGCATGTTTATCACTAAATACAGCACCAAATCCCAAAGCTATTCTCACAAACAGCGACATATTTTATTTCCTTACCTTTTTGTGGTCATTTTCAGTCTATCCACATTGTTCTTCGACCAAAACTCACAGCGTAGTAATCCATTATGGTGAAACTGCGCCATGCGCTAACATGTCATATGCTCCCATTCACAGCCATTTTGTTGTCTTGTTGTGGGTCTTGGCAGTGTAAATAAAGTTTGGTCGAATTCTACATCTTACAAGCTTTCCGACGATATCTTACACTTGAACGACACTTTATCTGTCAGGTATAAATACTTGCGCGTAAACAAAGGAGCATCACTGCCATTTTGCTGCAGTTACGCACGTGGGCGCACCGGAAAGAGCGAATGTCGAACAGCGTTCATTTCTTTGCTTCATTATAACTTTTTATCCATTTAGAACGAATGATAAAAGCCATAAACGTGTCCAAGAAATTACAAAGAGCCAAATACACCGTGTTGGAAGTTCTGGAGGAAATACAGACACAGCACAGTTTGGCACAGTTTGGGTATCCAAGTGGCCAAATGGAAAGTCCGCCTGGTACTATTCACACTAAAACCCGCATAAAAGCTATGAGCTTTGTTCTATTCTCATGAAACTTTGTACAGTTGTAGTCAAGGAGTTGCTTAAATCCATACAGTGGTATCTTTATGCACAGAATGATTTCTATCATGATGTTTTCATCTGTGTAAAAAATAAAAATAAAAATAAAAATAAAAAAATAGCTGAGGATATTTTTTTTACCTATGGTTTATGACAATTTGCACAGGCATATTAACATTCACAATGTTTCTGACACTGGATTTATATTCCATAGGGTCTTACCTGTCCATTGAGACCAAGGTTATGTATATTGACCTGAAAATTACAGAGTTATTGTTGATTTAATTTGGGTAGGTCTGTTCAGGCAAACTACACCTCCAAAAACCCTAGGGCTTAAAGGGTTAATTAATAGAATCTTTGAATATATTGTTTTATTTCTTGATCAGCCAATAGCAGCTGCAGAGCAACATCTACACTAAAAACACAAAATCTGTCAAAATGGGCTAATTACCCATTTTTATTATTATCATTTAATTTATTAATTAATTTTCTAGATTTGTTTATTTAATTCAGCTTTAGCAGATGTGAGCTTGGACTGCTCTTGTTTTTTCATTTGCTCCCAGTTCTTATTAAAAAACATGCTTAAGTATATGGGAGTCTATTATACTAACAGAATGTCTAAGTAGTATCTGTGTGAGACTCAAGTTGTTATCAACCACCTAGGAAAATTAACAACCCTCTAGCAGCAATCTCTGGATCCTTGTGTCTCTTCCACTCTGTCATTCTTCTCATCATGTGTCAATCTCTTTGTTCTGAAAGTGTCAGGTTTCTTTTCATCACAGTAAGCAACAAGTAGGAAGGGGAGGGATAGGGACCAACTGGTCACTGTAATAAACATAGCACTGATTTGTATGTGAGTCAACATAAAAACAGTTCAACAGCTGAAAAGGTGGAGGATATGAAACAAAGACTCGGACAACATTGTGTGGTCAAATGTCTCATTTGACCACGGCTCAACCTGTTGATACAATAGTACCTAAACTACTTGTTTGCACTGATGCTAATACGGTTACTAGACAATAATTCAGTTAAAGAAACAGAACACCTACAACCAGGGGCTATTACACTCTCTTACCTGCCTTTTACATAGTGGGACATTTATGAATTCCACTTTAACCACACTATTTCCTGGACATTTACCAAACCCTAGATGTTTACTTACATGTATCTGTGCAGTTCTTATAGAACCAAATTATCTCTGCGTTTTAAGACAATGAAAAAGCCTTTTGACCTTTTGCCTCATAAAAAGACCCTGACTGTAAACTGAAACAGATTCTCTAGATTGGGAACTCATAATTATAACTCAAACAAATAAAGGCAGCCTAAAGATTTTTCATTCTAGTAAACAAGAAGGATGTGCCTCTCAAACACACAATCATACAATTTTTTGGGACATTACAAAGAGAAAGTTGTAATGAACACAGTGAACTTCTCTGATCTAATGCTGCCCAGCTCCTCTGTTCTTGCAGATGTGGCCTGCACCTGGCATCAGGAACAACACACTCCAGTTCTGTCCCTTTGCTGGTAAGATTAATGCAACTCTGTGGTATTTAAACTCTGCCCAAAGAACACAAATACATCTGCAGGGGGAATCATAACACCCTTTTTTGACACAGTATGACACAGTTTGCCTTAAAATTCTATGTTTAAATTTTGTTTCTTTACTGGTCGCTTTTAACTAAGTAGTAATTGCCACAGGGTGACTGGACTGTGTGTGTGTGTGTCAGAGTGGGAGTGACGCAGGCATGTGTGCATGACTGCAACCCTGCCCCTGACATCAGGGATAATTAGACACAGGTGTGTGTGATTGAAGAGAGCGTGGTGGGTTTCCAGACGCTGAGCAGCATGTGGACTTGAGGAACAGATCCTGGGGCAGCGTGGGACCGTGGACCAGCGTATAGAACGCATTGGGGGACATCCCGCTGGGGTGAGTACGCAGACCATAGAGAAGTGGCGGGGCAACAGGACACACCGTGGGAACAGTGGAGGGGGCATTCGTCAATCCCCCCTCCTCTCAGTTAAGTGTCTTTTTGCTGTTGTGCTGACATGGTTGTGTTTGCAGCAGGGCTCTGGTTAACATGGTATTAGTGTTTTTTGTGGACTTGCTGTGATGCAAGAACATAAGTTAGTGGTAGCCCTGCCCTGACATGCCAGTGTAACCTGCAGGTTCCCACAGGTCGCCAGCCTGCTGAAGTCACAGCCTGCCCCCTACACAGGCCTCGCCCATCCTTGGAGCACCGGGGCGAGCGAGAGAGAAGGGGGAGAGTTTGACAATCCCCCTTCTCTGAGCTAAGTGCTCCGTCTCTTACCTTGTGTTGGCACTACCTACAACCAGCTTAGCGTTGTCCATCCAGCTTATTGATGGCCTGTCCCTTACACAGGTTTTGCCACCGCAGCACCTAGCTACGATTTAGGTTTTGTTGGACGGTCCAGGCCTGGGAATATAAATATATATATAAATTTAATAAATATTTTTGGATACATTTTCTTAAAGGGGCAAAAATCAAAATCATTTCACTGCAAGGTTTGCTGTTGTGCACTGCTTGTAGACCAAAACAGTGTTGTGAGCCACACCTCCCTCTACCTCTTCCCCCCTCCCCCAACTCACCTTGTCTGTGAATAAATGTGCAAAGTGCAAACACACTGAGCAAAACAATATCACCATTTTGCGGAACATGTTGATTTACCCAAACTTATATAAAAGCACGGCCTGACCAGCTGGTAAACACGGTGCTGGATATCAACACAAAGAGACGATGTGTGACGTCCTGCTATACTCCTGATAAAATTACATCTCTAGTTCTTCACATAGCCATTTTTTAATTCCTCAAATCTAAACATTACAAATTTCTGCTTATTGCTCCTTTTAAGTATTGTGTTGCATGTTTATTTATAAAGAGTGCTCCCCCTGGGACCCAAAGCTTGTACATAGGGGCTCTCTGCTCCGTGTCATAATGCTGTAAATTACATTGGAGTATTGTGTTTTAAATTTTTGTTTTTATGTGTATTTTCTCTCATTTTGAGAACCTGACCTTCTAACGGTCTCTCCATGGCCCTGCAGCTAGCTGAAGGTTGGATTTTGATCATAATTGCTATTAGCTGTCACCATTGGTCTAACTGTTCCCTTTCATTTTGTAATTGCCATGTTCTATCACCAGTTGGGACTGGCTCCACACCTTCTTCACCTGCTCCCTGCTTCACTGCCCTTTGGACCAATCATTGCTGAAGCTGCCACAGTCAAGGGATAAAAGGGCACGACATCCCCTTGTTCAGTGGCAGCTGTGTTCTTTTGTTAGACATGCACAGTTTGTAGAGATTGCTTGTTTGTGATTTGACACGTGTTGTATTGTATCCGACCTCTATGTCTTGCTGAGGTCTAGGCTTGCGCCTCTACGAGTGGTTTTTGTTGGGCTGTAAATTGTTGTGTGGAGACTGGGACAGCTAGATTTGCAACCTTCACAGTAGTTTTTTTTTGTTAAGTTATTAGTTAGTTGCTGCTGCTTCGAGCTGTGTTTTGTTATGTATTCAGTGGAGTTAGCCAAGTTTTGTTTCTTTGTTTTGCACATTACTTAGACTGGTTAATTTCCATTTAGTTTGTCCCTTCTATTTAGTTTCTTGGATTTGAGCAGCACCACCTGTCCATCCCTCCTGTTTGCTTCTGTTTGTGTGGATTTCACCTGCCACTTGGGACAATGATACTCCTCTTTGGGCTGGATTGTAACAGCTGCCAAAACCTTAAAGGCCAGAAGAATTTATTGAATGAACGATGCTCCAATTTTTTTTAACACACGTGCACATATTGGTATCAAAACAGAACCAGAATATAGGCAGTAAGTTCACCACACCCGTTATCTCGTTGCTCTGAATGCTGTTAAATGTGATAATGTGATTAAATGTGTCATATCTCGCTACATGCAACAGGGCAGGTGCAGGGCCACAATTTAATTTTTGGATGGGCTGTAGTAACTTTGGGTGAATCTTAACTGAACGCATTAATATCGTCAATATAAACGTGGGCTATACTAATTACATTTTAAACAATACCAAAGCTGAACCTTTTTCCCCTTCTGTGGATTGTGAAGATTATGAGTTTAAGGAGATAAATTTGGTAAACTCAGACAAACACAGAGAGACAGCAAGGAGGTCACTGGTTCGAGCCTTGGCTGGGGGGAGGTTTGAACAGTGGCCTTTCTGTGTGGAGTTTGTACAATATACAAATCATTAGAGCAAGAGAGAATAAGTAAGAAAAGAACAGTAAAGCAGCATCGCACTGCACTGTTATTTCCCTGACTGTTTAATTTGGAACAGGTTATTCTTTAAAGAAACAAAATGAAACAGGAAGAAATTTCAGATCCACTGTCAACATTTAGCCACAGTTTTTTTTTTTTTTAAGATTTCAGTCCAAAAATACAATTACAACATTCCCATGAAGCAGTTTAAACATGTTCTACACCGAAACAGTTAAAAAGCTGCGTGGAAAAACTGAACTATCATGTAAAGTAAAACCACATTATTTTAATAACAGGTGAAGTACTTTTACTCACAAACTTAAATTGTTTTCAGTAACACATCTGTGTTATCTGTTTCACAGAAGTAGCTAGTCAACGAGATCAGCTTTTTTAAATACGTCAATAATTTAATCTAAATCAAGGGGTGATTTAAAGATCTCTCAAATGTTTTTAGACAGAGCAAGTTCAGGCGTGAAGTGAGCACAGACCTCCTTCTGGCTGTTTTTATTCTTATCATGCTGGAGAAGACACACTCAATACTATACCCACATGATGTTGTTAGTAGAGTGATCAGTGTGCTGGAAGAGGGAAGTCTTTTTCATTGCACATTTATATCCATCACATCAATGAGTGTTTTAAAAGTTTCTCCTCTTTTTCTTTTTTCTTTTTGAGTGCTGCAGAAACACAGAAAGCTCTGATTCTGGAGCTTTGCTGTGATATTCAGACTGTTTGTCCTTTCAGTCAAACTTTTGTTACAGGCAGGTGTCAGCAGACTGGCCACAGAAATGTTTACTGTCTCCTGCAGGTTACAAGTCTATCCACAAGTCAGCCACGGACTGACTGACTGAATGGATAAATGTTTCTTTTGCTCCCCTGTGGATGAGAGATAAAGTAGGCAAAAAAAGATGAAGTAGGCAGTAAGAAGGGAAGTAGGAGTGTCTTAGGGTAGGTTCAAGTGCAAGTGGGTTGGTCCAGACCTGGTAGACCTACTCACAACTCCATGGTAGGTCCAGGGTGTACCCTGCCTCTTGCCTGTTAATTGCTGAGATGGGCTCCAGCTTCAGAGGTTTAGAAAATAATTTAATGAAATTAATGATATATTATAAGCAGATGCAACCTGTCTACCCTCAAGCGTCCCTGCATCCAAGTAAAAGCAAACTATAAAAGCATTCTTCAGGCTAGTAAGAATTTCTCATCTGCACTTTAGAAAAAAATTCCTCCAGTGGCCAATAATTTCCATAAATATTGCTGTAGGCTCAGCACAAAGGGATATACCTATTTCACAGCCAATAAGAATATGTTGCAGGGATGGAAGACAGACTAGATTAGTCATTTTGGAATACCAAAATGACCTAAAGATTACCAAGGAAAACCAAAGATTACCGTTTAATCTAGGTTAACGTAGCCAGCTAAACCAGTAAACCTGATTTAGGGGCGGCATGGCTCAGTGGGTAGCGTGGTCATCTTATAATCCAAGGGTTGCCAGCTCAATCCCGTCAAGGTGTCCCTGAGCAAGACACCAAACCCCTCATTGCTCCTGAGGGGTCGTGGTCGAGCACCTTGCATGGCAGCTTCCGCCATCAGTGTGTGAATGTGGAGTGAATGAATAATGGATACAATGTAAAGCACTTTTGGGCGCCTTGAAAAGTGCTATATAAATCTAATCCATTATTATTATTTCTAGAATACCCCCCTGGAAACCTCCTTCCTCTTAATATGTTGGAGAATGTTAGTACACCTAAAGAAGGCTGTAGGATTCATATGAACCTTTATTGGCTATGTGATGACTCTACAGCTTCAGAGTCTGCAAGTTAAAAATAGCTTTTTCATCTCTGGATGTGTAGGTGCACTTCATTAACCCCAACATACACAGTGGGAGTGTAGTGTAACATGTTTGCAAGACCTGAATTTTGCATTATAATGCATATCTTAAGTAAAATCCATTAATTCTTTCATTTGCAGTCATGCAAATGCATTGAATATTTCATTACAAGTTTATTCTTTCAAAAGATGCTCAGTTGAAACCATAGATGATGGTGAGACCTAGTGCAATTGCACAGCTGGAATTAGTCACAGCTGTTCATATGCATCAGCTGTGTGATTCAGTATACATGGAATATGTACACATGGTCATTCTGTACAACCGCAATGGTCAGACTATCTTTACTGTTACTGCCATCATGGTGGTGCTTTGCTTCCAATCTTGAATAGAAGGGTTGTATAACGTCAACAACCAGAGCTTTATTTCACTGCTCCATTGTTAACATGCTCCACTGCTGCTTTGTTGTAAACAACAAATCTCATTTGTAGCCACAAGAGGTTTGAGTCTATTCCAGGATATACCAGGTGAGAAGTAGGAACATCCTGTACAGACCATCAAACAACTATATGACATGTAGGTCGTTGTTTCTAGGAAGAAAGAGTGAAGTAACTAACCTAGACAATATCATGGTATATTTCTAACAAATGAGCACAAACATAGTTAAAAAAAAACATACAAAATAATAACAAACAAATATTCTTCTATGATAAAAAAATATGTTACTATGAATTTAGATAGAAAACCATCAGTGCTCCATGGTCCTCTGTTTTCTCTCAAACTGTGATAAGAGTTCACCTTTGGCATTAGCTAAAGAGGAGTTTTAATAAAATTCTAATAATCGCTAATGCCGCAGTAATTAACCTTGTCACATTGAAGTGCACAGATAAAACAAAGAAGCACTGATGGGTCAACATTGTTTGAAGGCACTCGCAGCTCAGTGGACCAGTGAATACAACCTGCTTTTATCGACCACCTTACATGTTAAAGCAGGCAGCTGTATTTGCATTCTAAACACACTAATAATCAGTAGGTAGAGACATGAAAGCACTGCCAACCCCTTGATCCACTTTTGTGCTCTTCGGGAAAACCCTGTATCCCACAACAAATAGAAATACTTCTGTACATGAACATTCCTAGTTTGGTTAATCTGGAGAAGTTCAGCTAACATACTATGAGTGTTTACACTGGGAATTAATAGGTTTTTTGTTTATGGCTCAGCTTATTTGAGGCAATATTCAAAAGATATTAATTATGAATCCCATGCACAGATAACTGTGGTAATGAAGCTGAAACAACAAGTAGATATGGTACATTTTTAAAGAGGCTACTTCGTTTGTGGACATATCATCTGGGCATTAAAGATTCAAACGCTGTGATAGCCCAACATCAGAGAGGCCTGCATGGTGAGTGGGTTGAAGATGAGAACTTTATCTGGTCAGTATTTTGGGGCTGATGGTACTCAGAAGAAGCCAGAGCTGCTTGAGAAATCTGACAAGATGGTACATATGGGCTTTACCGTGCAGTGTTAATAAAACCTTTAAAAACACTTTAAAAAGTGCTGAATGGGTGATATTGCATATTAATATAATGATTTTCACATGCACAAAATAGGCAAGAGCTCATATGTATTAGGAATTTTTTATTGCTTGCTGCTTTGCATCTGTGTTCACCTCTTAAAGCAGAATTGTAACATTCTCTTACCAGCCATAATGTAAGTCTTGGCTTGCATAGGAACTGCACCCAATATAAACAGTGATTTTTCTGCAAGACTGCAAGAAAATATTTTAACAAGACAACCACTAACAGATACAACTCTTACTTTTTATCTATAAGTGAACCTTTCACCAAATTAGTAACCAGGTATATCTGTTAGAATGAACTACACCTCAGCCTGTGCAGCTACAATATTACCTGTACCTGATCCTTGCCCTAGCTTAGAAACCAAAGTCTAGACATAAATTAGGATATAATTCACCAGAGGGTGTAACAAGGCAAAGGCAGACTGTTTAATCCTTCAATAAATTGTGGTTAACCATTCGTTTAATCAAACTCCAGCTGAACTGGAATCAGCTCACTGGAGACACTGATAAAGAAACAGTATACGCCACTGAAAGGTCCAGACTGTCAGTGAAGCAGGGCGAGCGCTTAGATCCACTTACTGCTAGATGCCGAGATGACAGGAAACAGTGACACCTCAGTATATGCCTGAAGTTCAGTTCACTTAACATACATCATGAGATCCCACGTGTGCCTCTTGTGCATAAGCTGAACATTTACGTGTGTTGGCATTTTGATGTGATACATTTAGCTCCAATTTAGGATCACAGAGTCTGGCTTTAATCTTATTTAAAGATTTAGTTGTGTTTTTTTTTTTTTTTTCTGTGAAAAATTATGCCTACTTCTGTGACCTGAATATAATGGTGACCTATGAGCAGCACATAAAGTAAAATCATGTAAACAAGCTTTACAGTAAATAGCAACCAGTCTATTAACATTGACACATCCAGTAATAAAAGTAATCTTATTATACGGTGCATTTCACAAAAAGCTGCTGATATATTCCTTTAGCCAACGAACAGCAGAGGCTCACAGGGAAACATGCTTGTTGGAGTGTAAACTGGTACAAAGTGTCTGCCACTCCAGATCATTTGACATAATTTGTTTGCTCTATTAGCTTTTTGTCATTCTCCTCTGCAGCTTTGCGGTTCACTGCTAATGACTAGTCCTCCAAACAGCAGACTTACACCATTTGCTAAATCAAAATGAATAGCTTTTTTTTGGGGGGGGGGCTTTTAGGTTTCAGGCTTTATGGAGAAAAGGAAAAGAAGCAGTTCTGCAACAAACAGTAAGAAGGTCAAGTAATCAACACATTTGTTTGTTTTGTAGCAAGACTATTTACTATTTAAAGTCAAGGATAGATTTTTACCAAAGGAGGGGTAAGACCTACCTTAAAAGTGATACTTTTGATGCCTAACTGGATCTGGACCCAGAAATATTGTCATTTAGTCTCTGCAAAGTCACATGGAACTAGAAAAGAATGGCAATACTCCCACCAACACCTTTAAAATGCCCTTGGTGAGAACCACCAGAAAAGGTTCTTAGAGGCTTAGTTCTTGTTAGAATTCTCTGTACTATTTCCTTAGTCTTTCTATTTCTAAGTTCTGGCTGTCTCAAAGCTGAGGCTGAGCTTTCTGTGTTACTCTAGTTATATACTGTTGTGTTTACTTCTTGTTCTTTTTCTTGACTTTGCAGCACATTTTGATAAGGTCTTAGCTCCTACACTGACTGCCTCCTGTTCTGGAGTCTTATCTGAATCATTTTAATCCTTCCTCTCCTCCTTCACCATAGGTCATGACAGCATGTATATCCGGGCTAAAGTAATATGTATGATGCCCCCCCCCCCCCCCCCCCCCCCCAAAAAAAAATGTCTTCAGCTGTCTCTCACACAGTCCTCAGTAGCACAGGGCCATATACACTTTGGTTTTGGTAAATAACTTGATTCCTCTCTAGAAAATGTTTACCAGTCCCATTGACTAGTCCAGTTGAACACAAATTGTAGTTCTATTAAACTGCATGTAACAACATTGATCAAGAAAGCAGTAAAATAGAATATAACTGAGTTTATCTACAATGGAAAACCAAAAATAAATAAACAAATAAATAAAATAGTGGTCACGTTGACCTGCATGCACCATGGAATGGAAAAAGAGCAATTAGAATCTAAAACAAAAGAAAAATACTATATATCTCCAAATAATCTAGAATCAAACATTATTTATATTAACTGTATTTTGTATTACATATTTATTTATTTATTTATTTATTTATTTATTTATTTATTTATTTATTTATTTATTTCATGGTCTCATTGTTTTTTTTGACTCTTTGTCTCTGTCCACTCCCTTTATTAGCTTTTTGCAAAAACAGACATTTTCAGATTGCAGAGTGACACTGACTGAAGGTTGGGCCACTGACTCTCACCTAAACAAAGCTTGATAATGACGTCATTGCTCTATTCCATAGCAAAAACAAATACACAACAGAAGGACTGACAAATAGCAGAGGCCCTCAGACTCCAATTTCTGTCTGAATGGAGGAGCTGAATTGTGCTGGCCGTCACTCTGACCTGTTGCTGTGCGACAACTAGCTGCCTGGAAATCATTTCTGGGGCTATGACAGCAACATTCTGAGTGTTGTACTTGAAAGAAGTGTAATTGAATTTATACAGAACAACACACCGACATGTGACTGACATGCAGTCTCTGTTGTATGTGACACTGTGTAGGGCCTAATGATGTGCAGCAGCTGCATGCAGAAGCCTTCAATCTGGAGCTGCAAACACTGATCTCAACCATTTTCTATGTGCTTTTACTCTGTATTCACACACAGTTGGAGTGTTTGGAGACAAGTAAATCAACTGTGACATCAGTGACACACCTGTCAGCAAGTACTGGATGACATATAGACTCAAATGGAGATTTTCATTTTTAATTACAACATTTGTCATGTGAATAATTAATGAGGACCTGTTCATGGCCTGAAATGTAACTGATCATCTCTTCATTATTCACTTCATCCAAAATATTTAAGCATTATTTTAACTTTAAAATCAGACATCATTCCACTTTAGTAGCTCTTTGATTATAGATTTAAATCTCCTGAAAAGCTTTTTTGGTAATTGGTACAGTTACTTGTGAGCAGCTTTGAATGCTGACATGTAATTACTGAGATATAGTGTAGAAAGGTGTTATAAATGAACAGTTAAAAAAGCATGCTGTACTAATATCCAGGTGACGCACTAGTAACACCACTGCAGCTGCTGATGGCACAACATGCATGTGTTAAGGTATGATTCTTTTACAAGAACAGATATGCTTGGGTGTGGAGAACAGGCACTTCACACCTCCAGGTTTGGATTCATGGTTTGTCTTATGTTAATATTTGTAGCCCGACAGCATCCTCAGTCCCACGATTATTGTAAAAGCCTGGAAATAAGCAGTTACCCACACGTAGAGAGCAAAGGCATCTTCTGCCACAGTCAGTGTAGGAAGACCTTTTTTATTCTATCTATCTTATATCGTTAAAGTTGTTAATCTGTATTGTTTTAAATTTCATGACAATCTGTAAAATTGTTTGTTTATTTATGTTTCACTGTTAACAAATATGTCAATCTTATGATGATGATCAATGGAAATGACACTATTTTATCCTCAGAATCCCATTTACATGTAGAGGCTCAGTGTATTCCTCATTTATCAGACAAGTTTCTGTATATACCACAACATAATCAACATGAAATTCCAAACTTGTTATATTTTACACCATTTCCATTTATAAAATAATTTACTAACAGGGTACTTTGGCCCAATTTTCCTTCATAGATTCCAACTTTGCTTGTTACCAAGATACAAACAACCATATATTTTTCCCCTAAAGTAATCTTCTCCTTTCAAATTATTGTCTGTGTTCATTGGGTGAAAATAATAAACTCACAGGTAAATAATCTTATTGATTCTTTTACCCAGGGGCTGGAGAGAGTGAGAAACAAATTATATCAAAACACTGCACATGGAAAGGACTGCTGTGTTCCTGATGCGACACTGCACGTACACTTAGTGTTTTGTGAGGTTTTGGCTGTTGCTATGTTGGTAGGGGTCATTAACACTGACATTCAGTCAGTGTTAATTAGTGCAGAACATAATTTTTCATCCAGAAGGTGAAAGAGAAAGCAAAGTTAAAGCCACACAAGTTGCCATGTTTTACAATGTAAATTTACTTCTAACATCTAAACCCTGTTTACCCTGAAAAAAATCTGGCAGTGGGTATGATAGGTGATAGTTTGATCAGGGTTTTTTTTTTTTTTTGGCTCTTAGCATGTCAAGACAGCTTTGGGTGCATTTCACTCTTGTCACATAAAATGATTTCTGGGTAGTGGCATTTTCACAGTTTTTATCCCTGCTTGCCTTCTCGGAGCTACAGCCAGTGTGATTAGTTGCTTCCTACAGCTTTAAATTTGACACTTGTGGTATAACCTCAGTGCAGTGTATACAATATGCCCAGATGGTGGTTCAATCCACATAGTTGGCAGTGAATTCTTAGTAGATTGTTATCCTTTCCTGTTCACCAAACTCTAATGATTCTCTGCTAGGAAAACTCAGGGTGTGTTTCCAAAGCATATGGTGAACATGTTAAAGTGGTGGATTTCTTTCAGTTAACAGTAAGGGAAGAGAAACTACATCACATCATATTATCAAACACAACAATGAATCACTGTGGTTGTGTTCAGGGAATAAATGGTGATTTGTTCAACATACAGTAATATAATTAATCACGTGGTGTATAAAAAATTACTAAAAGGTACAAATGAATAGAGCTCACCTTGTCTGGTCTCATCAGATAATATATTTTTAAAACCCTTTAGAAAAATGTACAAGTTAACTGCATTATTTCTATGTTGAACTGTTGGGTATTTAGAGTTATTGTATTTAAAATGCAACCCCAACAGTCAGTGCATTATTTATGAGATTATTATTTTAGCACTTGATTTGTTGCCTGTTGGAATGCTGTGGGCAAATGAATAAATTATCAAATAAATAAATACTACTACAAGCTAACAATACCAATAAAACTACTGTAACAGGAATTTAAACGATCAAAGGTGCAGTACACAACACAAGAAAATAGCCTCTGTATGTGATATCATGCTGTTTTTTTTTTTTTTATGAGACATGAAAACTGTGCATAAAAAAGTTTCTGTTCATACAATCATTGAGGCAAAACCCATTAAAAAGTCCAAGGATTCTTTCATATTCATAGTAAAGTTGTTGTGTATGAAAATACACTGTAGGGTAATCTTTGTTCTACTTCTTATCCACAATTAGCCAGAAATGACCGTATGTCTTGCATGTCTTTCGTTATATAATTGTTTCTCCCACTAATGAGGAAGGACTGGGAACAACAGCTGATGCAGATAACACACTCAGGCATTATTACTAAAGAAATTATGTATATGGAAAAATGCATATAAACTTGCAGTTGAAGTAAAATGATGAACTGTTACGGCAGAAATAACTAAATTACATGCGCGTTTGGGGAATTTGCGGTGTTCTTCTAAACATGTTCTGGAGTGAAAGGGAAATGTGCTTGCGTGCCTCCTTGTGGAGTAGATACGTCAGCACTGGAGGAGGCACCAGAGGGCTGGGTTACAGAGGTGAGTTGACAAACAGGAGAGAGCGCACTATAAGAAGAGAATGAACCCAGAGGAGCTTCAAAACATTTAGCGGAGAGAGGAGGGAAGAAGGAGAGAGATCGGAGTGCGCTGACTATGAAGACTTAGATTAGGGAGAATTAGTCTTTTTCCTGCAAAGACCGCGAGGCTGCGTCTTCGCAATCACAAAACGGTACTTGTTAAAATCCAGCATAACCGCGCAGTGAGGAATTTGCGAGCTTTTAAAAACAAAAGTCGCGCTCCCGGTGCGCCTCGTAGTCTCCGCACTCAGACATCCTTGATGAGCGCAGAGCTTCAGCACCTGAGGAGAGGACAGCTCCGCTGTGTCTGTTTCTCCGGACCTCCGGTACAAAAACTGCTGCGGTTTCCAATGTCTACACTTCCAGACTGACACTCTGCCCGCTTCAAGGCTGGAAGTGTGAAGATCCGCCAACGGAGAGATCCGCGACTGTGCGCTCAATATGTACCAGGGGCATTTACAGGTAAGAAACCAGGCTCTGATTTTTGCTTATTTTGCATTAACTGTTGTAGCTGTGATGGAACCGTTGAACTGGCATGATTAAGACGCACGCCTTTGTGCAGCCACGTTCATGTCAAGGGCTTTAATTTTTGTTTGTTTTTCTTCTTTTTTATAATATACACACAACATTTAAAAATATTCTGTTACATACACACTGAGGGAAAAAATGCAGATAATTTAGATTTCAACTAAACTACACGCTCACTCATTTATCAGTTACAGTTTGCATCACTTTCAATATTCACGAGATGATAGATCCCGACAGAGCGACTATTGCCTGCCCACTGCACGTGCAGGTGCATGACAAAGGTAAACAAGAGGTCAGTCAACACCAGGCAAGGCTTGCAACTGCTGCACATCATTACTTTTTATGCTTATGCATAAGGGAGGATAGCTTTGACGTCATGCAATTTGACGTCAATTTTCATACAGCAAATGGCATCAAGAGTGCGGATTGAAATTCGTGTGAGACATTAGATATAAGATTAAAAAAGCATTAAACATGACTAAATAGCCAATGACGAGAAGCCTAGTCATGCATTACATATCTATCAATGGAAATCAGAAGATTGTTGCAGAGCTTCTAAAACTGCATGTTTGACGTGATATAATCATACACTCTCAGGCGCTCATAATGGAAAACAATTACCCCTCCTGAGTGGTTAATGAAAGCCTCTTTTCTAGAGGTGAATGGATTGAAATTTATACTGCTGGTTGGCAGAGATACTCCAGCTTCCAGACAGTTGATTATGTAATATAAAACTGCTCCTGAGTCAGTACTCTGGAGCATTGAAAACTAAAATTTAATATTTCATGATATATTACTAAACCTGCAATATTCATTGAAAATGCATGAAGAAGAGGCCAGAAGTTCTTGTCTAGAATGCCACAAAGGTTTCATTAGGGGTTGAAATGAAAAGCTCTGTGCATTTCTATCCCTTATATGTAAGAATATACAATATTCTGTTTTATCCATGTTTCAATATTCATGCTGTATATGTTTCTCATTACATGCATGCAAGTTGGATCAATCTGTGCGATGTTAAGATCATATCATGCAAAGATACTGTTCCATTTTAGCAATATCTTTTATATGGGGCTAATTAAGCAGAGCAGATGTTCTACTGTCAGTAATTAAAACTGTTGACTTCATTTTATTGTTGACAACACTTTGTTTTGAAGTCAGATGCATGTCTGTGTGCATGATATCTGAGATGTAACCATGGAATTTGTTAGTAATTCTATTGGGTTATTGTCAGGTATAGTCTGGAAATTATGCAGTTGCTCTTGTGGGGAAAAAGGTTGATATGATTGTTTCATGATAATTAAGGACAATTGTGCTAAGTTTTATGAAAATGCAATTTTGGTTTAAAACAAATACCCAGAAGCATCTGCACAGTATATTTGATTATTTCAATATAATACTATAAGAAAAATATTTCAGAAACTTTTTTTTCCAAGAATTCTGAAAAAATATGTAGTTTAAGCAAGAGACATATTAAAATATTATGTAAATATTAATTAGGACCACTAAAATATTAACGTTTGCGTTTCCCACTGTTGATGTGACCTCAGAATGGAAGCTCAAGACATTAATTATTCAGAGCAGTGGGTCTCTATAGCTTGGAATTTTAAATGATGCTCTTCCATAGACCTCTTGATGTGACGCATCAGTCGGTTGTTCCTGGTCCAATCAGATTTCTTTCCCTGAAGTTCATACACTTGCAAGTTAGTTTTTATTTTACAATTGTCAGTCAACAATGTTTGTTGGTTTATGAATGTTTCAGCTCATAAATCATCTAGCTGCAGGAGCAAAATGAGAATATCCAGTTTCCATAATATTTAATATTTTATCACTCTCTCATTCCTTGGGTAATTTTGAATGTGTGGGTTAATTTAGAGTTTAATCCATGGAGCATAAGTTTTATTTTATTTTTTTTATGTGCCCACATGCTATACAGAAGTCCAGTCTACACACAATAACACAGTATTGGAAGCATCAATACCTTGGCATGAGCCAAGCATTTTCCTTGAGGTTGGCTGGTGTGGACTGGGCTCTGCATGGGTAATATCAGAACTTGACGAAACCAGTGCTGCCTACTAGAAGCACAATGCTAGGCTCAGGTTTCGTTTTCTTCAGTCCCTCTTTTTTCCCCAGAACCTATCCGCACTGGTTTGTGATGTGTATTTATTTAGTGGGGTGAAGATCACTTACTGCAAGGTTGTCCAGCTCCTGTCTTCAAAGGGCCACAATCCTGGAGGTTTTCAATGTATCCCTGCTCCAACACACCTGACTCAAATTAATAAGTCATTGTGCAGAACTTCATAGGCTGTTGGATTAATTTAAATTGAGTCAGGTGTGTTGGAGCAGGTAAACATTAAAAAACTGCAGGACAGTGGCCCTCGAAGACCAACTTTGGACACCCCTGACTTACTGTATTATGTTAGAAAAGATTGATGCAGTTAAAGACAAGCCGTTCAGAGGTGTGGATGTCAGGTTCATATCTCTTTCTGCGAGAGTGCAACTGGAGACGCTGCGAGGTGAGCTCATTCAGCACTGCACAAAGAAAATGCTACGAGACATTTCATGTGCTGTATGATTCTGTTTTGCTGTGTATTTAAGAAAAATCTTATTTAATCAGGCTATACTCTTTCAAATTAAATAGTTCTATGATATTTCACTGTATGAAACCATTATTGTTTTTCTGGCTTGGTGTCCATGTTTACAGTAAATCTAATCATGGGAGCACTTGTTCTGTGTATATAAAAGACACTCTGACTTAATGTAAGTGAGACTTTCAGGCCGTTAGATATTTACTTTGTTAAAAACAACACGATTATGTAATTTGATTACCATATTCAAAGTCCCCGGGAAACATCTTGGACGATGCAATCACTGATCAGAAGTAGCTCAAGTCTCTTAAGATCTCAGTCATTTGCATCATTATTTTATTAGACTCCTAATCTCATTTTAGTGGTTTGCTGGATAAAAAAAAGCTGCTTAGAGGTTTTTCTGTAGCCAGTGATACTGACACAAAATCAGTTACCTTCAAACCCCGTTTAGTGTCCATCTGGTGCAGCCATTTGAGGTAACCTGGTGCATCCTTTTGTGTTTTGTGACAAATATTTTTCTCACAAGTGTACTGACATATTGAATTAAGTAGATGTATGTGGTCAGATTTGTCTGAATATTAAATAAAATGTCTTAACTATCTAAATATAAGGAAAAATAAGGTAGATAGATAATCTTGAATGTCTCTTAGAATAGTAAATAGCCAACAGGCTCAGTAAAAAACAGAGCTAGAAAATCAATCACATCAGTCAGTTGACATTCATAGTTGAGAGGGCCTTACAACATCAGCAGGAGTCTATGCAAACATGCTCCTAACACCATCATACACATGTTCATTAATCATAGTCAATCAAGTCGTCATGTGTTAGTATTCACCCGAGTTCAAGCTAAGCTTCCTTCCTTTTGGAGGCTGTCATAAAGCCACCTCTAGCAGCTGTGGTGGTCAGCTTCAGGCGTGACAAAGGAGTCCTGGAAGCTTTCTTTAAAAGTCTCCTTGATTTAATGAAGCATGGTCTTGATTAAGAGCTATTTAATAGGTCTGACTATTTCAGGAGCCAGGATAATGAGTTAAATCAGGTGGTATCCGGCTGGAACGAAAGCTCCACAGACACCACTGCTTTCCTTGTCGAGGATGTGTGACACTGTAGGACACTTGGAGTACACAAGAAACACAGCTGAGTCACTGAATTTTGAAGCCTAATCTGAGGAAAGCAAGAAATTAGCAAGTCTTAAGATTTCTGACCCGCATTCTTACCTTTTTAAATGTACTTTAACTGGATGGCAGGCTGATTTAAAAAAAAAAAAAAAAAACTCATAGCCCTCATAGATGGACACTGTCAATTCATTTTTCAATTCATTGATAAATCCACAGTGAAACTTCAAACTCAGCCTTGTTCTTTATCAAAATAGCACAGTCTGTTTAGGGTTGAAACCCATGATTTGTTACATATAAACATGTCATCAAGAGAAATATTAAGGCTATAAGAAAATTATGCCAAATCATTGGTTTTTTGTCATTATACAGGTATCATTAAAAGACCTCTTCAACCAGACCTGAGAGTTCTTGAGGATTCATGGGGTAAAAGCAGATCTGAAGGCATACACTGTACTGTTCTCTGTGAAAAACCTCATGCATCACTGTTTGCATGTAAAAAATAAACTTAAAACTGGTAGTATTTTATATCAAACTAGAAGCACTCAAAGATCACAGACCTCCACCGAGCCATTGTAATTCTCTATTTTTTAACCGATGACTGTGGTCATTAGTTTTTGAGTTAGAAGCTCTAATGGCAAACTTATCATTATCCCTCATTGGCGGGTGCAAACCTAAAAGGTAAATGGTAAATGGACTTGTACTTATACAGCGCTTTTCCAGTCAGATTGACCACTCAAAGCGCTTTACACTACTTGTCACATTCACACACACATTCACACCCCGATAGGCACATCGGGAGGCAACGTGGGGTTAAGTGTCTTGCCCAAGGACACTTCGGCATGTAGTCAGTGGAAGCCTGGAATCAATCCGCCTACCTTCCGGTCAAAAGACGACTGCTCTTCCTCCTGAACTACAGCCGCCCTACATCACAACCCAGTGGTCACATAACTATGAATAGCTTGAAAGTTAAACCACTCATGCCAGCATCCGTGTTAAAGTGTGCAACTTGTTATCATAGTTTAAGTTTTATGTCAGTTTTTGATAGAAAATCATTTATAATGTCATAAAAGGATTCTCAGTTTCAAGGATAGAAAAAGATGAGGTGAAGCTAGTGGCAGTAGGACTGTACAAATGCCCTTATGTCTATCTGCTGTTACACTGTGAAGGAGCTGCTAACAAGAAACACAGAGAACTTCTCAAAAACTTCTAACAGACATTTGTTATTGTTACTGTAACCAGCCATTTTATGGTATTTTTGTCACCTAAACAAAAACAACCGTAAGTTTTAAATAGTAATATTATAATGTTTTACTCGCCAGTCACAAAAGGATCTGAACAAGGAGTCCAAGGTGTACCTTCAGGAGTATCACATATTTCTGGGCTTTTGTGTTTTTTCGAAAGACGTAGTTTGAAGGTCGATCTCTTGGCTGTAGAACAGCTCTGTTTTTGGCAGCAAACTACAGCACAACTTTTTGCATATTAAAAAGGAACTACGGAAACTAAATAAAGCAAAATCTAGGAGGATTGACACTGAAATCCAATGGCGTTACGCTTTTAGCAACCTTTTGTTTTTAATGGCGAAAAACCAGGATGCGACAAAGTTCAGTGATGTTCCCAGATGTTTGTGTCTGCCCTGTGCCTGTAAAGAATTCTTAAAAATCCTGGATCTAGATGATGATCTGGATCACCCCCAAAAATCTAATACTTTGTTCCTTATTCCATTTTGGAGATTTCCTGAAAATGTCATCAAAATTCAACCATTACTTAGTCATGTTGCCAAGAGTCAACATAAACCAATGCCACCAAAAACATAAACTCTGACTTGGTCAAGCTAAAAATGTACAGCAGAAGATCTACAGACTCTTGCTTATTTTGTCTTTCAACTCGCAAGGACAAATCCAATCCAAAAAAAATGTTAAATAATAATAAAAAAATGAGCCATGAAGGTTTGTTGAAGATTGAAATACAATCCGAGGGATTAGCACTTTTCCACTGCTCACTGAGGTGCTGGCATCCACTGGTGAGAGTAGGCGGGCATAAATGGGAATCTCCCTCCTCTGTTTGACTAGTTAAGGCTCTACAGAGGCACTGAGCAGCTTGGTGAGCTCACAAAGCAGACTACAGGAAGACTAAGAGGGATTCAAGTATTCATCAGCAGCTGTTGTCTCATAAGCTGATTGAGGAAAAAAGGATTGTTCTTCTATCTCACATAGCATGGAATTTGGTCAATATGTCATTCACTGTCATCTGTCCTGTGTGCTTTTTAAACACCTACCCATCCATGCTTTATAAAAATAATATGGAGAATGTCAAGAATCAGGACAAATGCACATGGGAATGATGTGAGTGCAATGAGAAGTTATGATGAAATGAACCGAAGGAAAGGGTTTTAATCCAGTCATGTTTGTATTTAATATTCATGTTTATGTATATTTAACATGAAGGTTCTGATGTTCTCCTCATCATCATAATATAACACAATAATCTGCTCTTCACTGACTGAGATGATGTGAGGGATGCCTGGCTGCCTTAGTCTTTTCATTTACCCTGCCAGACTCTATTACAGTTAAAGTTTACTAACAGGAGTGTGAGATGTAGTTTCATTCACTCGCCGCTGTTAAAGAATCTAATCCCTGGGTAATATGCCGGTGTCACATTGACTGCATCCAAAGCTGGGATCAGATTGAAATGACATGATGGGGCCTCCTGAGCATTCGCGTCACATTACTGATCTCCTCACAAAGCGTGTCATGTCACCGACTCACAAAGAGCTGTTTTCCATACTTCTATCTACTCCACAAATAATGAAATTAAATTAAAATAATAATAATTAGTTAGAAGAATTTAGTGCTTTGGTCCTGAGGGTAATGGCTGCTGGCAGGAATGATCTGTTACAAGACTGTTCTTCCCTCACTGTGTTGTGTAGAGGATGCAAAGAATCGTCCATTATTTTCAGCAGTTTGTGCAGCATTCTTTCCTGGACCATCAACTCCAGCAGCTCCAGAGTTATCCCCAGCACAGAACCTGGCTTCTTGATCAGTTTATTCAGTCTCTTTAAGTCTCTGGCTCTGAAGCTGCTGCCCCAACAGATGGCTACAAAGATGGTTGCACTTTCTACAACAGACTTATAGAAGATATGAAACATCTTGTTGCAGACATTGAATGATCTTAGCTTCCTTAACAGATTCTACTTAGTCCCTTACAGATGGCTTCTGTGTTGCATTTCCAGACCAGCCTGTTGTCTAACTGAACTCCAAGGTTCTCGTATTCCTCCACCACCTCCACCTCTTCCTATATATAAATATGTGTGTATATATATATATATATATATATATCCCCAGGATATCAGCAATGTTTTGTTTACTCTTGTTTCAAAAACAAGGAGATAATGATGATGATGATGAGATGAGGTGATTGTATCCACACTGACAATTTTTATGTGCTCAGCTTCTTGTCCATCACTGATACACCCCACAACTGCAGAGTAATCAGAGATAAGGTTGTGGGAAGGTCCATGACTGAGCTGCAGGGTGACATGGTGGAGGTGTGACAGAAAAGCTGTGGGCTTCTGGAGGGTGTGTTTTCTGTTGCACTGGAGGCGAGGGGTTAACTGAACCTATCGCAGAACATGTTCAGCTCATTAGCTATGTCCAGACTTCCATCAGCCTGATCCCCCTTTAACTTGAAGCCGGTGGTCTTTATCATTCCTGACTACACATCCCTCATGTTGTTCTGCTAAGGCTGCTTTCTAACATTTTCCTGTAGTCCTCCTTGGACTTTTTAATCTTTTGTTTTAAGTTGTTTTTATGTTATCCTTAATAACTTCCTGTCTCCATCCCTGAAGGCTCTCTTTTTGATGTTTAGCAGCTTTTTTTTAGGTCACTGGTGATCCAGGGTTTGTTATTGGTGAAGCACCTTGCTGTTCTTGTTGGGACTATGCTATTCACATAGAAGCTGATATAATCTGTCACACATTCAGTCATGCCATTGATGTCATCTACATGTGATTCACAGAGGACATTCCAGTCTGTGGCACCCTCTCAGAGCATCTTCAGCTTCATTTGACCAGATTTTAATAGTTTTGGGGGATGAATGGTTGCTACTGAACAACTGGTTTGTGGCTGGAGGTGAGAAGAACCAGATTTTGGTCTGCTCTTCCTAAAGGAGGCAGAGTAGAGAAGCTGTATGCATTTTTAACATTGGCATAAAAAAGTCAGACATCTTATTTTTTCAGGTGGAGCAGCTGGAAAACTGTTGGAAGGTTGGTAATGTTGGAGAGGAGGAGACACTGAAGTCTCCAGAGATTACAATAACTGTGTTAGGATGCTGTAGCCTAGCAACAATGGAGCCCTATGAGTGAAAAAAAAAGTGAAGGTGAGTTTTGTCATGAGTTTCTAATTATCTCATTTTAATAAAAGGTTTGTAATAAGTAATTATTAACATGGTAACGTTTTTATAATAACTTCTGCAAACAGTTGTAGTTGTATTTCATATCACAGAAAGGTACTCTTGAACTATTAATTGATTACATATGTGTATATTCTGCCATTAGAACATCTTCATAATTACTAGATTAAAAACAACTTAACACGTGGATCACAAATGTTAAATAAGAAAAAATATCATGTTAGGATCAAACTTTGCAGAACCAAAAGAATCATCAATCCACTTCCCTTATAGAAATAAGTGGAAACTTCACTGTCAGCACAACTGCATAGTTTCAAAACATTTCATATCCATCAGAGTGCTGATAAATATGATATGTTTATCAAATGTTAGTGTTTTGACACTTGTATATTCACAATAATGTTCTAAAGGGTACTTAAAGATCTGTTCTACATCTCTTTGCTTTAACAGTCCCAATGCCTTCACTTCCTGAGCCTTGCATAAACCGCTGAAGCATCATGTTTTATGTTGAACTTGTTTTGAGTATATAATAGAAAACAGGCTTCTAACATAAGGGATGGCACTGTAAAAGAATTAGTTATGTGAAACATGGCAGTCACAGCTCGAACAACATTATTAAGCTGAATGTCAAGAGACTGGTCTAAACTAATGACACAGAGGAAATGTCAGCACAGTG
This sequence comes from Melanotaenia boesemani, assembly GCF_017639745.1. Lineage (NCBI taxonomy): Eukaryota > Metazoa > Chordata > Actinopteri > Atheriniformes > Melanotaeniidae > Melanotaenia > Melanotaenia boesemani. The sequence continues at coordinate 18,298,317 of NC_055695.1, read as the reverse complement.
TAGCAAGACTCCTAAACAAGAATCCTGCATCTGAAGAGGGATATAATCAATGTGAAGGAGCCAAATTCAGTTTCACAGCTCTGCATCATCTTTGCTGGTAGATTTCCTCTGGGTGTGTTTCCGCCCCACGTACGTTAACATAACTGCCCTTCCAGCCCCACGCAAAGAGTCCCCTGAGCTACTGTACAAAGCCACATTTTTCCTCCTACAAAAGTAGAACAACCCTCAAGCATTTTTGTTGTGGGGTGCAAAAGAATGGATGGCTCATTTGTCTCTTCAGCCAAACCCATTCATAATAGTCATCCTCCAACTGGGAATTAATTTGCTTCACAAACCAGACATCTCATGGCCCGAGTGCAGAGAGCATGTGGTTGGTCCTCAAGGGAGACATGAACTATCATGGCGGAGAGGTGTTGGTAAACAAATATGTCCTTTACTGTGCAAGAAGTGAGTCACCTCTAAGGGACTCTGTGATGATTTATAGTCACCTCACTTCTGTGTATTTACAAACTCCTCCCTATTTTAGACTCTTCAATGGTTATTTTAATCTACAACTGTATTTCCACCATTCATTATGTTATGCTGAAGTTAAATTGATATGTTGGGTGATGCGGTGGAGAAAAGCAGAGATCAGCAGCATGTGGATTTATTTTGGATTATAAAAACATACCAAGAAACTTAAAAAGAATGTATGTGATGGTAAAAGCTTGTATCACAAAAATGAGCTCATTTACCCACCATGTCAGTTTATTTTTACTCCTGCAAAACATTGAAACAAAGACCAAATTACCAAATTTGTGGCAACTTTTAATAGGTAGGAGTTTAAAGTCTATTAGGATTCTAAAAAAACAACTATGTTTCACCAGCTGTTAAAAACCCACTCTGTAACTTTTCAACCTTAAAACTGTGTAATATGCAACTTTTTCGCCTGGTACACTGTGTGACATAGCAGCTGAGTTTTGCTTTGCACATGCGTCATGCTAGCAAGCAGACGTAAACAAACTAGCTGTTTTAAATGTGAACCATGGCTGCTTCAGCAAAGAAATGTTAGAAGACGTTATCAGAGGAAACAAAAGAGAGAGAGCAAGATGAGACAAGAGTCAACATAAGACTGTTTTTACTGTCTGGAGAGAGCTCACAGTACTTATAGGATGCAAGATGGATGCCAAGTTAGCCGTTTATTCGGGGTGCGACACTGAGAAAATGGCAAAAGTTAAGTAGTGCATCTTTAATTCCAATTAAGCCTCCGATTACCTGGACCAAAATAAAGCACAGGTAAACAGTACAGACGGTGAGGGTAGATTTAAATACTAAATTGAACTTTGGTCTATGTGCAATGTCTATTACATGTGGAGGAAAAATGAAACACTGCTCTCATCTTCATCATGGCTCATTTTCCCTGCTATTTATAATGTAAGAATTCTTAAGGTTTTTTGTGCTTCAAGCAACAGATATTTATATTTTTGATTTTTTAGAAACACAACATCCTTCCTCTTGGTATAACCTACATAGCAACCATTATCATCCTCAGCCTTACACAATAACTTTTCTTCTCTGAGTCAGTTATCTTATCAGATAATTGCAGGGGAACGCTCCCCCCCCCCCCAAAAAAAAGAAAAAAAAAAAAAAAGGCTTCATATTATCTCATCAATTAACATGTACCCACAAATTCCAATTACCCCTCTTATGATCACCATTAATTACAAATTCAGTGATTTGTCACAGCCCTGTATTTATAACTAAACACCCCTGCATTTTGCAGCAGGAAATAAAGCTCTGTTTACAAAGAAGTCAAAATAATGAAGCATAAACCAAAGCTGTTCTAATTCTAAATTTTGAGAGCTTTTTGTCACGTGACCACTAATTCCCCTCTAAAGCTTGCTTGTGTAAGGCTGTAGTGGAAATGAGAACCTTTGATGTAATTTGTGCATGCTGAATGAAGAATGAACTGGGAAGGATAATGATCCTGTAGTTGAAAAATGTGGCACTTACAAAATATACAGAGGAAAATGTAAATGGAATTTGTTTAGTGTTCAGTGGTGGATATATTTACAACAGTATCTACATACTCCTTTGAATGAAAATGGAAAATAATGGCGATCAGATTGACAAGGTTTAACACTTTCTTGCTGTTGCTGAGTGTATCTGAAATTCTTCATGTCAGCAGTTCCATAACTCCTGTGTCTTTATAAGCAACTAAGAGTGGGTTTGCTAGACACTTAATTAAATACCTCTATTTTAAGTTAGTGAATTCCTTAGCAGAAGTTGATGGCTTAACTGCAGAGCAGAACTTAGGAAGGAAGTGGGTGTACAGATGGGCTGCATCTACGTTCAAGGCTACACCAGCTGAGAGGTCTGAAAGCTGGAAGGCTTTTTAGTCCTGCAGGGCCAGCTACTCAACCGGAGCAGTTCCACAGGCAACTCAGCATGCATCTCACTTCATGCTTGTTCATGTGTCAGTATAAGCTTACCATATGTGTTCACGTTTTTCCAAATTCACATGTACTACCTGCATGCAGTCGTGTGCATGTGTGCTTTAATGTGCCCCTGGGCATACAGGCATGTTTACCAAAGTGAACATAATGAGGCAAATCATAGGTGTGTGATTCATATCTCCACATGACAGAAGCTACAGTGTGCCAAAGATGAGGTCAAAGGCTCTGCTCCCATAGCTTTCTGCCTGCCAGCAAAGTGAACAATGATACACAGAAAGGTATAACTCTTTTCTATGAACAGTTTTGGAAGTGAAAACCTAACCTTAATCCAATATCTAAGTGATTTAAGCAAATAGCTGATAAGAGCCTGTGTATTTACTGCTCTCATTCCAGGTTTTTCACCTTGGCTGTACTCCTCCATTTCGCATTTTGAGATCATGGGGTGTTGGTCATCTTGCCCTTCAAATGGAACATAAAGGGCAACTGGGATGGGTAAATGACCACTATCCCTCAATCCCCAACAGAAAAGGAAGACCCTTACCAATTCAGTAGCAGGCAAAATGGAGAGATACAGCCAAATGAAGAAATATAGACTGAGCCTATATAAAACGTTTGCTACATCTCTGATTGCAGATGGTCACTCATCTACTGGCTTTTTTCCTTCTTCTTCTTCTTCCTCTTAAAGGAGCAGTATGGATATGAACACCTTGTAAGACAAATACTGACTGTTAGAAATTTGGTATTGCTGGGTTTCTGTAACATGATTTTTACAGGCTCACTTACCAAAATGGCTAATGTTGTCCAAAAAGGACATGAGACATTGTTCGAGCTTATTCAATTTAAAGGTGAACTCTGCACTAGATACCTTTTAAAATAGTTGAGTTATATGATGCCACACATCCTTATACTTTATCCAAAAAAGATTTAGGCTTTGAAATAAAGAAATTACCAATAGTTGAGAAATATTTGGCACTTTAAATGAGCATATACATGGATTAGCAGTTGAAAGCAGAGTAAGGCTTGAAAGCCTTAAACTTTCCTATGTCTGGGTGGGTAAAAAAAGGTTGGATTGAGGGCCTTTAATGACAGATCATGTACTGTGTCCACTGTAAGTGTGTTGTTTGTTTTTGCTTAGCAGCCACAAGCATGGAGAGTATAACTAGAAAGTAGCTTTCATATTTATCGCCCTCTGAGTTTTAATTTACCCACAACATAACAAAAGCTAACATAGAAGAACCCTAACCAAATAAAGTTATTTAAAATCTTTAAATGAGCAACATTTTCAAAACTAAATCCCACCGCCACACAATTTACAAGAAAAAAAGCGACATTTACCTTATGATCATATCTTTGTACACATATACTCTATTTTGGAGTTTGATAGAAAATGTATCAATATAATTTTGAATGCTGGCATGAGGTCGCATTACCTAACCTACCCCCTTCAAGACATTTTCATAAGGTGAAGTGGGAATACTTAATGCTCCTCTTCCCTTCATACTGCCAAATGTTGTTATTCCCCAGGACATAGAAACCATTTAATTGTGGTGTGCTTTGATTCAACTCTTTGAGCTAAATGTTGCTTTCAAGCCACTTTCTTTAATTTCATTTCGTGAAGTCTTTTGCTTTCCCTCTGACTAGGAAGAAACCCTTAAATAACCTCAATCTGTTTTATGATTCAAACAACTGAAAGAGCCAAAAAAACAACAACAAGGTATTTACCAGTGATCAAGAACACATTTTGCACACATGCTCTGTTACTGAGCCAGACTGACCACTGACCTTCATGTTATGTACAATTAATAAGGTGAATATGGCATCACATGAAACCTAGCCATATCTACATACTTAACATGCTATATATTTATTCTCTGAGAAAAAACATAATCTAGACCACATTTTCAGCCCTACACCATTTGTTTCATTAGCTACTGCAGCTTGAAGGGGCTAGACTTTTCATACCATGCAGCTATTTTACGTTTAAGGGATGCATATAAAGTATTAAGTGCTATGAATGTGTGTGTGTGTCCAATTACAGACAACACTAAAAATGAGGAAACAAATAACCTCAGTCATCTGAATATATCTAACACTTACCAGCCTTGACTCAAGTCACTTTTAAGAACGAAACAATTATATCCTGGCTTTAGGACAGGGAACAGCTTTTTTATAAGTACAAAATGCTACCAGCTCTTCAAGCAAAATTCCTTTTAACACCAATAGGAGAACTGTGATTAAATCATAAAATTACTTTGCAGGAGTATGAGGGGTTTTCCACCTGTGTGAGGAGTAACTGAGGAGAGAGAAGGAATTGGACAGCACTTTGAAAAGGAGCGCCCACCAAGTGTTTCAATACAAAGCAGCATTTTGTTCTTCAGGAACAAAGAATGAAGAGCGTTTTTAGACAAGAAAGCAAAACAAAAGAGCATCTCTTTGTGTCCCAGGGTGAAGGGTGCCTACTCATTTGTGGACTGCTCATCTCTTGTGGCAAGAGGAAAATTGTTCCATTGTGGCTTCCAACTCTTTCTCCTCTCGGCGTAATCCATCACTGACAAAAGTAATGAGAGTGCAGGTTCCTCTGTGACTCTATGACAGTATCTGTATTTAAAGGAAGATGCTTGTGCCGCTTGTTGGCAATATGAGTGTGTAGTAAAATTAATCTAGATGCCAGACACTGTGGCTGCGTTTGGCAGGGGTGTGAACAGTGTATTTGTATCAAATCATTGCACGTTCATGGATAAGGTTATTGGACAGATTGAACTCAACAGTTCCTGTGGTACTGCTACCAACATGCTAGCGGTTTTATTTGTAGGTTCTTAGATAGCATATCCAGTAAATGATGTAAAATCTGGCTAGCTCACTTTCTCTGCTTGTCGTCACAGTTGAGTTAATTACCTCAGGGGGCATTATTCCTAGACAACGCCGTAAATGAGCAAACGTGTAATATCTTTCAGGCTGTAGATGCATATGTTTTACACAGCAAACTGCTCTTTACTCTGACCTGTGAGCTAACATGTCAGTTCATGTGAGGCTCAAATTAGCTTCAAAGACTGAAATCCATTCTATAATTTACTTTTTTTCATTGTCGACTGAAAATCAACTAATGATTGGAATTTTGTTAAATTTGTGTTCAAAATATTGCAGAGGCCCCGTTTCTAATGAATCCCTGCCATTCTGATGCATAACCCGATACAGGGAAAATCATAACAGAAATGATCACATGATCTCACAGGAGACGTAAATTCAAACATCTGAATTGGTATTGTTTCAAACTATACCAATTCAGTCCTAATCCTTGATTTCCCAAGAATTACAGATTAATCAAAAGTAAATAAAACTCCAAAGAACTGGATTTGTCTCCAAATGTAAAGGTATTTATTTCCCATCTATACATCTGGGAGATTCTGTATACAACCTGGTACAAAGATGGGCTCGCAATTTTTATTTAATTGCAAAAAATATATATATTATGCAATCGACAGTACAGATATTGTAATGTTAATGTTTAATGTTCTCTCTATGAAACATGGTATGAACATTACTGATGGATTTTATTTGCTTTTTAACCAGTAGTTTGGATAACAGTGGTGAAATGGTAAAATAAAAAAATAATAATGGGAAAAATAATGGGATACACTTAATTCTGGTATTACATACCCAAACTATGAGGTGGCAATGGGTCAGTCAGGTTTACTTCCAGAAATTTGTAATAAGCTTTGTTATTTTAACTGAAGGGTTAAATGAATAATTATGGATGAGCTACAGGCAACATAGACACATGTTTGAAACAAGTACAAGAAAAGCAAATAATGGCAATACTGCAATAAACCAAATGTGGAGTAAATATTAACCCTCTTTACATCCAGAAAGTCTTTTTAATGCCCTCACTCAGCGTTTCACCCCCAAGAAGGGGTAGACTTACTAAATTTAGCAAATAAGCATAGGTCTGTAATTTACGAAAAGATTTCCACAGCTTCTGCTAATTTACAAACACAGGAGCAAGCTGCTTATTTAAATAATTACCACAGCAGTTTACCAGGAGCAGTGCAAATTAGCGAAGAGCTGCTAACAAGCTGAGGTGTTGACAATCGAGGGCCTGTAATTTTCCAACAACAAAGGTGCGGCTTGTTTCTTGTTCAAACACAGGCTGTAAAAACTTAAACCTGCTTCCCCCTTATCTTAAATATTCAAGTTGCCCTTCTCAGTTTAGATAAAATAAAAAGACTTTGTCAGCTCTACTTTGATGAAATAATCTCCAGGAGTGTCATATGACTCCTTCCTAACTTTTACCATATTTAAACATGTTATTTTGTTTTTTGCCATTCAGGATTAGAATGGAAAGCACACTTAAACGGGGAAGCATTTTTTAAAGCCTAATAAGTGATTCATGAAAAAAACCTTTTGGATTTACCAAAGCTATCAGTTCTTTACAGTCTTCATCCTTGGGATTTTTTAGACAACTATCATTCTAGAAAATGAAAGCATAGGAGTGTAAGTGTCTAATATACGTGTGTCACAGCATCCTCACCATTTGGTAATGTTACTCTGCATCCATGCACCATACAGGTAAATCCTCTGGTTAGAGATACTAAGTGGAAGTGTCTGGACTGATGGCTGGACGGAAATTCCCAGTACAGATAATGAATCGCTATCCACTTCTATTTACACACGTCTATTTCTGGTCTGCTGAAAACTCTGACTTTGTACTGCTCTTCTGCTTCCTGATGAATCAGAGAGAATAATGTGAAAAGGTCAAAGAAAAGTCTCAACTGCACGCAGTCAGGCGGTAAAACATGGTTCTACTCTAGAAATTCAAAATTACACTCCTAAATTGACTCTCTAACCACTCTAATGTGATCTTGAATCTCAAACCCTTGAACATCAGGGAATATTTTTCAAACATTTCAATTGCAGCACATTTAATAGTATCACAATGAGCACATCATCCTGTAGTGGCACTGTGGAGGAATGAATATTCTTTTCATCACTGTCATGATGAGGCATTAAGTGGCCCGCAACCTTTCCACCTTCGACATTTCTGTACTTCTCTTCCATCCAACTTCAAGAATGTCTTCATGTCAATTAAAGCTTATCTTTCAGCCATCATAAACCCCAGGATACTAAGACAGACTTCCACAGAAAAGGTCAGTAAACAGCCTCAATCATGGTGTTCAGGATGAAATAGAGATGAAGACATCACATAGAACTGAAAAGACCCAAGCGTATCAGATATTACTTATTGTTAATGTTTTTTCATTTATTTTTTCCTCATAATTTATTTGTTTGTTCATTTTTAGATGCAAGAACCAGTATATAATTGAACATTTTATTCTGGTAATCATATGTATTCCATGTCTGTAGTTAATTTTATGGAAAACTATGTTGACTGGAATACTTCATTAGAGGTACATAAATATAACAGTATATAAAACAAAAAACAAGCTACTATTGAGGAGACATTCATCCATCACTGGTCGCTAAAAGTTTATAGATAATGTTCACATAAAATATTCAAGGAGGAATTCACAATGAAGAGGTTTTATGTTTCAGAAGAGCCATAAGTTTATTAACAGCAAACAGTGAAGTCAGAAGTGAATTAATTGGGACAAGTATTGATATTGCTGACTGAACAGTCATTTGATCGTATCACTATTACAGGTCTTGTTGAAGTTAAGAGACAATAGGGATGCGTCTCCTTAGTCAGTGTTTGCTCCTAATGCCAGATCCGTCACAGCACCGATACCTCATAGAAAAATCTTAAGCATTTAGAGCAGAAAATAGTGAATGTGCCAAGTCTTGATTTTTTTTTTTTTTTTTCTGAAATAGAGAAGTGAACTCACCTTCATCTTCATCAGCCCTGCCAAAGTATTATGACATGACCCCATCCTTTTATTTAAATGTAAAACCATCTGCTGTGCTTTACCCAGGAAGTGGTCATGCTTTGAAGAGCAATGATTCTTGATATTTTCACTGTGCATTATCAGTCTCCTTTAACAATATCATGCTTGCAATTGAAACAAACCAGATATTGGATCTATCAAAGTTGGTTTCCTTTTCACAGCATGCTCATTATTTCATTTTGTTCTTCTTTGCATTCATTTGCTGTATGATCTTTTCAAAGAACATCCAGACGGAGCTGAGATGGAAACTCTCAGTCTGGTAAAGGGTAAGAGGCAGAAAAAAAAATGCTGTATGATGTGATTTTGCATGCCTCACAGCCTCTTGTGTAATCAGCCCTGCTGCCCATATCTAATCTTGTGTGAGTAGCACTTTTCCTACCTAGCCACACCCCAGACACACATACATACACACCACAACCAGCAGCCTGTTCTGGATGACCAGCACAGAAATTGTCCTTCGATGATGAACTCCTCAGTGTGATTATCTGAGCTGGAAATTTGACATTTACATGTGGAAAGCTACAACAGCAGCATCTGCCCCTCATCAGGAACAAACCACTCTGCATTCTGCTTTAGTGGCCCTACATGAGAAAATACTCTGAGCATCATCTCTCCCCTGATGAAGTAGCTCTTAACCAGTGAGTGACAAGTCAGAAGATGTTTTTGGTCTGTTTTCAAGGATTAGAAAAAGAAAAGAATAAGTAAAAATAAGCTGGTTTGGTTAGCACTTTTTAAAAAATAGTAATTGGATGTGGCACAACACCAGGAAGATATTGTGAAATCGGAGATCCACCCAGTCACCGAGGGCATCTAAACAGTTCATGCTTCATAGTTGTGGATGTTGTGCAGAGGAAATCCTGCTTGCTGCTCTTTGTAATTTGCTGTTACCACCCAAAAATTACACATCCGTGTCTGATATCGTTGACCTAATACTTAGAGAAAATAGAGGTGAATCTATGCATTTGGTTGAAGGACATCCTCCAACTGAAATTAGCTGTTTCCCTGATCGTATTCCACCTCCCTTCAGTAAGGAGGAAAGATAATGGTATCACTCCTTTATATGGCAGCATCCATAAACATTTTGTTTATGGATCCTAGAATTTCCTGTACAAGCACATTTTGTAAGAAACTTACACAGAAGAGCATCTATTGAAATAGAACTGTATGCATGTTTGCCCAAGGGTGAGATTATTACAGATTAGCCAAATTACATGTGATGCTAATAGGCTGCTTTGCATTGATTTATTGTTTGGTGATGAATGAGACTGGAGCTCTGTTATGCTATTGTAAGCTATGCTATTATGAGTTTAATAAAGGTCCCTAGGAAATAGACAAGGAAGGCACAATGTGTCTAAATCTCCTTGTAAGGTCATCCGGATGGCATTGAAAGACTAAATTTGATAAAACTGACTGTGTAGCCTATGTCGGTATCTTACCTCTTGGAGCCACATTACACGAACAGCCAAAGATCTGGTTTAATGTTTGTCTTTGTGTTAGGAGTTGTATTCGGACATTAGTCTTGTTCTCATAAAGAGCTCAGGAGTTTTGCTTAAGATAGAAGATGCAACACTGGCACTGTGTAACAAATTGCGTCTGACCGCAGTGACCCTTAATCAGAGACTGATTTGTTATCATGGATTTTAATAAAGGATTACTGCCGATTTTAACTTAAGAGCCTTGAAACATTCACGTTAAAAGTGGGAAACAAAGCTCATGACATGATGTCACCTCTGCATTTTGATTATATTTCCTGAAAGCTGGAGACTCATGGCCATGTTTTATAGTGTGTTAGTCAGCACTGCCATGCAGTGTTGAGCTGGATGGCCTCCCATCTCTACTGACATCAATAAATGAGAGCGAGGTCATCTATCATCTGACAGAGTTCTCTGATTGTGGTTGACAGGTAATAAGCTGATTGTGGCCTTCCTACTTTCTTTCTATTACAATTACTCCTTATGATACCCTCATATGCAGTAACACCAATCTGGTCACTTCCCTTCTTTCACACAAAGACAGACATATTGAAAGACAGCAACTCCTGTCTTTATTGTAAAGCTTTCTCACAGTGGAGATCCATCTATATCAGCTGGCAGGACTCATTTAAGATTTGGCCCTCCTTGATAGATGTGTTCCATTATAATGCAATGATCATATGTGATGCTTGACTGGATCCTTTCTTGAAATGAAATGACTTTTTGCCTTGCAGATACTGTGTCATTGTGAGAAAGAGTGCAAATTCATTCACTATATTGTGTTCATGAACTACGTACACAGGGAGTGCAACTTTTTACCATAACATGCCCTGTCAAAGAGGATGTAAGGTCACCGAAGTCACTTAGATGAGCAGCATGCATCAACTAGACCTGCTGAACTTGCCCAGTAAATGCTTTTAAAACATCAGCAGCCACAAATGATTTGCTAAGTGCACTATGACTGTCCAGTACTCCCCTTTGGATGTGTCTGTGCTTAGTGTTTGTATTATGCAAGAGACTCTGGCACCATTGTGGCACATCAAAAAGACAGCTTCTGTATATTAAACTGATAGACAGCAGTGGCTTCCTTAAGAGCAATGGCCCTCATTCACCAACCATGCTTACAAACCAATTTGTTGTTAAGTCCTACTTATGAACTTTTAATGAAGATTTAGGCATTCATGAAAATCTTAAATTTGTTCTTAGGCAAGAACAAAACATTCAGGAGTATTCTCATGAACATTTAAACGCAGACATGTTTGAACAAAGTCAGTATTTGTGTTGTTTTGCTCTTCAGTTCACTTAAATACAATAATAAAACTACAGTGATGATATTTAAATAACATTTGTTTATTTATAAATTGTTTTGTTATTGCAGCTCATGCTCTAACAATATCATTTTATCTCAAGGGAAAATTACACTATTTTTCATTCATTTTGTTTATTTAACAACAAGTCACAGTCAAGATGGGATTTAATTATATTGCTGATCTTTGTAACACCATCGGGGCAATAGACTGCACACATGCACCATCATCAGACCGCAAGAATATCACTCCATAAATGTCCAGGTCACATGCGACTCCACAAAATCACCTGCTGAATGTGGCATTTAATAATCCAAATTTACTGAAACACTGTCTTTTTATTTTTATGATTATCTTTATTAAGAGATAGATGTTATGCCCTGGTTGTCACCTAGAAGTTTTATTTTATCAAATGCACCACTTGCACAATCAGCACACCACATCTTAAGTGGATGCTGGATGTGTTTGCATATAGTGGGTGGCAGCTTGCTTTACAAACTGCAGAAAGTGTGTGAAGAGAGATTAAAATTTATTCTAATGTACTTCTTCCCCCACCATGAGGATGCGAGTCCTGATACACTCATGGGACCAGAAAGTTGGCTCATTGTCCAAGTTTAGTGATAATAATTTGTCCATTTTTTACATGCGAAGCTGCTTTTATATGATTTGAATCTCAAACTGTAGCTGTTTACAAATGCATGTATCACGTTAAAAAAGAGAACAGGTTTCAGTGTTCATAGTTATTACTATTATTGCTTATTTTAGTTTATTCTTTTGGCATTATGTTTGTTGTTTTTTCTCGTCTCTGTCTCACCTATGTCTGTCTGTCTGGAAATGGCCCGTCAGTCTTGATCTTTTATGGGCATTTTTGAGCGTTTCCAGAAAAATTGGTATTTACCAATCTAAGAGGAAAGATAAACACGTTCATAGCCTAATGGAGTATTTTCATAAAAAACTTCCTTACGTCTTCGGTCTTTGAGGTGGAAGATTTGAATCTCCTCTACACATGAACAGGGTGCTCCTGAACCGTATCAGTCTGAGCTTTTAGCGTTGTTACACTGGCCTGTCAGCAGTCCCAGCAGACTCTGGAAAGTTGTGGATAATTGCGAATGGGTTGTGGCAGCTGCAGGAAGTGCCGCTTTAAGTTGCTGCTGCTACGATTTGGGCTGCTGTCTGTCGCCAGAAGATCAGCAGGTAAAGAATAAAGTACGGTGTTACTTTTACATTCCTCAAAAGCACAACCCATTGCAGGAATATTTCATCAGAAACTCTGTGAAAGAAGTCTGAAATTAGCAAATCTACTCCATATAAGTTCACATGTTGTAGATTTGCAGTTGGCGTGGTTTTCTATGCCTGCAAGGCGAGGACCCATCTGTTTGCATCTGGAGGGAGGGACTGTGGGGTTTTTTTAAATTTTCTTGTGATGTAGATAACCTCTCATCTCACAAAAACATAACCTGGTTTTACCCTGTAGAGGGTGTTATGAGCCATTTTAACCCACAAAATCTTTAATAAATAAATAAAAAAAATACTAACTTTATCAACAGTATATGTGGTTTTCATAACAATCAAGTAATTCTGTGTTACTATTAAAATTATAATGAGCGCGTTTTATTGGCACACAAGTGGAACAGAGGGTAAAGCCTGTAACAAAAGAAAACACAAAATGAATAAGTGTTGGGGTTTGTGGACCTGCTGAAAGAAACATACCAGAACCTATACCAAAAACCGCCGAGTGAAAACCAAAAGACTGTACGGAACTCGGTGAAGCTAAAACCAAACAAAAGAGCAGCAGACCCATAAACTAAAGTGACGGAAGTCACAACCAAAACCAAACACTAATCTAGCCCAACACAGTAACTAAACCCAAAACCCCCACTGTGACAGAACAAAATAAAGGTGTAGCAAAGCTTAAACTAAACTGAGTGTAGAACGGTGAATCCAAACTAAAACAGAACCATAACCGAGTCCCCACTCCGGACTCCACAAAATGGTCTGCCACCAAACGGAATCACCTACACGAAGCACAGCGAACACCCAGTTAGCCCTACTACCAAAACGTCTGTCATAATCCGGACAAGACCACCTGCACTAACCAGCCTTGCCCAGAAACCACAAACACGCACGCACACACGCACGCACGCACGCACGCACACACACACACACACAACCAGTGCACCAAGTGAGGGGAAAGCGGCTTGTGCCAATCCAGCCTCCCCTCCTGACTGGCTTCGGCTGCAGCCTTTTCAGCCTCAGCCTCTAGGAAGCTGCAGCCTGATTGGTCCACAGTGAAGCCAATCAGACGGGCGGGGACGGAGGTGTGCCGGCCCCCGCCATTCCAGACAGCGCTCTGAAATCACTAATCAGTGATAAAACCGGCCACAGCTGCCTGCAATTAGCAGTGGCCGTAACAGTATTGAGGAAATCAAATAGAAATAAATTAATAAGAGATTAACAAGCCACATGCTGCTGGTCTGTGTCTACTTCTATCTTGTGTATCTCCTAGCTTTTTAAATGTTTGCTGCGAGTCCAAAAAAGGTTCCTGGCTGAGTTTTTACTGATAGCATTATCAATTCAAACAGGTTTTTGTCCAGATATATATTCTTCACTGACAGTTCACCTTAGAGTAGAATTACTGGCAATTCAAATTGATATTTCAATCTTAAGGAGATGATAAGTAGAGCACAAGTTATTCCATCAATATTAAGATGTTAAATAAAACTGTATCATGATAAAAGCAATCCTCCATGAATTAGTGTGAATGATAGCTTTATAATGATGTTCTCAAGAAATTCTGATTGTTCAGTGATACTGGATGTAAATCCTCCATCTAAAGAGCATTAATTTCCTCTCACAGCATGAGTGAGAATCCTCAAACAATAAGCTATTACTGGCAGCCTGTCTTGTTTGCACAGCCGGACTTGAAACTGTTCCAGTGATGAGCCAGTGAACCAGAGCCAGGCTGGGTGACAGGGGGGTGTTGGGCCTCATGAGACAACATGACACCATAGTCAGGGCGGGTGTAACATAATTTCAGCCGACCTATATTTGACCCACAGCCGCCAAGCAATGCATGATCACTGAAAACCTGCTTTGTACTGATCCATTTTTTCATATTTTTCTTCCCATTGTGGATGATATTGGACTATTTGTTGGCACACATGCATGCATCTTTTTCAACACCTTTTCAACACCCAGTTAATGAAGCGCTTTGAAGGTTCATTTTTGGATATTTTGCCGACTTTTATGCTAATCATGAATACTTGTAAATAGGAAGCTCTTCTATGATATGAAAACTGCTGTGTGCTTCTTAATGAGACCTCAAATATTAAAAATGATTAAAAATAAGAACTTGGTCTTGATCAGCAGGCTCGCAGGTGGTTGTGGTGCTGATGTTCACACCTAATAATCACCCCTACTCCTTGTCCTCTTTACAATCCTGTTTTCCTGCAGCTGCTGTTTTCAAAGGCTTTAATTGACCAAAGGCACTGAAGGTATCAGGGCTCTTATGGGTCTGTGTATGTGCAACCTGATAACTTTGTGAGTGTGCTTATACTAGCTGGAAAAAGATAGCATATCTGAATTCAACAAGCATAATACATAATTGTTTGTGACAGTAAACCAGAAGTTAGAACTTTGATTAAAATTTTTTTTAATCAAACTGAAATAAAAAGTCTTTTGGAAAAACCGAACATTGAGGGAAATCCCATTCACGCTACACAATACGACATGCAGAGCTTGGAAATCCAGTTTGTTTACTCAAGTGAGCAAATTGTCATCAGATATGCAACAATAAGTATGATCCAAGTTTGGTTTTCTTTAGGTTTAAATTAAGGCTCATTTTACATAATTCATCCAAACAGGCTAACAAACTACAGGCCATATATATTTGAGCGTAAAAACCATTAAAGGAAATTAAATCCCAAACAACATGGATCATTTTATTAACTGCATGGAGCAAAGCAGAATAAAAAAGTAAATGCACAGACCATCCATTATTGTCTGTACATGCCCCATTCATCCAAATTTGCATTAAAGGAGATGCTTTTACAGAAAACAGCCACTTCCCCCTGTATCTGTAACTTCAACTTCAGATGATTATGCATTTTGTACCTTAGAGGAGAGACAGTGAAAGTCTTTCGCTCTTTTAATTTGGTTTTGTATTAATATAAATAATCAGTCGAGATTTAGTTATATAAGCTGGCAATTTTTAGTAAACACATCAACACAAAATACAATACACATCATAAGACATAAGCACCATTCACACTGTGCTGAGGTCAGTACCTGTAACACCTTTATTTAACAGCCAATAAGGTCAACCCATTTTGTTGATCAATCAAATTGTTCAGAATTCAGAATTAATCTATTAGACTGGTCTTTAAATTGAGGTTGAGCTATGAGTGAGTTTAGATTCAGTTTGTTCAGTTTAAATTCTGCTCTTGAGAGAGCTTCTGTTATCTAATAAAGAAAATATAATATTTCTAAATAGTTTAACACAACAACCCAATAAATTTAAATCACAATGATAAGTGGACACCTTTAAGTCAACTTAACGCTATTCAAGATAAATGGATAAGTCTTTCAGAATCACATTCAACTTAATCAAACACAATTATCAAATTTGGAACAAAATAATATCACTAAATCAAAGTTAAGTTCAGCTCCTGACAAAGCAGGTCAGTTCAGTTCAGACCCAATCCAAAGAAAAGTAAGTTATTAATTCCTACTACAGGAGGGATATGGTGAAGGAAGAGGTAAGTTCAAACCCTGTGTTGGTAACTGGAATCAGTTGGGATCCATTTAACATCCGTTGGTTATGATTCCATGAGTTGACTCGCCATCTGATTTATTGTGTGTTGTCCGTTGCAACTACACACGTCCAGGAAAAGAGAAACCAGGTCCAGCCGTCCGAGTGTGCGACCAAACTCTCTCAGAGGGCGGAGGAATACTTTACCCATTCGGTTTTAATTTTTTTTATTTAATTTAATTTATTTAATTTTCAAAACTATTTCTGTATTCTAAACTGTTTTTTAAAAAAAATACAAATTATATGGACTGTTAAACTAAATATTAATCTATTAATTGTCGTCATAATTGATTTTCACTAGTTGAAAGTTTGAATTTACAATTTGCCGGTGAATGCACCATCACTCAGGCACCAAACAGCTCTTACAGAAACTAACATCTGTGAAATATGAGCCAAATGTAATCATTCTTATTGTGTGCAGCTAAAAATGTAAAACACAAGAGAAAGTAGCAACAGGGAGGCAAGAGTTGAGGAAGAGATTATGGTAGATTGACAGCCCAACTAATTAACACTGGCCCAGCCCACTCAAATGTTTAAAGACGACACCCTCTCACACAGTGGTCCCTGTGTGAAGTTATTCTTTCCTCCAGTCAGCACAGAATTTTCTTTCGTGACCACCGTCCTATGAGACATGTTAACTTGCAGCCCATTGGTTCTTTACTTACTGGCACCAGGCTGAACCAATCAGATACTTTGATACTTTAACTTTTGGCTGTTTTCCAGTTGATGCAGCTACCTGTAAGAAGCGCGGAGAGGAAACAAAGAGGATGCACAGAGAAAATGTGCATTAAAAAAAATAAATAAATAAATAAACAATGCTGGAAATTCCAAAAAATGATTGACAGTTTGACTGCCAAAGTACCTTTTTCAGCTGCTGCGGATGATGATGATGGTAGAAACTATGGTAAGCTGCACTGCTTTCATATCACTGATGTTCTGTTATGAGTAAAGAAATCCAATAAGTCTATATAAATCTACACGAGCTAGTTACTATTTATTTTTCACTGTGTCTTGCTGCTGTTATACTGTGAATTTTCCCGCTGTGGGACTAATAAAGGAATCTGAATTCCTCTGATAACATCTTCTGTGTTAAAACGGCCGGCGTGTTTACATCTGCTTGCTATGGAGCACCGGCGACAGGGTCGACCACAGGGACGGGGCCGAGGATGATCAGGAGGCTGCGCATGGAAGTGCCTAAGCACGATTGGATCCAGGATGTCCGACCGTTTCTCAGGCCCATAACCTTCCCAATCGACCAAGTATTCCAAAAGGCCCCGGCGCCATCTAGAGTCCAGGATACCCTGGATGGCATATACAGACCCATCCTCGGTGTCCAGAGGAAGAGGAGGCGGAGGTGGGGGAGCCGCCGCCATACCAGGCTCTGTGGAGGAAGAAGCAACAAGAGGATGGTAAGGCTTAAGCATAGATATGTGAAAGACAGGATGTATCTTATATGTAGCAGGTAACTGCAGACGGAAAGTAACAGGATTGATCAGAGCTATGATGTTAAATGGACCAATGTAACGGGGACTCAACTTGCGACAGGCGTTGCAGGAACGAGTAGACAACCACACAAGGTCTCCCACAGTGTAGGGGTGTTCTGTGGACCGACGGTGTTGTAGGTGTCGATGAACCCGGTCCCAGACCCTTGAGCTACGCCGGAACCACTCATCCATAGGCGGCATGTTGGTGCTCTCCCCATTCCAGGGGAAAATTGGCGGCTGGTACCCCAGAACACATTCAAACGGAGTGAGTCTGGTGGCGGCCTGTCTAAGGGAATTCTGAGCGTATTCCCCCCATGGGAGGATGGATTCTCGAGACAAAAAGTCCGGAGGAAGCGGCTCACTTCCTGGATCTTCCATTCAGCTTGCCCATTGGTTTGAGGATGATACCCGGAAGATAGGCTAACCATAACCCCCAGCAGGCGGAGGAAAGCGTGCCAGAAGCGAGAGACAAACTGGGAACCACGGTCTGACACAAGATCCTCTGGGAGACCAAAGTTACGGAAGACATGTTCAAAGATTCCTCGAGCTGTGTCAGAGGCTGTGGGGATACTTGGAAAAGGGATCAGTTTGCATGCTTTAGAAAACCGGTCCACCACCACCAAAATACATGTTTTACCTTGTGATGGAGTGGACTTCCTTACCGATCTACTTACGAGGTGGGACCGGGGGGGGAGTCTGCCATTGGGAGGTGCCGGGGATTTTTAACCTGTGCACATGTTGTACATCCAGTGATGAATTGGCACACCTGGGTAGACATTCCGGGCCACCAGTAGCGAGGCTGTAACAGAGCAAGCATGACTTGAACCCCTAGATGACCAGTACCAGTATGGGCTGACTCCACAAAGGGAGATACAGAGATCTGAGGGAACAAAGATGCAACCTGGTGTAGTTTCTGGAGGTGCGGGAAGGTGAGCCAAAGCCTCTTGGATCTGTTCATCCAGTGCCCACTGAAGGGCTCCAACCATCACCTGTGAAGGTAAGATGGATTCTGGCCCCTCGGGGTGCTCTGTTTTTCATGTATTCTTGACAGTGCATCAACCCGGCGGTTCTTGGGTCCCGGAATATATGTAACAAAGATGTTAAACCGAGTGCTCGGGGGGGTCGGGGACTGCTGGCCTCGGCCTGCCGGGGCCGGTGACCTGTGTCCGCGGGGGGGCTCCTGCTGGGGTCTCCTGCTGCTGTCTTCCTGGGCGGACGAGTGGTCGTCTCTGTGGACCGGTCGGGGTCTGTTGCCTACGGGGGGGCTGGTGGCCTGGGTCTCGGGACCGCTGGCCTGACTCTGGCCTTTGTTCAGGTGAGGTGGCATCTGCATGATCACTCTGCATGGTCACTCCTTCCTGAACGTCTCCACTCCGTATATTCGGTATGTTGACATAGTCTCTGCGTCGCCGTGTAGCCGAGTCCTCCAGCACATCCACACAGGTTTCTCTGCGCGTGTTCTTGAATACAGCAGTTTCACTTATATCTATTATCATATTTTTTTTCCTCAATATACCTTTTCTCTCTATTCTTATAATTATTCTTAAAATTTTATTATTATTTCTGTTATTATTATTATTATTATTACTCTTATTATTATTATTACTATTATTATTATTATTATTATTATTATTATTATTATTATTATTGTGATTATTATTATTGTTACTATTATCAACTAGTTCTGTAATGACCTACTGGCTAGGATGATCTTAAATATATATGTTGTAAGTAGTATGGATTACATGGTCTTTTGTATGATGTCTGAAGTCCCCACCTGCACTCCCCACACCCTTTCTGTCCCTCTCCCTCTTCTCTCTCCTTTCTTTTCTCTCTCTCTCTCTCTGTCCCCTCCGGTCGAGTCCAGCATTAAGAGTTTGATTTAATAAAGTTTTTCATATCATCAAGAGAGACTTTATACATGTAGTATAAATCCCTGCTTGATAGAGTAAAATTGCCCGGCATCAGACGGCAGCCAGACATTCATTCTGTTTGCAACGATGCTGGACAAGACAGGTGAAGAAAAAAAAAAAAAAAAAAAAAGATGTTAAACCGAGTAAAGAAAAGAGCCCACCTTGCCTGTCGAGGATTAAGACGCCGGGCTTCTCTGAGGTAGGCTAGATTTTTATGATCCGTGTAAACTTTAAAGGGGTGTTGAGCTCCCTCCAACCAGTAACAGCATTCTTCCAGGTCCAATTTTATGGCCAGGAGTTCACGATTGCCCACATCATAGTTCTGCTCAGTGGAACTGAGCTTCCTGGAATAGAAGGCACACGGGTGTAGGCGAGGTGGATGTCCGGACCGCTGAGATAAGTACACAAGCAGGAAGTGATAGAGCATATCACGGAATATTTTGTTAATGAACCCTTGAAAGATAGAGGGAGTGTTAGCCAGTTCGTACAGCATGACTAAGTATTCATAGTGGCCTGTTGGTGTGACAAACGCAGTTTTCCATTCATCACCCTGCCCTATTCGGATAAGATTATACGCACTGCACAGGTCCAATTTGGTGAAAATCCGGACTCCACACAATATTTCCAGGACTGACGGTACCAACGGGAGAGGATACTTGTATTTGACTGTCATCTGATTTTAGGTCAAATAATCGATACAAGGCCTCTGCCCTCCATCCTTTTCCACGAAAAAGAAGCTGGTTGCCGCAGGAGATGTGGAGGCACGTATATAACCCCAAGAAAGAGCCTCAGCTTTCTGAATGGCTTTCTGTTCGGGAATAGATAGGGGGTAAATTCTACCCGCAGGCAGTTTTCCTCCAGGAATAAGGTCTATGGCACAGTCCCAGGGATGATGAGGTGGAAGTTTAGCTGCCTGACATGGACAGAAAACCTCCTGGAACAGCTGATATGCCGGTGGAACTTCAGGGGCAGGACTGGTGTCTGGGCCCTCTACAGATGTGGCTCTTAATATAACTCTAGTTACCTGTCTGGGTCAAGGTAGCTGGGAAAAGCAGGTGGGATAACAGGTGGAACCCCAGCGTAGTCTTCCAGGATAATATGGGATCATGATGTTGGAGCCAAGGTTGTCCCAGAATTATGTCAGTAGTAGAGTGCTCTAAAACCAGAAAAGGGATTTTTTCATTGTGTAAACAGCCTACAGTCAAAGATATTGGTGGAGTTTGAAGCTGGATGGTGTGTTAATTGGGTTAGATTCTGGCCCTTGATGGACTGAATGTGAAGGGGCTTCGGACAGCGGTGGCAACGGAGCTGGAGACGGCGTTTTAAGGAACCGGAAATGAAGTTCCCTGCTGAGCCGGAGTCAAGGAGGGCTGTGACTGTTAGAGAACCAGCAGAGTTAAAGTGACTGGTAGTGAGAGGACTAGCAGGGACTGTTGATACTGTAGCCAGACTCACCCGGGGACGTGGAGGCCGAATTGGACAAACTCGAATTGGTGAGGTGTCGGCGACACTCAGCGGGAGTGAGACGAACTGCATCCACTTGCATCAGCTCTGGCTTTTCTACTGAGGAAGTAGCTGCTGTTGGTGCTCCGTCATGTAGATAGCTCTCACGTCTATGGGCCACACGGATGGCAAGTTGGATTAATTTTTCCAGTCCAGATTATCATCATACGAGGAGAGATGAAGGCGGAGGGTAGGTTCCAGGCTCATCTGAGTGGGCTGTGCTGTTTCATTCCAACCACTGGCAGCAGCCAGGGTGCGGAAAGTTAAAGCATGTTCAGTGATGGTGGTGTCACCTTGTTTCAGATGGTACAACTGTTCCTGAATGGTGGAATTGCCCTGAGGAAGAACAAAGACTTCCCGAAAGTGCCGTACGAACTGAACATAGAATTGTGTAACCATGCCTTCCTGCTGCCAGATGGCCTCAGCCCATTGGAGAGCAGGTCCTGAAAGCAATGAAATGATGTAAGTGATTTTAGCTTTTTCAGTGGGGTACCGGCTGGTATTCATCTCCAGGGCAGGGGAGCATTGTAGCAAAAATCCATTGCACTGGCGAGGATCTCCGGAGAAGCGGTGTGGTGGGGGATCCATTCGTCCGTTTTCAGTTTTGGTCCGACATTCTGTAATGAAGGACCTCTCAGAGACAGAACTGGTTAAGTCCAAGACTTTAATAACAATTGTAGAATCAACCGGTGGCTTCTGATGGAGGGAAATGAGAGCGGAAATATTTAAGTCCAGAATGCAGCCAGGTGAGTCGGAGCAGGCAACGAGGAAGGAGTAAGGTTCAGTATTGATGATACGATGTCCGACAATGTGAGTGTGTGGAGCAGGGGTATATGAAGCTGGGTAGGGAATTGGATGCAGGTGTCATCTATCAGTAATCAGGAGACTGACTGCCGAGAAGCCTGGCAGGAGTGGGCATGTCCATGACAGAGCCAGGTGCGGGTGTAACAGCTAGCATGTGACTCCACTGTTACATTCAATTGCAATCCAGTTTCACTCATGGAATTTTAATCTGCATTAAACAATAATGTCCTGGTCAAAAAAAAGGTGTTTTAGCATATTACTTGGAATGCTGATGTCATGCAGTTGGTCCATCATAGCTAATGGTATCAACAGGATAATACCTGGGACTCTGACTTGTCTAATAGCCCTATTGTTCATTGTTGTGATATCACAAACTGGCAAACAGCAGTCCCTCCTCATGTGACATGACAATGTCACATTCACAAGTCAGGCTTGTAACTGCAATCATAGACAGCATACAATGTTTTAATATTGCCCACAGATACTTATAAATACTGGTCGCTATTTTAGACATCAAAGGCATTCATCAAAATTTGACATTAAACAACAGTAAATATCAGACAAACATTGTTGTCATGATGGCAAACTGTCTCATTTTTATTTGATTCTTGACACAAGTTCAGAACTACTAAAGTTTTTAATGGAAAAAAGCCATTTTGGAACACACGTAAACAAAATGACTGGTGACTTTCTGGCCAGTGGAAAAGTAAAACTTTTCATCCATCCACATCAGCTCCAAAATGGCATTAGCACCAGCCCAGATTATGCACCTGGTTGAAACTTGTAAAAAAAAAAAAAATTAGAGGAAGTAAATTTGGGTTCTTTATTACTGATGTCAAACACAACGCTTTATGCTGACACAAAACAGGGACACTACAACAATACACTGAGGGTTTGAAAAGCAAATCGTAATGTTTGCAATAATAATAACAAATCCTGCAATGCTGGCATTGTCATTGTCAGTATCCCATTATGCTGACTTCAGCATTTTAGGTCAAGGCACTATACTGTATAGGCAAACAGAGCTGCTAGCATGAATGCAGACTCTTGGTCTTGTGTGAATCTGAATGTCAGTCTCAGCCTCTTTTATCTCTCCCATAAATAGCACTGGGTCTATCGCAGCACCACGGATACTTGAGACAGAAGAGACAAATGAATGTGCCTGGAGTGAATTAAAGGTATCCTAATGACAAAAAAAACTATTTTATGGTTTAAGTCAATTCATTAAGAGGTTGTTGTGCAATTAGCTCTCAGCTTTGAAGTTGCACAATATGATCTATTTTTTCCCACAGTCCACATCTCAGCTGGAGCTCCCAGGGGCAAACCGGGCTTAGAAACAGCCTTGTTCTTCTAAATGAAAGGCACCTGGAACCTTTGTTGTAAATACATCATTAAATCAAAACACATGGTGATGGACTAGCATGGTAATGCATGAAGAATACAGAAAGATAAAACACTCAGGGGCAGACAGCTGCTTTGTGCTAATAGGTAAGCTACAACAGATTTAAAAGCACAATGATAAACTCATTTGCAGAGAGAAAGACAGAGCAGCTGTCAGGATTTAGGACAGTTGCAGGAACAAAATGAGTGCCTCGTCTACAAAAAAGAATGTAATGCTATTTTCCAGGCAGCCATTAGTAATCAGGTTACTGTACCCTCTTGCTCAATGCACTGAGGGGATCCTCTTCCATTTACTGCCATCCCTCATCATTAGCAGCTGCAAGCAAAGCTGCAAGCAGCAACACAGCTATGGTGTAAGTAATGACTTGGGTTGGCTCTGCAAGAGGGGCTCATTGTCCTTTTTCTCCACAGTTTTTCTTAATGGGCAGTAGATGAGGAAAGAGGAAAGTGCCCTCTGGGCCCAAGAAAAGGCTTTTGTTCTGCTAGGACATGAGGAGTTATGAAAGGGAGTTCAACCTGAGAGTGACTGTTACTGACATTCAGCTTCCTTTTGTTCTTTAGTTTTACACCTTCTCCCATAGGAGACCCCCACCAGCAAACTCTCAAAGGGCCCACCAGATGTATTCTTTAAGAAAAGTAATACAAAAAAGAATTCAACAAAGTGACTTGTATTTGTCTTTATGCACTAATTTATATCTCCAAATGCATTTCAGGAGAAGGAAAATGTAGCAGGAAATACATTTTTATTAAAAATAGTTTACTTATGTCTCTTTTATTAACATACAACTACCAGCATTTGTATACGTTTTTTTCTGCTGTTTGGTTTAAAATTGGTTCTAGAAATGACAGTTAAAAATTTAAATTGGAGTTGGATTTTAATCATTTGGTAAGTTCATGTGAAGGTAATGGAAGATAATATGAATTGGAAGGGCTGTAATGTCTTCTGTTTGCAAAGATCTCCTGAATAAATGTCTATGAAAGGAGTCTAATGTCTGGGCAAATTATTCCATTCATCAGTTCATAGGTCATTTCCATCAGTTTCTTCACTAAAAAATCAGATTGTAGGTTAAGTATCTTTACATTCCCATTGTATTTATGACTCTTGCAATCTGAGCTTTTTAAAACCAGATAATGTATGTGTGACATTATAGAAAAAAACAGTAACACAGGTACCTGAGTGGTTAACTGTTAGCCTGAATTATTTTCCCTTATTTCAAATTCATTTCTTTCAAACAAATAAAAATTTTAGCAGATCTCTTCCAGTGTTGGTAATAACGGCGTTTAAAATAACGGCGTTACGTAACGCCGTTATTTTTTCACTAACGGAGTAATCTAACTAATTATTTTCCCCATATTTGTAACGCCGTTATAGTTATTGTACAGTAAAGGCAGTGCGTTACAATAAACTGACTGAACTGCAAAATCAGAACACGCTTCGGCTCCACAACAAGGCTGTTGGTTGGGACTGGGAGAGCTCCGGTTGGATGAACTGGAGCGAGATAAGCAAAATGATTGGCTGATGTCATTGTCAGTTAAAGCAGGCATGTTTCACGGCAGCTAATCAGAGCCAGTGCTTTAACAAACAAACCCGGACGGGCTTAATTTTCTTAAACAAACCTCGAGGAAAAGCAGCAGAGATGGCGAGTGTGGAGCAGTCAGGTGAAAAAATATCATTTTCAAGATGGAAATATAAGCACTATTTTAAATTAATTGACGTAAAAGGCACAGAATATCTTCAAGACCATTTGTTTGAGACAGTAAATTGGACTTGACTGTAGACTACAGAGTTGAAACACTTTGTTACATATGTTCACTTTTGATGTGACCAAAGGATAGTTTCGTTGTTAACTTTACCAGACTTTGTCTCACGTTGTGTGTTTGATTCAGAAGTTGTTAGTTTGAGCTCAACACACATTATGTAACTGTTCACTATTCAAAAAAGATACTACTTGAAGTGCAGGATGAACATCCTGCTGTGGGTTTATGTGCAATAAATACTGATGTTTGCATACACATACCTGACTGTTCTTACTCATTTCAAGTAAATTTTGAAAACTACTCAGAAAAAAAAAACTCTTCGAGATAAAGCAACATACAGTAACCCCAATAGTTACTTTCCCTGGTAACTAGTTACTTTTATTATCAAGTAATTTTTTAACTAACTCAGTTACTTTTTTGAAAAAGTAGTGAGTAACTATAACTAATTACTTTTATAAAGTAACGTTCCCAACACTGATCTCTTCTAAATGAAAACATACTGTGTAACAAAAAGAGGCTCCAAAAAACACTAAATTCTACTGTAAACAACTGCTTAACACCACATGATGAAATTCATGAAAAAGAGTGCAGAGTGCACTGAGGAACTGCTGAGCTGATGGTATTTCATTAGTTATCATCATTATCACTTTTTCTTCAGCATGCTACACACTGCTGTGTTTCTGAGTGCTGATGTGACGCTGCAGTACAGAGATGGAGCTGACTCATGGTTATATGTGACA
Organism: Melanotaenia boesemani; assembly: GCF_017639745.1. NCBI lineage: Eukaryota > Metazoa > Chordata > Actinopteri > Atheriniformes > Melanotaeniidae > Melanotaenia > Melanotaenia boesemani. The sequence continues at coordinate 18,272,790 of NC_055695.1, read as the reverse complement.
AAGGTAAAATTGACACATTGTTTTCACTCACTATGATGCTGTTTCATATAGTGAATAATTCAGTGGCACAGAATTTCTACTTCTGTCCTCCAGTTTTAAAGTAGCAGGAAGTCTTAGAGAACCATTACTGAACTTTGGCAGATTTTATCAGTATGGCGCCACCTAATTCTGCATCCATCTTGCCTCTTACGTGTACTCTAAGCTTTCTCCAGTCAGTAAAAGTCAGTCTGATGTTGATCCTTGTCCTTGTCATTAAAATAATAAAGCCAAAAAGAAAAGTTTAAATTTATAATAAATGTACAGCTTAACTGTGTTTAAAATCCAGTACAAAGAAGTGGGTAAGCAAGGACTTAAGACCAGAAAGTGTCTGAGTAGCTCTGATGTGAAGGGGGACACTGTTCCACAGTTTCAGAACAGACACTGAAAAAGCTCTGTCACCCTGGATTTAAGGCTGGAAGATGGAAACTTCAGGAGGAGCTGGGTAGAAGACTTCAGAGGTCTGACTGGAACATGCTGGTATAGCAATTCAGTATAATGGTGTCAAACTGTTCAAGGTGTTAAAAACAAGTAATAAAATCTTGAACTGTGGCCTAAGAATAATGGGAAGCTAGTGAAGAGCAGCAAGCACAGAGGTGATATGATGACGTCTCCTCCCAGTCAGCATACAATCAGCTACATTCATAGCAAGCCACCGGGGGCGGGGGGTTTATTTAATGAATCATTTCAGTGTAAGCAGTTATCGCTTGGAAATTTTCCTTCTTTTGAATATGTGATGTGAAGCAATTCAGCTGAAGGCATCATACAGAGTCATGTTTCTAAATATTTACAGGCCATCCAGACACTGCACAGCATTTCATGATGGTTTTAGTGAACTGCTGGCTACAATCTGTGTAGATTTCGACTGTGTAATTATTGTTGGTGAGTTTAACATTCATTTAGACAACTCCTCAGGACAAGGGACTAAAGACCCGAGTAACAGTCTGAACAACTTTGGACTTACTCAGCACATAACAGAGCCCATACACATTAAAGGACACACTCTAGATTTACTGATTTTAAAGGGTTTGGACTTTTCCAAGGTTACCTTGTGTGATGTGGGCCTGTCTGACCATTATTGTGTTTTCTTTGAGAGTATGATTCCTGTTCACACAAATGTCTCAATGTAAATGATCACAAAACGGTGTATAACTGAAAACACAAGTGGTTTTGTTTAACCAGGTCTTCTCTTTCGCACCTGGAAAAATTAAGAAGAGAGTGTCTGAAACCTGAGTGCAGATGGAGAAAAACAAAGGTTAATTTTGACATGTATAAAGAGAAACTTCACTCTTATAATTTAAAACTGAAGAATGCAAGGAAGTTTATTTACATTATTAGCAAAAACTCTCGTAATGTCCAGGCCTTATTAGCTACTATCAACAGCTTAAGAAACCCTCCTGTGTCAGTAGCATCTGAACTTTTTTTAACCAAGCCAAATTCTTCACAGACAAAATCCAGAATATCTGACAAGCAAGCAGTTTGTTCATCAATAGCAGGGTCAAAAGACATACTTTTCCTATTGAAAACCAGTTTAAACACCATGCCGCAGTTTAATCCCACAGCAAAGATTTGGGGGGCATCTTACGTCAGCTGAACTCCTCCGCTAGCTGTTTGGACATCCTGACCACAGGTTTTTTCAAAAAGGTCTCAAAGACACTGGAGCCAGATCTGTTACAGATTGTGAATTTGTTTTTAATTTCAGATGTCTTCCCAGAGCTTCTAAAAACAACTGTAATCAAGCCTCTGCTAAAAAGGGGAAATCTAGACAAGACACAAATGAGCAGCTACAGGCCAATCTCAAATCTTCCATTTCTAAGTAAGATCATCGAAAAAGTCGTTTTTCATCAGCTAAATGACTTGACACAAAACAGCTGCTTTGAGTTTAGACAGCACCACAGCACTGAGACTGCTCTGTTATTAATGACATGTTGAATACAGACGATGGAAAAATGTCAGTCTTAGTCTTACTGGACCTCAGTGCTGCAGTTGATACAGTTAACCACAATATATTACTTAAACAACTGGAGAACTGGGTGGGCCTCTCTGATGCTGCACTATACTGGTTTAAACCTTATTTAAAGAACTGAAAGTGCTTTATGTCGATAGGTAACTTTACATCCGAGCAGACAAGAATTACATGTGGAGTTCCCCAAGGTTCCATCCTTGGGGCCTCTTCTGTTTAACATGTACATGCTCCCACTGGCACAGGCCATAAAGAAAAACTAAATTAGTTACCATAGCTATGCAGATATGTAGATATATATTACAATGTCACCAGGAGACAGAGACCCCGTACAGGCTCTTGTTAAATGTATGGAGAAGATTAATGACTGGATGTGTCTGAAGTTTCTTCAGTTAAACAAAAATAAAACTGAGGTGATTGTCTTTGAAGCCAAAGAAACGATTAAAGGTCACCCTAGAGCTTCAGTCTATACACCTAAAAACCATCAACCAGACCAGAAATCTGGGTGTATTGATGGACTCAGGCCTAAACTTTGAAAGACACATTAAGGTAATCACAAAGTCAGTCTACCATCACCTTAAGAACATATCAAGGGTAAAAGATCTGATGTCTCAGCAGGACCTGGGAAAACTAGTCCATGTGTCGGCTTGATTATTGAAACAGTGTTTTTACAGGCCTACCTAAAAAAAATCAGTTACACACCTGCAGCTTTTTCAGAACTTTGCTGCTCAGGTCCTCACTAAGAGCAAGAAACTGGACCACATCAGTCCATCTCTGAGGTCTTTAAGGCAGCTGTAATGTGTGCGGCGCATTACAGCTGCGCAGTGGCCTCCGCTGCTATTTGGAACATTTAAACTGGGTGCACAGCACTTATCGGAAGCGTCCCAGAAGCGCATTGTTGCGGCGCTCCGCTAAATTTACATGCCGAGTCTATTATTGACGCTCCACGCACCCAGAATGTGTCAATTCCGCAGTTCAAATAGGGGCAGACAGGGAATCAGACATGGGAGCAGTGTAAAAGCGTCCAGCATTTTTTAAAATAAAAGCCCCTGTGCAGGTTTGTGTTGCTGAACCATGAAAACATTATGTATTTAACTGGTCAGGGGGTCTCCGTGTTTTTCAATTTTTTTTTTTTTTTTTTTTTGTTTTGTCAACATTGTCAAGATGACAAGACAATTATCCTTGTGATTCTCCACTTCTCCTTCTCGCGGTGGACAGCACTCGTGGGCACTCCACACCTGATACAATCCCGCTATAAAATGCCAGGCCACGGAGGTTTGAATTGTCGTTGAATTGTGCTATACAAATAAACTTGCCTATTTAAAGAAAACAGCAGCAGAGCTAAAATGGATCCTTGTGGGACCCCACAACTAAGGGGGGGCTTCACGCACCAAGATAATCTGAGAAGGTCCTATCTGACAAATAAGGTCAGAACCAGTTTAAAACAGTGCCTTCACTGCTGACACACTGATCCAAACCATCAAGAGGGATACAGTGATTAACTGCATCAAAGGCTGCAATTGAGTCTAAAAAAAACAGGACAGATGAAAATCTAGAGTTAACTATTTAAAGAAAGTTGTTAAAAACTCTTAAAAGTGCTGTTTCAGTGTTGTGACATGACTTAAAAAACAGAATGAAACTTTTTTAAAACCTCATTAAAATCCAGGTGAACTTGGAATTGCAGGAGCACAATTTTCCTCTTATCCACCAATACTGTCTTGTACGCTTCTTTGATGAATCGGCCACAGTGCACATTCAAAGCAGCCAGTGTGTTAATATCCAGTTGCTGGCGTGTGACACAGTGCGTGAAGTGAAACTTAGCTGTAAGGTGATGCAGCTTCCAGGAAACAAAAGTTGTGAAGTGTGATATCTCAGCCTCAGGATGCTGCTAGGCAACAATGACTCCAGAAGAGTGCACAAGATACATCTCTGTGCCATCAAAATAAATCAGAAACACATATTTTAAATGCCAGAAAGTTACATAGTGCTACTTTAAAAAGAACTATAACACACTATTTTTTATGTCTCAGTCCTCATCTACTCATCTCTTTCTTCTTGTAGCTGGGATTGGCTCCAGCACAGCTTTATATTGATTGGTGTTGACCCCTTGTTCTAAATGGACAAACTGTACTGGGCAATATTTAGGTGTTTCCAGTTTCCAAATGTGCAACTTACTTTAAATAGTATGTTTACCCTTTAGTATGTGCCCTTTACCCTGAGCCCAGTTTAACTTCTGTCCTTTTATGTAAATTATAAATGAGCCCAGGAGGATGCCCTTGGTTGTAACCATAGCCACATATATGATAATGATAGAATGCACAATATATGAGGCTGCAGGTGGTGGGATACGGTCAGGTATGAAAGCATTTAAGTGAAGGGCCTAGATGGCAATACCAAGTAAATTAGAAGATAAACAGACTTTGGGTCATGATGTCTTTGTATGTTGTGTTGTACTACAAGTTTGAATAAAGTCAGCATAAAGTGAGCTGGTCTGAGTTGAGACCAAGGTTTAAGTCCGAGGTAAAATTTTCATTTTGTTACAGAATATTTAAAACTATTCTGCTATTATCACATTGGCAGGCTTTACACTACAGCTACTTGGACAAAAACAGCAGCAGTCTTTATATGGAAGTTGTGTTTGATGTGTAATTTGCAACTATTTATCACAGCTGATAGCAGCAAATGTTGAACATTAAAATATGGAATTGAGAACAACAGGGACACTGTAAAGAGTAATTCCTTTCAGACTGCAAATTAAAGTCTCTTACAACTTCAATAACTGATGAGCAACAGCAGGTTTGCAAGGTCATTTTGCTTTTCTGCCAACTGTCAGATTATGAATGCACATGTGAAATAATGCTCCCTGTCATTGTGGCTGGCATAAGGAGCCATCACTATTTCACAAAACAAGAATGATCTTTTCACAGATGGACTTCACTTTAAAGCTGTACAATTCCATCTCACTCTGCAGTAAGAAACGGAGGGAGTAATCGAAAGAACCAAAGGGGGGAAAACAATCTTCTTCCAAGGATCTTGGAGGAGTAAAATAAACAAACTATTATTTTTTTGTGTTACCTGATAGTGGAATTGTCTCCAGAGACAACACAGCGTTTTAGGGGGAGAAAGAACAGCATGTTTAGGGAAAGGTAAACATACCATAGAGCAATGCATATCCCTCTTAGAGTACATTTAAATGTAATGAATCTAGTTCAAGTGTTGCTATAAGTAATTTATAAGCAGTTAAAAACAGAAATGTAGATGCAGTATGAATAACAGAAATTGTCCTTATGTCTGGTAAATATAGATAACATTAGTTCCTCAAGAGCAAGAGCTACAGGTATGGTTTGCACAGGTTCTTAAGTGTTTGTTGTTAAAAAAAAAAAACTCATTAAAGACATTCAACATTGTTGTTTTAAACACATTAAATTGACAGTTTAATTTGTTTTAAATCCAATTATTATTTTTTCCCTTCTTGCGTTTAAATACTTTTACCTAAAGTCAGAACAATCGTCGTGTGCTTGTCTGTGTGTGTGTGTGCGCGCTGTACATTAGTGGTTGGATGTTCAAAATAAAGCTGTTAATTTTAACCATGATTATAATATTAAGAATTAAAAAGTGATAATGATTGTATATTAATTAAATAGTCATCATTGTATTAGAATTATTGTTATTAGTACTATTATTATTAATATTATTATTTTAATATTTTTTGTATTTCTTTATATATATATATATATATATATATATATATATATATATATATATATATATATATATATATACACATAACATCTTAGACCTCTTCTTCTTTTTTAAGTGTACACTGTCCAAATAAAAAAAATGTTTATTTATACAGTTATAATGAGAATTTTCATTCCATTAACCACCACTCAGAGCTTAGCCAAGAACAACAACAACCTCAACAAAATAATTGTTTTACTCTTTACCAAATTGGATTCTTGTTAATGAAATGCTCATCTGCCAAAAGACATCTCATGTGAGTGCTCTGACGAGGTAGTACCCTAAACTTCCGGTAATGAATACCACAGAGTGCTTTTTACACTGATGCCAACACCCCCTGTGATATTTCTCTCACCAGCTCACAAGTGTTTTCAGTTACAGTCTGGATACAATGTCCAGCATGCATGTATACAGTATTCATGAATTGAGCATACATCTTCTGGTGTGGGTTACCAGTAACCCCTTGAGTTTAGTCCTTGTACAGCCTAACTTCAATGCATGCTTTTTACATGCTCTGTGATCGAGTGTTAATGTTTTATGAACACCAGGCTGCATTTCATGTTCATGTTTCAACGTGAGCCTACAATAGACATACATCACTTCCCTCCAGGTTGGAAAGGAAAGGTCAGAAGGTCTGCAGTGACTATCATGTTGTGGTTTGTCAGCAGGTTGTTTTTTTGTTGTCATCTCAACCCTCCATTTCAGCTCATGCCACCATGCCTCTACTTATTCATAGAGAAGAAATTATTATTGCATATCATATATAAGCAGCCACATAGCTCAAGTCAATCGGTGCCCTTTATCCCTCATTTGAAGGCTGTTGATAAAACCCCAAACCCAAGAGACTTACCTTACTCAGTTGGAAAAATCAGCCAGGTGAGAGCAACGCTGGTGCCCCAGCTTCACCTGTTAAAAATGACATTTGACTTGACAGGTAAAACATCAAAAAGCAAAAATACTAGTGCAAAAAACAAACCACGAAGAAAAGCATTTCATTATAAATTGAGCTGGCCAAGATTTTACCAGTCAGAAAGAAAAATTAGTTTTTCTGCACATTTGTATGCAGATTTTGACAGTGTTTCTGTAAACCTAGTGTAATGTATAACATTTTTTCAGTTTTTTTACTAGATCCAGATGTTCTTTATTTTGCTTCCAGGCAGGTTAAATTCAGATAGCTTAAATCCAGCTCGGTCCTCTTCAGAATATGAAGACAGTTATTCATTTAGGCTCCATCCAAACCAAATCCACTTTAAGGTTTTTCTAGATTACAGAAAAGCTTGAGTGGAAAGCCCATGATTTATTTCACACCATAGAAGAAAGATTTGGATCTACAGATCTGTGTAAGTGCACCTCGGTCTGGACGCTTTGACCTGTCAATGTAGATTTCTTTTCTTGCATTTTTTTATTATCAGCAGTGCAATCATCAATAACAACAACAACAACAAAGCCAGAATGACAGTGTTAAAAAGCTAAATGTTTTATATTTCTCCCCAGGTGTCATGGAGAACAAAACCGTGTGAGCTGGAACTCACGAAAACATGTCAGTTTATCAAGTTGGAAAAGCTTCGAACATCAGTGTAGCAGCATGACTTCTTTAATGTGCAGACATGCACAAATGCTGTTTTAGTCATTGCAAATAACAGTTAAATTTCGTTAAAACATTATCTGTGAATACAAAACCATGAGCCAGTTCCATGGATCAATTATCATTGTCTACCAGAACGGGCTTAGCTGTCTGTTTAAAGGTTAAATATTTAGATTTCTTTTGTCAACCACTGAAATAATTGCTGTTTGTTTGACTCCGTTTATCTGTTATGTCAGCTTGGAAATTCAGCACTCTGCTAATTTGGTCACAGTGTCTGAAACAGAAGTTCAAAATCTGTCAGACACTTGAGTGTGTGTGTTTGTCTGTCTGTGTGTGTGTACATTTGTGAGACTGCCTAATGGCCTTTTCTGTGTCTTCTGGATGCAAGGACATGGTCCAGTTACATTGTGAATACATTCATCTTATTTGACTGAGTCACTCTCCACATAGAACCCAGGCTGTCCAACACAGAGCCAGAAAAATGCACTATGGATTACAAAGTTGAACCACACATGTGATGTAATTTATGAATGATAATTATAAAGTGATTAATACTGAAAAGTGATTGATGGAGAAATTATTGTAGACAAAGAGGTCATGAGACCCTCCTTTGGACAAATGGATGAGAGTTTCATAGTCAAAGAGTGATTCTTTTCACTCATTTGTCATTATTAGTGCAGCAGCTCAACATTCAATCAGTTTTTGGGGTCAGAATTTCTCTCGGCATGCACTAATGAATTTCTTGGCACAAATTCTGTTTCAGCCAAATTTGGTTGTTGGCTTTTGATATGGGGAAAACAAACTATATCATTCCTAATTTAACTGATCTGATTCCATTTTGATTATGCAAATCAAGAGAAAATCAGGTTTAAGAGAGCCAGTTTTTAATCACTATAAACAGGACTGCATAGGAAAATGCAGAATGAACATCAAGAGGTACTCTGGAAGCCCAGAAATATTAGCGGTTCCAACCACAGATAAGTTTCCAGAAGCGCCTGGCTTTGAAAATAAAGATAAAATCCAGTAAATCCACAAATAAAAAGCCTATAAAATGTGTGTAACTGTACTAATTCTTCATCAGTTCTGGGAAATAATTTTAAGAGAAAAGGTTTTATTCAGAGACACCCATTAAATAATATATAGATATTTATATATATAATATTATCTTTTACATCGGTTTCATACACAAATTATTAGCAACCCTTGGGTGTGCTGCTCCAACACAGCAATATACTGTACCATGTTTAAAATATTTTCCCCTTCGTTTTTTTATAGTGTTTTTTACAGCATTGTCTCACATCACATCTCTTTTTCAACTGATGAAGTATCGTACACTTAAAACACAAAACATGTTGAGATATGTGGTTAGTGACAGCTGTCCGGGCATTTCTTTGCCTAAAGCCCTGGTATAATTGCACATCCCCTGCCCAGCAGCCTGTGGTGCTGCCCTTTACTGGGAACAGCTCACATTTTGAACTGCTTTGAAAATGTCCAAGCTGTACTCAGGTGCTGTAGAACCATTGCAGTTTTATAATACAGTTGTTCTCCTTTGTCTGTTTTTTTTTTTGTTTGTTTGTTTGTTTTGTTTTGTTTTTTCTTTTGTTGTTGTTTGTTTTTTTCGCCCCTAACATTAATTAACTTTTTCCCTGTGCAGTCGTACATCCCCATATATTAATTTGGAACTGTTTCCTCTTGTTACATATTTACATGGGAAAATGTATTTGAGGGTGAATCCATCTTACTCCATTCATGTATTGATATTCTAGAAATATGTCAACATCTGTGATGTGAATGCATTTGTTGAGACAGCACTGAGGTATCTTCTGTTTAGAATTTGTATACATTAACTCATAACTGTTAAAGCTGATAGTGTTTTCACAACTACAGTCTTCCACGTTAGGTTGAAATGGAAACTTGAGCTGGGTATTGTGTTCCTACTGATCCGAGCTTTGAGGTAGATTTGTTCTCTCTGGCATACAAGCAGCCTGTTACCTTTGCACTGATTCCTGTTTAAGCCATGTCTGTCATCCAAAGCTTCAGGGACAGTTTTTTTACCATCTATCCCCATTATTAGGCATTACTGTCCTCTGCCTTTGCCAGACTGTCACTTTATTTTTGTGAAAGCTCTACCACAGCATCCTTTCCATTATAAACTACACCAAGCTGCTCTATACAGTAATCAGGTTTACAGGGAGCTGAATGATGACTTCCTGCTGCACAAATCTTATCATGGGCAGAAATTATATGGCTTGAATGTTGATGAAACTGTAGTTAATTAATTGTTGACTGTTAAAATAAAGATTGTTTCTCATCTACAGGGTGCTTAGAGCAGAACTGTATTCTGTATGTAAGGTTATGTATTTTTGATCAAGTGCTTGGCTTCACATGGGTTCTAGTTTTAGATTTAATCTGATGGATTGCAATAAAAGTAAAGTTTCAGACTGTGAATTCATGCATACAGGTGATATGACACACATACTAACTAATGGTGCCACAAAGCCCAGAGAAGAAATTCAAATAGGTAAATGATGCCAGATTCAGACTTTCAGAAAACTAATATATTTGATTCCTTTTCTCAAATATTTAGATTATTATTATTATTTTTATTATTATTTTAATAATTTTTGTGCTGTTGTCAGAAATCCAATCATAGAACTAAATGTTTCGATAGTGTGAGGGTAATTGCATACACATTTATTTTTACAGTCTACAGTTCGGTGTTTTCTGAGCATCAGCTTAGAGCAGCTCTTGTGAAGCTGTGGTCAAAGACTCTGCTTTCCGTTTATCATTCCTCCAGCTGTAGATTTGCTGTTCATGGTTTTTAGTGGCAGTGTATATAACACAAGCTCCGGGAAACCAAAGTCAACACAAAAAAAGTGTTTTTCTTTGATCTGATTTACAGTTGAAGTCTGACATGCCAGCCAGTAGTTAAATGCTGCAGGTGCAGAAACACAGCCACATGGTGGCTTTCAGCAACTCACCCGAAGCTTCTTTTGTTGACGGAAGGATTCAAAGTGTCACCAAAGCATAAATCCATACAGACTTGTCTGTCACAGTTTTAGTCTACAGGCGACTTTACAAACAGGAAGGTGTTTCTACATAGATCACCGGCTAAATGATGCTGTCTAAACAATCTGCTTGGTAATAATCTGTGCAAACTGGAAAAGCCAATACATTTTTAAACAACTAAAATATATCTGGACAAATTACACATCTTCTTATTTTAAAGCTATAAAGATGACACAATGATCCAGCTTCTTTAAAGCTTATATATTAACAGGATACATAATTTTTGCTTCAAATATATCAAAGAAGTATAAAAACAAGATGATTTCATGTGAGTAATGAGTGGCAGAATAATTATTTCAGCTTTTCTTCCAATTAGTTCAGTAGCCTAAACTGCACTGTTGTCATGAAGGAACTGAGGCAAACGTAGGATAAATGCACTACACTGTGTTGCAGGATTGCAATTATCTGCACATTTTAATAGCTGCAATTAAACAGGCAGCTTTTGCCCCCAGCACAAAAAGTTCTTACAAACCAAATAACATGTGGAATATAAATATGCATTTAAATAAATTTTAAGCTTCAACAGCTAGATGATGTCTAGAGGTGAGTCATGCTTTTATTAAGATGGCAGTAACTTAATGTCACATCTTTCTAATGTTTATAACCCATCAGAGTTGCTCATAATCTATATTCGCTTTAGACAAGCATTGGTGTAGTGTAAATTTTTGGTATGCATAAAGAAATCTCATGTCACCAGCGTGATGCTGCTTCAAGGATCTGCACATTACAGTACATACCATGAGTTTTTTTACATTACTGTATGTGCAGCTGTTTGCACAATAAATAATTTAATTTATTTTCAAGCACATTAAGTTGTGTTTTCCAATGACATGTTAAATTTGCTGCCAGTGTTCCCCATTTATTATAAGAACCAAAGCCCATAAAGTTTATGACAGCTAATAAACTGCAGCAGAAAGTGTCACACTGATAGAAAATCTCCATGAGCTGAAATGGCAGCAGTAAAAATAAAGAACCATGGAAACATTTATGGGGATAAGCCCACCTTATCCTGAGAATTAGCACCATTGGAAGTCGGTTATTAACATTATTATCTTGTGTCTTCAAGATCTCACTGTGTGTAAGTGTGTCTTTTGTGATTAAGTGCGTTTGGATCCTTATTTAGCTTCTTTTCAGAGTTGCCATGTGAATGTGTGATTGGCAAAGATACTGCTGGTTTTTAATTTGATACCAGAAGATCCAGCAAAAACTTGTGTGTTCTGCCAAATACTGCAAACTAAGGCTGGATTTAAAATACTTCTCTAACTTATTTTTGCATAAAATTGGGCTTGTATTTTATCCTGAATGGCACACAGTGTTTGAAATCATTTAACTTTATTACTGTTTAAAAAAATAATAAAAAAAAATTAAATGGACAAACAGAACATTTCAAAATGCTGAAACCTGCCTGTCTGTTATCTCAATCAAACTGGGATCTTGTGAATTTGTTGGCATGCCTTGTGTTGTGACATGTTGTGCTTCTTAAACAGTTCCTGAGAGGTTTTGTGGTGTGACAGCATGTTTCTATTTAAGAGATACATTTGGGCGTGGAGGATCTGACTTATTTATGTAAAAACCATCTCTTTCCATCACAATTAGGATGCTGCAGCGATCTCTTAATTACTATTATCTGCCATTCCATATCAGCTCTCTGCAGTCAGTATTTTCCTCTCAGGTTGGCAGAGTAAAAGCTGTGATCAGTTTTTCCATTTGCAGAAAGGGACTCAGCTATTGTTTGCAGTTTCTCTCTGAAGCCAAGAGACAAACACGCAAGAGGTGAAAGGCTGGAGGTCTGCCAGAGCGATGCATCAATAACTACAGTGCATTATCACAACCAGCTGATGTAGAATGTGCACTGACTTCTGACTATTCTTAAAAAAAAGAAAAATCCTTTTACTGCAGCACCTAACCTGAATTTGACTCCTTTGAAATGAGATAAACAAATATCTATTCCAGAAAATGCTTTCTTCCAGATGTAACCAAATGGTTTTGGATACCCTTTTTTTGTAGTTGTCTTCAAACAGTTCTTTACATAAGTGGCCATTTTCTCCTTGGCTCTGAAAGAGATGGGGAAGGTTGCTCTTATTTACATAATGCAGGCCTCAAATGTCACTTGTTTAAGTGTCCTGGTTTCTAGCAGCATAAATTTCCTTATGAAATATGTAGTTTATATCAACTTTGAGCTTTCCTAAATAACTGCTAAAAACTGCTTATAGACCACCAACCTACACCAAGACAGATTTTAAGTGATTGAAAGCCAATTATTCATATCCAGACAAGAATAGTTAAGTTTATAACAGTACAGACAAAACCCAAGTCTCAGATTATGGGGAGCTTTGTGATGGCTGTGCTATAGAACAAGTTTATTGCTCCCAGCTTCACTGCAATCTTGTTTGAACACCAGGGATTTGGAGAGCAGTCTATAATCTTGCTCAAACAATTCTGAACACAGACTTTATTAATTTATTTATTATTTACCTCAAAAACTTCTACAATAAAATATTGTATATCACACCAACAATACCTCACAGTGCAGGAAGAAAAGTGTCTGATTTGGTCACCAGTCAGTGACATTGTGATCATTTCTTGTTGAGAAAAAAGTCTAAACTCCGGGGTCCTGTTATGATGAGCCTCCCTGAGTTCAGACTGTCAAACTAGTGTCATGTAGTCAATTTCTACTAAGTGAAATGCAACCATGTACAAAGCTGCTACAAAGAAAGTATTGTGCTCTGAAAACATCTTTATAATCAGTTCAGCCACCTTCACACATGCACTGGAGTCCTGAAATTTTGTATAGGACAAAATGCATTTTTAACTTCCACACACACCTCTGAAATCATGCATATACCACTATAATCACTTGTACATACACATAAAATAAACTTTCATATGCATATACAAGCATCAACGCAACAGTGGAATGAAAACTAAGTCTATGCAGAAGAAAATGCAAAGGACCAGAAACGATGGAGTGCGCATGTCAGGCCTCTATTGTGCAGTGAAACAACACACCCAGGAGTGCACCGCATCCTCATAAGACCAGAAAACACAACAACAGAAGTGTTACGTGTCAACTGCTAGTTATGCATGTAACATGCATCTTTGCTGATGGCATAAATACTCTACCAGAAACAGGTTTTGCATAAACAGACCAAATAATTTAAAAGGACATAGCAGCACAAATGTTATTGTTGTGCTTTTGGCGTGTTAAGCAGGGTCTGAGTGCAAGATAAAAGAAGTCATCATCCCCAAAAGATTCCCCTTCCAGTTTACACTGATGGGATGCAAGAGCGCAACAAAACTTCTGTGTTTTATTGTCTCAGCATTGTGGTGTAAACAGGGCCTCTAATGCATTACTCTTTAAATTAAGTAAATAAGTTAGTGTTACCCTGTGGCGTGTTTGTCCATTACTAGCTAAATCAATACATTTTGGCCAGCAGCTGTGAGCTTCTTCGTCATTACAGTGGTGATGCAGCACAACATGGGCAGTGTTGCAAAGTCTGCTTGTTGGTCTTGTTTTTCTGTGAAGTTGCTTGTAAAAATCATCACTCGTGGGTTGAGGGTTCCTCTGACCACTTTGTGAAACCCTTCTGATTCTCTCACGGCTGTCCACAAAGCAACAACCCCTGGATGCAGAACGGAAACATGAATGCAACAGTCCTTTTTCCCAGCAACTAGTCTACCGCAGGCCAAACCGGTACTCCCATGGAACCACACACACACCATAATTAGGTTATAAAAATTAATGGGAGAATTTTTAAAAATGTTCTTTTACAAAAGTAACTAAAAAGTTACTTTTAACACCAATGCATTAATTTTATAAACTTGATCTAAGTAATCAACACAGTAATTGAGTTACTTTTTTAATGAAGTAACTAGTAACTAGTAACTGTAACTAGTTACTTTTTCCAGTAACTAGCACAACACTGACTATACTATACTATTCCTTTTTTCCTGGTGTTTTGCTTTCTCTTGTAGAAATTGGTGCACTTCCAACTGTCTTTAAAGGCCAGCTAATGAAGTCTGCTTGTTCTTTCCTTCCCTTAGCCATTGGCACCAAATTCTGTTTGGCTGGCCTTGGGATGCATCAGTTTGAGTTCTACTCTTTTCATCACTCTGCATGACACCACTTGACACTTAACCACCTGCTGGCACAGATAAAACTGACTGATCTTATATTTAGATGGACATTTTCTTGAGTTGTTAATAAATCTGATTATTATATTTGGTTAAAACCTGTCTCACTTCGTTTTTGCCATGGCTTATCTCAGGTTGTGACAACACTTATACATTACTTTTTTTTTTTTTTTTTTTTTTTTTTTTTTTTTACCACAGATTTGCGTATATGGTCTCCAGAGGAAAAAAAAGCAGTGGAACTGAAGGCATGTCACAAATTAAAAAAAAAAAAAATTCCAGCAGATATGAAATTATTGTTTATACCTGATGATGAGAAGTTGTAACCTGGGTCAGATTGCATGTCCATTGTATAATGTAAAAAACTCAGCCATAATATTAAACCAGCTCCCATATTTTGAGGCCCCCTCTTGCAGCTGCGGCCCAGTCCAGCACACACAGAGGATTTCTGAAGGTGTCCTGAGGTGTCTGGCAGAAGATCTTTAGGATTCTGTGGATTGGGCCTGTTTCTGTTCATGCCATAGGTTATTTTATGGACTGGAATCTGTAAAGTTTAGAGGGCTTTTTGTTGTTTCCTTCAAGTGGCTTCTTAGCAGTCTTTTCAAAAAGTGGAACATGCTGTTTTTGTCTGTAGGAGACTCTGTTTGGTCTGCAGTTATATTTAGAGGTGATTTGTGGTAAAGAAACTTCCATACTGATGTTGTGGCTGATCAATGAAGCTAACCTGGCAAACATTAAGAAGAAAGGTCAGCATGGTTATGAACCTCTAGAAAATGGACAAAGCATGTGATTGTTAGTATCATTCCAGAAAGTTTCATCATCGTTTCTAATTGAGTGTAGATGTGGAAATCTACTCAGACATTCAGATGAAAGCAATAATTGATCAGTGCAAATAAGTTAGAGGTTTAAACTTGTGCCTTTTGTAGGATTTTTTCTTTATAGTTATATCATCAGATGACTTTATTTTTTTATGAAATAAATATTGTTTACCAAAAATATCCACAGACTCATTTCCCTACCACTAAATCTTCTGACGTTTTTCAGTCAACTTTATAAATTTTTAATTCTGCATCTGAAACTGGTTGAGCATGAATTGAAAGTACATTACTTTGTAGTGGCACAGAGATTGTAAAGATTGTAAGATTTTCTTAGCTTGGGACAAAAAAGAAACAGCAACATTTCTATCCTGTGCCATCAACTGCATTTATTGGTTTGATGAAACTGCATAATGCTGCAGTTATCTGTGGAATTTTTGTTTTGCCCCCTTTTGCTTTTTTTTACCCTTTATTTTATCTTTTAGAATAACAACACAGTAACTAAATAATTAGCCAGCTGCTATGATGGTAATTTAAGTACAGTCTTATCTTCTCAAACAAAGCTATAAATGATATGCATTTTCATTGTAAATGCTGTTTTCTGCCTTCATGTGCACACTGTAAGCACAGAATGCATTTGTCAAAGGCAGAAAGAAGAAAGGGCTACAGGATAGCACATCCCTGTGCAAAGCTAATATAATGTGTACAAAATAGAAAAAGGCTGAAGTCTTTGGGATAATCACCCACTGTCTTTAAAACAGCACTCGTTCTTCTTTGTGAACATATGCATAGTTTTTCAGGCATGTTGGAAAATCTGCTTCTGTGAACTAAATTTGTGTTAGTTATCTTTTCGTGTAATCTCGGACTGACTCAGTGATGTTTAGATTGGAGCTCTTAGGGAGTCAAGTTTTTCCTTTTGTGACCAGAGATAACTGGAAAAGAATGAATTTGGGCCAAAGACGATGCCTCCCCGATAGCACTGCATGATGGATGAGAATCTAATCACCAGTGATGAGCCAAAAATAGTTCCCCTGTACTCCACATATGAGCACAGAAAAAAAAAAGAAAATCCAGTTTCACACAAAAAAAAAAAAAAAGTATATTATAAGTCAGTACAAACATAGATTGTGCCTGGTGGATGTTGTGATATCTCCACATATGGTGCAGAACGCAGATTGAAATATTCTCCATTTAGATCATTTTGAGCTCAGTCAAAACCAACTAAATGCAAATTTGGGGGGTTACTTAAGGCTTTTCTAAATATTCTTGCTGTTCAAAGTGAATGTAAGCTACTGATGAGAGCAGGAGCAGGTGTATGGTTAAGAGCATTAAACCTTCAGGGAACGTCTCCCTCAGGGCATACACGCCTTTTGTGGCATGATCAGTTGAGGAAATCAGTGGAAGAACAGTCTTATTCATTTTTCTGGCAAGTTGAAAAGTGAAAAGACCTAATAGGATTCAGCTGAAAGGCTCCAGACTGCTTCATGTTATGAAGTGCAGCCTTAACAGAGTCATTGAGGGTGATGAATGGCAGTTTTTGTCTCTCTCTGGTCAGCATATTCATCTGCAGGAGGAGCTGTTTTCTGAGATGAATTGTGTAATCTCCTAAAAATATTTGATTCTGCCACACGTGTGTGTCTTAAAGTGATTAACCACGTAGACGTAGAGTATAATCTGTCTTCTAGTGGAAGGATACTGTGAAATTAGTGCATGTCAAACGCAGATAGTCGGTGCAGTTTTACTTCTGCCAAAAAATTGAGGTGAAAAGGATAACAAAAGGCTGACAAAATCTGTTTGACTTCTTATATAATCAATTTCTGTTATGTAATGTAGAATTTTAAATTATGGAAAATTTAAAAAATCTCTGAGGGATGTGATGGTGTATGAAAGGCAGCGAAGTTTATAAGGGGCCAAGTTGTGAAACAAGGGAGACATTTTAGACATGTAAGCTGGAAGAGTGATTATCACCTACAATTAGGAGTTGAGAAGAAATCATGCAGTCTGGCATGTTTGGATGTGATAGCCTCAAGTCTTCATTTACAACATCTAAAAAAAACTACTCAAAATTAATCTGTGTACTTTTAAGCAGTTCTTTTTTTTTTTTCTTTAAAAAGAAAAACTGAAAGTCCACTTTTCCTATTTTTGTCTCCTTAACCAAAATGAAAACTTGGGTGACTGACCAGTTACCGTTTTCCAATTTTGTACTCAGAATAATAATAGGAAAAATCACATGAGTGCTTACATTTAATTTTGAATTTTTCATCCAAGATATATGATATCATGTAAGCTATGTTGACTGTGTCCAAACACTGTTTTGAACCGTTTTGCTCATCATTAAAAAAAATCACACACACTTACCTTGTTTTACATGCATATTAAGAAAATAAATATTGATTTAATGTGTTTTAGATTAGTATCATGTTTCCACCTGTTTCTGCAGCCAAGCAGTTGAATTAATAGTTTATGGATGGACAACAATTTCCGCAATCTATGGACATTCTGCTATTTAACATTAGTTAAATGTACTACTGAACTCTAATATATTAAGATTATATAATCTTTCAATGACGTAGTTAAAACTGAATGCAGGCCTGTTGAGAAAATGTTAAAATCATTAAACACAGCTGCATTGGACATAGCAATCGAGGGGTGCGCACTAACCTTATACTAATTTATCATTTTTAATTATTCATATTTTTCTACCAGCTTTATTGCAAAAACACTATTTTTTGTGATCTGGTAGTCTTGCCTGAAGGAAAACAAAGGATAGTTAGTTTTTTAAATTGTATCCTTTATGACTGCAAAACTTGAAAAATCTGTTGGTTTTTCTGTCAATATGACTTTTATTCAACATCACTGCCACACTTTCACTGTGACAGTTTAGATTCTGTAATTTTGTGGGATGACATCTAAATATTTGTTCTCATGTTCCTGTCAGGGAGATTTATCGGGAGCAGAATCAGTAAAGAAAAAAATGATGGAGCTTTTTACAAGCCATTTTATCTAAAACTGGACAGAAATTGCATGAGAGCACATTGAGTCTAGCATCGGTTACCATGGCAATTAACATGTTCAAACAGACCCAGTTTCATGACACTCAAGAGTTTTCTCAGCTCACTAAGTCACTCATCTTGCTTACAGCTCTTGAAAAATTAGACTTCAAGGTTATTTAATGTAATATGCTGGAGTTAATATAGCTGACTCAACTCTTATTAAAAAACAGCAAACAAACCATCAATCTAACTGCTACAGATGGAAAACAAGACGTTCTTTTACACATTAAATCATTTTTCAAGTTTTTAAAATGTCCTGGTTAAACAAAGTAAAGGAATATTTCATTCTGTGTCTATTTATCAAGATGAGCAAATGGATCCAACACAACTTTGGATGCGTCGTCATGACAGCGTACATGGAGCACAGAAAACTTCCAGGTTTCGTTACTTGTCTCAGATAAAAAAATCCAAGATCCAATGTAAGTGCTTGTTGTCCATTTCTTCTTTGTTCTTTTTAGTTTAGCTTTTCTTTGTTGTTTTTGAACTGCTTAAAGGTACATTGACCAGAATCGGAGTGGTAATTTTCTGATCACATGGTGCTTCACAGCTACCATCAGAAGAAATTCTGCTGTCAGTTCTCATTTATTAAAATGGTCTATGCTAGTGAGTACAAGTGTTCAAAAACAAATAGCACACAAGACTTTCGTTGTTTACTCTTTCACCGATTTGGTGTTTTTGGTAGAAATTAAAGAAATGGTTGGGTTTGGAAATATACCAGGATAATGTTGACATGAAAATGAACTAGCAATTTCCCCAAATCACACCTTAACATTTAAATGTCATTACACCAAAGTATTTAAAATCCATCAATGTTAGACAGTGAAACCCAATAGAACATTCGTGTTAAGCCATCAAGGTTTGATTTCCAGTCTTATCTTGAAGTAGCTCAGCATTGATTTTACTGTCATATAAAGGGCAATATGTGTACAACTTACTGAGACAAAGCTAAATAAATGTTGAAAATGTCAATCAACAAATGTAGCCATAATACACTGAAAATGTTGATACACCATGGACATACAACTTCAACAGAAAAATGTACCCTTGCTGAGCTTAACTCTATCAATTAATCATTGATGGATGTTAAAAAGCTTTGTATTT
This sequence comes from Melanotaenia boesemani, assembly GCF_017639745.1. Taxonomy (NCBI): domain Eukaryota; kingdom Metazoa; phylum Chordata; class Actinopteri; order Atheriniformes; family Melanotaeniidae; genus Melanotaenia; species Melanotaenia boesemani. Next base: position 18,253,296 of record NC_055695.1, on the reverse strand, counting down.
CCTGTCCCACAACCATGAGGATATGCAGCATAAAAATAAAAAAAAAAGAGAAGCTAAAAGAATTTACTTTTCTTCTCCTTTTTGTGGCTCCGAAAGCACAATGTATGAATCTTTACAAATGAAGTAGTGTTTAACATTTAAATTAAATCTGCTAGTTGCGAACGTCAATATCTCAAATGGTGCTGTGATCTGTGTGTGTGATATTCTGCCATCAGGGTGTAGCTGTAAAGTATTGCTGGGGGCAGCCATCCTCATCTCTGTCTGCAATCAACCGTCTACATTGTGCAGTGACCCTCTTTTCATCGCCATAGTCTTGTGAAAATGTCCTTAGTCGATGTTTTTGTTGTTAGACAGCCCCACACATCATAAAGTCTTTTTTCTGTAAGATCCCCTGGAAGGGGGCAAAAAGTTCTGAGTTGTCCAAATGTCCTGACACAAGTCGTTGTTGATTTCACTGTTGTAGGGGAAAGACTCTAGGGCTGCAGATAAGACTGTTGCCATGGTCCTGAAGGAGATACCAAGTAAGGCGTCATCAGAAGGGAAGCCCCTCCTCACAGTGACAACCAAGGTGGGCAGATCCATTCCAGAAACCCCCAACCCCCACCCCGCCTTCAACCCCCACCTTAAAGTGGAACTTTCTCCTGTACATTAGCAAAGCTTTGACCTCCATAGTCTACTAACTCATCACTTGAGCTTAATGAATGTTACATCTAACAAAGAAATGATTTTTTATTTGATTTCCAGCTGCTCTATGGGGGATAAAACTCTTTAATAACAAAACTACATTTATTCAGAGAATAATGACCTTATGATCTACAAAAACCAGACTCAATTTGTGGCAATAACTTGTATGACTCTTTATCTTTTTGAATTAACCTCTGCAAGATTCATGGTGCTCCTCACTATATTTAGCACTGTACAGAGGGATTAATGGGAGGGTCTCCACAAATTTCCTGTCCCCTTCCTAATCAGGTCAGTAAAACTTCTTCATGAACTTTTTACTCCTCATAAGCAGCTAATTCTCAACACAAAGAGCTTTTGAATGCATTTCCGAAATGCTATGCCACACAGCATGGCTTTGAGCTACTGTCTGAGCTCTCTTTTCACTAAATTCTGCAGCAAATATAGCCTCTGTTGAGCTTTCCGTGTCTGCTTTGCTTAATAACTGTTAGAATAGGATGGAGTCTGATCGGGTGGCAAGTATAAATTTTTATGTTCTGTCCTGTGTTTAATTGCTTCTGTACTGTGTGTGTGCGTGTGTGAACGCGGATGTAAGCTGATGTTTTCTTGTCCTCTTTTATATGTCTTCTTTATAAAATAATTACAATGTCTGGCTTGAAGAGTTGTTGTTCAGGCAAGATTATGCTCTCACTCAAGTTGAAGTGAAGCAATTATAGCTCAGCATTTTAGCAGATTGTTGGCACATTGACACCAGCAAGTCATTACTTTAGTCTTCAAAAACATTAAGTTCGTGATCTAAACAGTAAGTTGTCAAAGCATAAATTACTCTATAAAAGGGTAAGAAGGACAGAGTCAGCTTTTTATAACATCTTTATGAGTCCATTTTTTCTCTGGGGGGCAGCTCAGTGCATTTATACATGACACCTTTTCTCTTTTTTCTTTGGTTATAGGATGTGTTATTAGGGGACACACACAAGTTTCATTTTTAATTAAAACATCAAGGTCAGTGTGTTGCAAATAAAACTGCATCTGTTGGTTAAATCGGTCACATCTGCTGTAATTCATCTGAACCATCCATCAACAAACAAACAGCTAACTGGAATAGTTGGAAAAGTGACATAAGTTTCCTCAAATATTACGCCTATCAGGACAATGTTAGCAACTGTTAGCTTGCCATAACTGAAGAAGCATTGCTAGTGCAGCATTTACCTTATAACCCTCCCTTTCGAAGAGCTGTCCCCAGAGGTGGAAAACAAGGCCAGTTAATCTTGCTTTGCTGACATTCTTCCAGCCCTTCTTTCTCTCAAGTTAGATTGATGCTCTCTAGACTTGGCCCACTGTCCCATCGACTGGTACACAGGCACAGAACTGACTGAGATAAACATTCATTATAGAGAATGTTACCAACATGTCAGGTTTTCAACATACTTTCTGATTCTCTCTGCTTTATATTAACTCTGGCTCACATACATGGCAGTAATGTGTTTTATGTTTCTATGAAACCACTCTAGATCATCTTGAATAAACACAAAATTACTCTGATACTTATTACCTAAGATGTCAAATGAACATAAACATAGCATTCACAAAAGATGTGGCCAATATTTTGCTGTCAAACATGTGTAATTATGACCCTAATGAGAACTTAGGATGACTTAAATATGTCAGACTGTTTACTACGGTTGATATTTTGGTTGGCAATCAACAGTCTCACTAATTTAGATTTTTCTGGCAAATCCATCAAATTGCCTCCTCCAAGTAATTCTGCTTTTTCTTCTAATTTGGCACGGAAATCTACCCACACATAAAAAGTTGCAAAACACAAACAGTTGATTCCCATGGATGGGTTCTATTAAGGTGAACCCACCTTATAAGATAAATAAAACCTAAATGTGCAGTTTGAACCTCCCAAATTGCTAAACTAAAATGTGGATTACAATAAGACACATTTCAAAATCTAAAGAAAAAAGATAAATTGCTTATAAAACACTTCTTTAAAAACAAGTTATATACCTCAACAGTCTTATACTGGGTAGTATCTTTCCTCATTATCAACAGCGGACTAGTTTTCACCTTATGGCCAATGTCATATCTTTTTTTTTTATTCCCTTAAGGTACCAATTAATCCACAGATGAAAAAGAAAGTTGCTTATAAATCTAAAAAAATTGCCCTAGATAGCAAATGTGATTTTTAAGGGACTGTGCCTACATAGAGAATAAACATAATTCTTAAATACCCTGAACATTTTTTTAATCTACATTTTTGCTTGAAATCACATCACGGTTGGTTAGTATTTTAAAACACCAGCAGCTCCTCCTTTCTTCTTTGTAAGTAGCAACCTTGGTATGTTGGATGGAGCTGAATGCAGATTCCCCTGATGTGTTAAAAGTTCTTGGCAGAACTACTTGTAGCATCCTAAATAATCAGATAAGATTAAAATCCAGGTGTTTGTTTGTTGTTTGTTTGTTTTGTTTTGTTTTTTGGTTTTTATGTGGAAAAAACTAGCAACCTTTTGAGGTTTATTTCTTTACTTAATATGTTAAAAATATACATGTTTCACATGCGCAATGCAATTAACAGTTTATCATGCAGTCCTAATAAGTATAGATATTTGTTGCCTGGTTTTCAGGACATAATGTAACACATACCTCTCCATTTATTTTAAATGGGTCAGTGCAGTGGGTACAGACTGAACCTCCTTAATAAAAGGAAAATCAAGAATAATGTAGAATAATACCAGCTCTTCATTTCAGTTTAGCGTCCCCTTTCACGAGTGTTTTCAGAATACATATGTACACAAGTAGACATGAGGTCATGTAAACCTATTATGATAAGTCATGAAAAAAAGGGAAAAAAATAAATAAATAAAGAGCTGAACTTCAGTATTCTGGCCTGTGGGAATATATAGATCAGACAATTAACACCCACAGCAGCTGCTTTACAAAATTGTAATGAGTATACAACCTGATGTAATACAGATTTATTTTAGAACCATTTCTAAGAATCAATCATTTTTACATTAGAAAGTTGATGCAGAAGATTTTGATGTTATATAATTTCTTTCCTCCATTTTATTCTGCATGTAAACCTTAAAAAAAAACAAAACAAAACAAAACAAAAAAAAAAACGTAAGACTTGGCTGGTATTTTCTGACAACTATCCATTTAGCCTTCAGGTTTTATCTAACAACTACTTTGATTTTCTTACACTCACACCTTCCCCTTTATCTTGTGTTTTCCATCCTCTCCACCTCCTCTTGTCCTCACCTCAACCTCCCCTCCACCAAAGCTCTGACAACTCTAACTAGTCCACAGCTCCCCTGACAACAACATCTGAGAGATCTCTTGGAGTCAAGCCCAAGCGGCACAATTAGCTGAAGTTTTCCATTACATTATTTTTTTTAGATTACTACTTCAAGCACTTGTAAACAAAATGTCATAGTGCTTCTCACAGAAGAGGAGCAAAATGTAATAGGAAGAGGGGAAAAAAGGTGGGTATAAGGTTAGCCAGAGGAAAGTGAATGGGCAAACAGTCCAAGAAGCTCCTCTCCTGGGTTAAGAGTCATCCTATAATTAGTGTTTGCATGCTTCCTACGTTGTGTCTGAAGAACATAGTTGATCCTCTGTTCCTATTTTCTGGTTGACAAGAAAAGGAAAATGAGGAGGACTCATCTGTGTAATTTTAATGGAAATGCTTTGAGGAAACACAGCAATCTACAATCCTTATTAAAGGAGAACTTCATTAAAAAAAAAAGAAGTCAGGTTTGTTGAAACTCACTATGGCGTGACTATTACACATATGACAGACAATCTGTTAAAAAAAAAATCAGGCTCCTCTTATGTCTTGTATTCCTCGTAATGCCTTATGTAATACTTTATTGTGCCTGACAGAAAACAGCCAGTCAAAGCCAGGAGGAGTCTCTAACCAACGTCAGTCTTGTGTAGTTGCCATGGTGACTCTGTCAGATAGGTCTATGAAAGCATAGCTGAAGCACAGCAGAGAGGTGGGGGGACAGACAGAAGTTTAGATAGGTAGTGTATGCGAACTACATTCACTATCCATTACAGACAGTAGGACAGACCATTACAACGAACCAAAAGGTCAAGCAGAAGAGAAAGTCAGGGACCATCGATGTAATAAAATTCACCTCATGAATCACCTTATTTCAACATTTTTCTTCTGGGTCAATTAAATTAGTTGCAGCTTTTGAAAAAAATGTTCTTGTTTAAGTAAATGTGATGTCATCTTTTATAGAATATGCTTAAACAGCCTGCTTGCAGCAGAATAGGACTCTTGGAGAGTCTCTCTCATTATTTTCTAAAAACTTTATACTATATGGAACTGAATAAATGCAGTAGTTGGGGATTATGAAATGCTCTAAATGTCTCTCAGACAGTACCATTGACAGCTCTGACCTTCAGCCAGTCAGTCACAAATAAAAAAAAGACTGTGGAGGAACCAAGGTCATTTACTATATCATATAAAGAGGATTCAACAAGACACCTCAATGCAGACATAAACTCATAGATGTCTGTAACAGATGCTTTGAAAGCATCACATAAATTGTTATTCACCAACAGATGTTTTTCTGGTTATCACCCACTCAGCCACTGTCAGCATGTGTCTTCATGAATGTCATTTGCATTGTTAATTGATTCTCAGGTCTCCTCTAGTTTTCCAAAGAGTTCACTGTTGGCATTTCATGGATCAGCCAGCCAAGACGCAGTTTGTAAACAGCTAAATGTGATGTCCTAAAAAACAAAGGCATACAGAATAGAACAAGAGCATGAATTTTGGGTAAATATTGATCATGTTCTCTCAAAAACTAGAGATTTGCTGCAGTGGCATATTCACAAAATGTATAACTTTAAGACCCAAAATGTTGAATATTACAAATGATGCAAAACAAAATGTGTATGACATCAAATTTTCACATAGAAGTCAGTGTGATGATTTCTGCCTGAAAAATTACAGGGAGAAAAAAGCAGTAAATTATATAGGTCAAGTTACTTAATTATTTAATAATATTTTATGAATTAATATAGGATTAAAAATGTTAAATATTATGGGATTCTGGATTTAAAACACAATAAAGCATTCAACACATTAAATGGTGGGCAAATATCCTGTTATAGATTCAGGTCTAAAAATTGTTTTTAGTTAAATTGCTCCTGAATCTGGTGATAGTGGCAGTTATGCTAGAAAATTTCTGATTATATTAACCAACTGTCCACTTTTCATCTTGATGTTAAAAATAAGAGAAGAAGAAGCTGACAGATTCACATGTTGCTTCACTTTATGATAATTTATTGTTCTATTACTCTGTCCAGGACAAGTTCAGCATTTAGATCTTAAACAAAATTTCATTCTGATATTAAATACAATAGGCAAAAAAAAAGCATGGGAGGAAGTCATATTTATGTGGCTGTTTTGTTGTTATTGGATAACAAACTTCTTGATGCCATTTAATAATAAGGTATGTTTCATTGACTGAGTGAAAATAATCTAATTTAAGAAGCATAGCCCATCTGAGATGACTCATTTACTCCATTAAGTCCTGCGGCTCAATGATTATTATTCAGATTTTGTAAAGTTCTGAAGCCAAGATTAAATTAAGCTTGCACTTCTATCACATGACTACCAGCTGTAACTGACTCAGCTCTGGCTTAGCCGTCACTCAAAATCAATCAGCTTTAGGTTTACAGTGTCTGCAAATTACTCAGTAACTCTGACTTTTAAAAACAAGTCCATCCACATGTGTTCTTACCCAATAATTTGTTCCTGTAGTTAAGAACTGGGCAAACATGCAGCAGCAGAGGGTGAAATCAGGTTACTTCATGCTGTGAGACTGCCTGCGAACTGAATCTTTTTCTACAACACCAGACGAGCACAAACCTTCACTCTAATTACTTGTGCTGGGTCAGCGTTCTTTCAGCACAAAGTCTTACAAAACAAAGTAATGGCCCTTCTCTGAGTGCTATTTATGTGTGTTTTCAAAGGTTTTCTGTCTGCTGCAAACTTAAATTTGTGCTTTGTTCTTTTTTTTTTTTTTTTTTTTTTTGTCTAAAGCAAATCCTATCGTCACTGTTCAATATCATTATAAGTCAAGTGGAAAAAAAATCATTACTGTTTGCATGCCTGAAAAGTAAAACTAAAGTCTAAAGCCTTTTGCTTTGTGTTTTAACCATTATGCCCAGACTTTCTTCAGACTTTAACTGCATGCTATCTATTATACATGATGACATACATACATGTTTTATAGCTATTTGAATACATAATCACAAGGAGCATTCTTTACAGTGTATAAATGTTATGTACACATATTATAAATAGCCCATTCAGCACTTTTTTATCCAATATGTGGCAGCTTGTGTGCATCCTATTTCATGCCTGCTAATTAAACCTTTTTGAACCTTCATTAAAATTCTGTTTGCGAGTGTAGCCTGCAGAGCAACAATAGCAAATGTCATGTTTTCTTTCTGCCAGTTTTATACACACACTGTAGGCTGGCAACAGGAGTGGTGCCTTACCCTTTTTTGTAGGACACAACTGGTTTTCACATCCAAATTATGAAGCAGTGGCTGACAAATTGGTACCAGCTGCACCTGGAGTATATTAAGGCTCCAGAGTGCTAGTAATGAACTGGATGTAACCTATTCTGCAGATGCACTGGCAAGTTTCCAGACTGGTGCATCACAGACTAAATTATTAGCATTTCTATGGTTTGGAAAGTGAGATTAGCTGCAATAGCTTGCTAGACTATGTAAAATTATTGTACTTGGACTTAGGTAATTTAGTCATTTATCTCAAGTAATATTATTTGAGATGTCATTTTTGCTATATCTGTCATCAAACACCAGATCTGAATGGTTTATACCTATGTACCAATCTCATATTACTGCAGCAAAACAACCTAAAGTCATTTGTAAACATTACTGATACAAGTATCACTCTGCAAAGAGTGACCACAGGGTGTTTTTCAGTAACTTTTATGTTTCCTCTTTTTCATATAATACTGCTGTGGATAAAGATGTGCTTTCCTCCTAAAAAGTAGCAGACTTTTTAGATAAAAACAAAATGACAATCTGTTACGAGACAGGCATCTCTCATGCGAATCAATACCAAAGAGCAGGACTTTACTTTATCTGAACAAAGCTGGCGGTACTTGCAGAAGATTTGACAGATGTTTCGCAGTGAAGTGAAGGCCTGAACTGTTTCATTCATTTGTCTTTACAGCTGGTGAGCGAGCAACAAGAAAGTCGGCCACTACTGAGCCCTTCAATCGACGATTTCCTGTGCGAGACCAAGTGTGATGGGGTTTCCCGCCCAGTGACTTCCAACACAGCCGGTATAGCTCTTGTTTTCGAGTCTGTAAAAATTGTTGGTAACATGCTGAAATACACAGTGGACAATTTTGTGAAAATCTTAAACAAACTGTTCCACTAAAGTTAGGCTTTCTGCTGAAAGAGTGATATGACACACAAATGTCCAATCATGCTGCAGATTATAAAGGTTAACCTCCCTACAGAACAATGTTGGTGCCATTAACTCATTAGGGACTTTATTAAGCCCTGAATGCTTGTTAAGTTGTTAGGTTAATATCAACCATGGTAACAAGTCTAGAGAAGGGGTTTTTTTTTTTTTTTTTTTGGTGTTGTTGTTGTTTTCTGGCTGTATAATGTGTCTGTTAAAAAGGCTTAAATACCACTGTTACTAGTAACACAAAACATGTTGTTTTCAACCAATATTAACGTGCAAAATAAACATAAAAGAACAAGGTTTGTCTGTAACAACATTAGGTTAATTTGCAGATAAAAATGCATTTGATAGCTGAGGTGCATAATTAACCAGGATGAGTCCCGCCATCTATGTGTTCTGTTCAGGTGGGATTATCAGGAGACAATGCAGTCCCAATTCTAACAAGGTTCCTTCCTTCTTCCTCTTTTGCAGCTAATGACTTACTGTCTCTTATGACTCACTCACTCTCCAAACCCATCTCTCTGTGTGTAATATACTTATATCCTGGTTATTATGATTTCCCAACATTATGTTAAGCCTAATGACAATATTGACACATTTTTAAGGCAGCTGGACTTTAATCTGAAAATTTCAACAAAATCTTCAGGAAATTGGTAAGAGATGTCATGCATTCATTTGTTCTATAATATTATCTCAATAGCTGGTAAATCAGAATAAATGGTTTGTTTTTTTCCAGATGCTGTTGAACTATCCAAGTGATGAAGACCACAGTAGCATCAGATACTCTAAATCTTTAAAGTTAGCTTTATTAATCACCATGGTACATATTTATACACCATACACTCACTATAACCTTGTAATTCTGAACACTGATAAGCTAAACTGATTGACTGATGCTAACAGATGCTCAATGCATCCTGGTCAATGAACTGTACCATCTCTTGAATGATAATTTGCAGAACTGGATTGCACAGCTGACATATGTCATCTCCTAAATGGCTTCTGACTGCGTTGATTCAGCCGAGAAAAATATGGATGTAAAAAAAAAAAAAAAAAAAAAAACTCACAACCTTCTGTCTTCTCAAAGCCTCCTGCTGCTCCTGCTGTCAGTGTCAGAGGCTTAAGTGAACTGGTCCCAAATCTCAGAATAAGAATTCAGTTCAGATGTAAATATTGAAAAACTTTGAAACATTTTAAATCCAACGTACCTTTTCAAACCATAACCATGAACCATGAAACTTGTTGAAGCATTTGTGATTGCTAAGTTGCTAATAAAAGAAAAAATATCAAATTACAACACTTTGAGGGCAACAGTGATGCATTAAACTGCCCCACATTGCTTTAAAATGGTCAAATAACTACATTTGCCAAGATGTTACTTTTCCTTTACAAATGAAAACATGATGGGTGTGCTTTGTATTATGTGAAACTGTCATAAAAGTGATATTGCACAACTATAAACATTCGAAATGGCTTATATGAAGATAGGAGGAGGTGACTGTTACCCTGCCAACTGTCTATCAAGACAACTGAGTTCTGGTTCCAATCAGACTCTACATTCAAGGACTTTTCAGTCTTCAAATTTGCTGCCAGTCGTGGTTGGTTCATTATTAAACATAAAAACAAAAAAAAAATATTTTTATTTTTTAATTTTTTATTTCATTTATTATTTTTAATTAAATTAAATAAGAAAAATATCAATTAAATCAATAAATTAAAAAATTAATAGATAACTAAATATAGTTAGCCTTACAAATGAAAAAATACATAGTTAGGGATCCACAATAACTTCTACCATACACAAGACAGGTAAGGGAAAACATTACCATTTAACAATTTATACATCTTTATTTGACATTACCATAATATAAAAATGACAACAAATAGACCTCTTACACACATTTTACTGTTCAGATAAAAGGTTTGTGAACTGTGGATTTGGGAGACCATTTTTCACACTGAATGGAAGTTTTCTGAGTGAAAATGAATAAGATTTAGCAAGCAAAAAGAAATCAATATCAAATGATAATGACAAGCCCAGTTAAATTGATCTACATGAGGCCGACATTTCCATTCAAAATTGAAAAAGTCTATCAATTTATAATTCAAGGGTTAAGAAGCCTGTCAAATCAATGGTCTATTCAAATGTTTAATTTATTTTACAAATAAAAAAAGACAGTTATAAAATTTTCTTTACAAAGTTGGGCAAAGATATTTAAAGATTGACAAAGTTACAGTGAATGCAGGGATGTTAGTTAGAGTCCTGTGATTTAAGTCCTACAGTAGCTGCACCAACTTTGTTCAGACTTAGCTGACCTATAATTTTCATTTCTTTCTCATTGTTTTTAACTTTTGTTTGGGATTTGGTCAGATTAATACAATAAGGATCGGGCCGCTAAAATGCATCCCTTCACATTTTAAATCAAACCTTAAAAAAGCTTTTCTGGCAAAAAGTCTGGCGCTCTATCATCACACATGAGGCAGCTGCCTTACAATATTCCATGTTGCACCAATAAACTCACCAATCGAGGCAGACTGGCCATTTGTAAAGGTTTCAGGGAGGTCTATTGAGAAGAAATGTTGAGCGGGCAGCTCCTCTCAATAGTGTAGTGTCGTTCTCACCATGGTTAGGGTATCAATCATCTAATGTGCGCTAAAGTTCATGTATTCAAGAGGAGCCTGTCATTACCATCTCCTCACTGCATTAAACCTTCAGTACCTGCAACAGATGGTGGAAAAAACTTTTGTTTTTCTTTCAGCAATTTTCTCTTGCATACTAGTTCAACTGTTGGAAAAATTTTACTTTTATGATTAAATTATAAATATTTGTCCCCTTTTTTTTTTTTTTTTTTACTTGAAAATACATTATACGTTACCTTTGCTGCTTATTATTACTTGTAGGCCTGTTACAATCAACTCCTAAACACCTAATCACATGTTTAATCTGACCACCATTAATTTTTTCCATTTTCCTGTTTTGATCTGAATGAGACATATGTTCCATGTCATTTTCCACACACTTCTTTGTGTTATATCCTCCCAGTCTCCTCATTTCAAGGAGACACATGTGAGACACCACTGCCATTTTACAAGCAGATTTTTGGTTTTTAATCCTGAAAACTGTTTAGGCAACCAGTGCATCTCCTTTTATTTTTAACTTTGCTCCTCATCTAAAGAGCATTAGGCATGGGAGAAGAGCTTGCTCTCTAATTACCCAGAGATTTCAGACAACAAATGTTCTCAGTTGGTTGTCATGAAACAGCAGCACGCCACTTATGTAGTCATGTGCCTGTATTTCTTTTAGCTCACACTCCACTAAAGACACAGTCAGGGTCCTTGGAGATGAGTTAGAAAACTTTTTAGTGTCATCAAGCAACCGCAGAATGAAATTCCTGTTTTCCTGGGGTTGCAAATTAACCCAGATTTTTTTGTGTGACTTGTGTGACGGGACTTTGTGTTTTTTGTGTGTACAAGTTGTGTATGGGACTATTACCGTGAGTTATATAATGTTTTCATTATGGCAAGAAATAATAAAAAATTACAATGACATTATTCCTCCGGGAATTATATGGTTCATTTAAGCCTGTTTGAATTGTTTTAGCAGTTATATATTCACATGAACATGACTTCCCTCAGGCTGCACAATAAATTACAAAAAAAAAAAACTCAGTCTGAAAGTTATTGGATTCAGCCGGCAGCAGAACAAGACGCTGACTTAAAAAACACACAACAAATAAAAAAAAAAAAGATCATAAACAAAAGGTCAATAAACAATATGTGAAACAAAAGTGGCTATAAAAATTAAACCTCTTGACACAAAGCTCTGTCAGCTCTTCCAACCTTGGATTGAAATTCAGAAGTTTCTCACTGGGCTGCCTTCTCCTTCCCAGAGCTCACATACGCCTGAAATATATTTAGATTTGCTAAAAGAGCAGCAGCAATTTTTTAGATGTTCATCCCAGGGGGAATACTCCAACTTAAGTACCCTTGACAGTTCAACTCAGCATGTCAGAAAATGTGTAGATCAAAATGAAAGCTTCATTCAGATAAATGAAACCTGTTGCTCTGACAAGGAGAATCTGAACTTCCATCAACAATGGTGCAAACACCTCAGTAAAGAGAAGAATAAAGTCATAGGTTGAACCAAAGATATTTTGAAGTCCGTAAAAGAAAACAGAATAAACTTAATCTAGATTCAATCTTTTTGTTTCTTTTTAATGCATGAGCCTATTTACTTAACCAATATCTTCACAAACCATTGATTAATGCAGTGCTACATTAATTTAACTAATTCTCATTAATGCTGCAACACTTAAGATATACTATAGTTAAAGAATACATAAATTAGCTGTATTTTAATGTTTTAAGTGCCTTAAGAATAACAAAACTCCTCCAAGCAGCTGACCTGACATGCCAGATGGTTTTTTCCACAAAACCAACAGGGTAGTCATCCGTAGAACCCGCTGGGAAACAGCAGCCAGTTAAAACAAATATTAAGCGCTTGTTTTGGTGAAGCATATGTCTCTTGTTGTGTATCCCAGGCTAATGCTGGAGATAAGGAAAATAGAAGAGCTGTCGTTGTTGGTTCTTGTGGGGGTGGGGGTCAGGCTGGGATAATTATTTGACAGAAAATATTCTCAGTTATCCATCTCAGTGATGACATGAAACTGTATTTGTCTAAGGATCTCATCCCACCTTCAGATAAATGATAACACAGCTCTTTAACAAAAACACAATCAAAGCCATTTTTACGTTCCTAGCTACAGCTCTCTGAGGGATATCTCCATGTAGTTATTGCATGTTTGTGAAAAACTATCAGTAGACTTCTTCCAGTTCTCTAATCCAGATAGTGCATCGTCAGTGTCTGGTTCTAGGAGGGCTAAAATCTTTGCAAGTATTATAATACTCGGTGCCATTGCTTTTAGTATTCAAGGGAGCTGTGAACTTCAACAACGTTGCCTTAGAACTTCGATCAAACAAAATGAATACGTTAATTCCACAAATTAATCTCTTTGCAATAATTTGTTAATTGTGATAGCCCTAATTTTTTAGGCTTAGAACAACACTGTTAAATTTGTATGTGAACTACAGTAAAACCTGTTGGTGCATCACTTTATTGGGTCCAAAAGGAAAATGAAGCTACACTTTGGTTCCACATCTCGACTCAAGTGAAATGATCACAATAACAAAATAAGCAGACCAAGCCTGCTGTCAGGTCGGCACTGGCCCTACCCTTGAGTTTCTATTTATTTATTTTACATTTATTTAAAAAATAATCAATAGAAACTGTTAAAATTTTGGTGGGGGTGAGGATGGGGGATATTCCCAAACCTAGGCTACTAATGTATATCTCTACCTATACACAAAACTGCTAGTGTCTTCACCATCAAAGTTTTGTTTCTAGAGAGCAGCTTTTCCAACTTGGTCTTGTGATAGTCATATTTAATAAAACTAAGTTATCATAAAATATTTGCAACAGGACAAAGACAGTATATTCAGTATATTTTGCTGTCCAGCATGACTTTTGTGCAGTGTAGTGTTTTTGAATAGGATATATGTTTTATGCGTAGTGTGTTTGTTTGTGTGTTTGGTCGAGAGGTAGAGTAGCAGCAGCCCGTGATCAAAGAAAAACATATTTTGATGTGATTATTAAAGGATGAGTTGTGATGCCAGGCATGTTTTTTTCCTAACCTTAACTGTGTTGTTTTAATACAGAGTTTTAACAAAGTACACTGTAATACATTTCCATGTTGTATTTGATGCTTCACACTAGTTGTTGCACTCATGTGTAACATAGTTTACACAACAATTGGTTGACAACTCTACATAGCCTAGTTTGTTCACCTAAAATCAAGAACTACGTTTTTCATGCATTTGTCATTTAGTGGCATTTCAAAATGTCTCTTCAAATTTTCATTAAAGCAATGAAATTGCCAGTGTTTATATTCTAGATTTCTTATGTTTGTTGTCACTTTCTTCCCCAGGTTTGTGCAGCTAACCCCATATAGAAATATTTATCATCATATATAGTGAATCTAACCCGTCATTTCTCCACAGTTCTGTCTTCAACACTGGACCTGCTAGATCTCAGTGAACCTGGTGAAAGGAGGAACAGCAAGGACAGCAAGTCTTCCCGCGGCAACAGCCAGAAGAACATCTCGCACAAGAAAAAAACTGATGAGACAGAGCTGATCCAGGTGGAAGCTGAACAGACAGGACCAAGCATGCGAACCCCAGAGAGGCGATCCATCGACTCAGGTTGATATAGACAGCAGAGTTAGGGTTGCTTTACAGTTGTTAGTCAAAATCAGTGCCATGTTCACCACAGCGCTTTCACTTGTACTTACAGCTTGCAACATGTTACTGCTTTGCAGGGATTTTCTCTAACACCACACATCCTGTGGCATCATGTAGTAGTGACACTATAGTGTTTCATGTGTGTATTCAATGCACTACATCACAGTCTGAAAAATAGTTCCTGAAAATGTTGATACTACAAAACAGCTACTACACAGCTAAGAGTGACAAAACACAGTGCCCTGTAGAGTTTTATCAGATCTATTTTAGGATGTTTACTTACAATATTTTAAAATTAAATAACTTGCCCTGCCTGCCATCAGCCACTACACCCCAAAGCCCAAAGCTATAAATCTCACAAACCCCTCACCACAATGCGCTTACAAACCCTCCATAATTCCCATCAACCCCTGTGGAACTGATCTCACACATCCTCAACATAGGCCACAGAGGGATCAAACCAATTTACTCTAATGACAGCGATCATCTCAAAAGACATTTTCAGGAAATGGTCAATTACTTTTGTATTTGCCAGCTGAAAAGGTTAAAGTCATAAGTGGTAAGTGCAAAGGGAGTCAAACCTCCTGCCAGTTGTTCTTGTTTCTTTTTTTATGAGGAAAACTGTGAACAGTTGTTTTATTATTCATCAACATCATAAACTGCAACTTTACCATTTTTCTCATTAGAAAAAAAAACAACAAAATCAAATCAAATTAGTATTTGTCCAAATTTAAAGATAACAGATTATGTTCAGGGAAAGTTTAATTAAATAAAGAAGTTTTACAATTAACTAATTTAATCAGAAATGAAGCTGTTTAGATTCATTGTTTCAGTTCAGTCTGCCAGATTATATATCAGTTGTCAACATTCATAATTCTTATCATTAATTATTTAATTATTATTACAGTTACCATTGGTTCATTGGATAAATGGGAAGAGCTGAATCCCAACCCTGAAAGAAATGGCAACAGAAAATGGAAGTTGGAGAGACGACGTTCTTCAAAAAACTCATCTAATGAGCTTCTGTGGTAGGTCTATACTATATATCAGTGGCAAAGCAAAATCATCCATGGGATCTGCATTACAACTTGTTTAACTTTTCTTCTCTTCACATTTTGCAAGTAGTCTTTATTTGCATGTATTATTTTAAAATGGAGGGGGTGTGGAAATAGGAATAAAAGTTTTAAAACACACAATGCAACATCTAACAGGGTACATATATTATAAATGACAAGAGTTGACCACACAATCATAAACGACCAAAAATAACACTCTTTTAAATGTTCTATAAACAATAAGAGGCTATTAGCATATTCTAAGAAATCTTTAAAATGA
This sequence comes from Melanotaenia boesemani, assembly GCF_017639745.1. Classification (NCBI taxonomy): domain Eukaryota; kingdom Metazoa; phylum Chordata; class Actinopteri; order Atheriniformes; family Melanotaeniidae; genus Melanotaenia; species Melanotaenia boesemani. The sequence goes on along the minus strand of NC_055695.1, from coordinate 18,237,503 downwards.
TAATCTGTGTGTCTTTAAAAAAAAATATTTAATGTAATAAAATACCACATAAAAAATTTGATTTACTTTAGAAAAAACAAAAATACGCTTTTAGAAGTGGCATGCAGACTTATAATTAGATCTAGCTGCAGTTAAAGCTGGATCATTTTAAACCTAGCATGAATAGCAGTTAGCCTGTCTATAACATACCCATCTTTATCACCTTCAGAGTGCAAAATGTTATGCTTATTATTACAGTGGTTCACAGTTACTTACTATAAAGAGTAATTTCGATCTTTACACATAACTTTAGAAAATCATTACAGCTTTAGTTAGAAATAGGTCAGACAGGAGTTTGACCTCAGCTGCCATTGCGCATCTTTTTCACATGACTGTTTCCACAAAGACATACAGAACGATCCCAACTCTACTGTGTTTGCTTCTGAAGGTCCAACTTCACCTATAGTCCAACATAGCTTTACAGTTAAAACAAAAATATCATAGAATTAGTTCACGTATTTTGAAACTGAAGTAGAATTGTTTAGGACAGAAGTTAGTGAAGTTTACATCCGTTATCTCAAATCATGCTGTGATAAAATTACATTTTTAGAACCCACAGCCATTAACATTATCATATAATTAAAATGCTCATAAAATAATAGGACATTTATATTTTCTACCAGCTAATTTTAACATTTCAATCAGTTATGAGCAGCATTGCTGTCATCTGTAAAATTACATTATACGTCGTTATCAGTGAAAAAAAAAAGTGAATCCTGCGTGTTTTTAATTTGGTTTTAATATTTTGATCACTTACAGTAATTGTAAATTCATCCACCTTTAATATAGTACATTTATCAAGCATTTTTTAATACAAAAATTTTCACTATGATGGAAGATATTTGTTAACACAAATGTTAAAAATTACAGGCAATACTTCTTCACTCATTGCACCAGATTAAAGAAACCAATCCATAAATATATGTAGTAAATATAACAAATATACTTTGTAAATTTATTTTAGCAGAAAAATGTACTTAAAAGAATTAAAATCTTATTTTTATTATTTCAAAAGTGGCATTTAGACTCAAACTTTACTTCTGTATTTCCAGTGAAACTAAAATGTATTTCAGAAATTAAAATACTGGTTCCCAAGGTGACTATGACCTAAAGAAAAGGAATATTAATGTAGTTACACTACTTGTGAAATGCATGTTGGACCTCTTATAACAATCTTCTGTCCTCTCCTTTAGGTCCATAGACTGTAAAATCCAGTCAGACTCATCAAATAAGAACACCTTGGAAACAAATACCAAAGTCGAGCCAGAGTCTGCCCTCGCATCACAAGTAAGTGCTATATGACAGCAGCAGGCAATAATCAACATTACTCTATGCTCTGTGTGTATTTTAAGCAGTTTTAAAGTTTTAAAGGTGCAGCGTGTAACAAAATCACAGCTCTGTGACAGAAAAACTTAATATTTCATCCTGTGTTTCTATTGGTAATCAATTACTTTACTAAGATAACTGTTATGTTTTATTCTCTTAGAATGGGCCATTTATATTTACTTGCTGTGGCTCAAATATGGGAGCTGCCATATTTGTGCCACCATTTTTACTATTGTGTCTCTGTATGGACAAATAACTGTGTGTGAAGTGAGAACCATCTGAACTTTAAAACCGCAGTACAAACTTTGTTTCACAGGTGCTAGAGCATCATTTGGACTAAGTAATGTATTTAAAAAGGCATATAAAGGAAGACGTACATAACTTTGAATCAGCTACCTGTAGTGTAGCTAGTATTGCACCTGACACCACTGGTGTCGCAGATAACACCATGTGTAAGTCTGGAAGAATTTTGGCCACTTACAGCCACCATCCATTCACAGTTGACATCATTTCTATGCCCATCTTTATTACTAGATGGCAGTAATTTGTTCACACTGTACCTTTAAAGATGGCTTCATATACTTCAAACATGTTCAAGCAAATGGACTTATGGTGTTGCCATTGTATTAACTTTATGAAATGATTTCATTTTAACAGCTGCATGGTAATTCTCCCTTAATATTCAAGTTTGTATCTAATAAGTCACCCTGTTGTGTCGTTGTTTACCCATCATGTTGTCCTAACACCTACAATTCTTCCATTTCAGCTCAACAGGCAGTATATTAGTGGAAGACATGTAAGCCTCCCTATGTATCCTTTCATATAACAATGAAAGACTTATACATTTGCACCAGTACAAAAGCATCACAGCATCTTGTAATTTTGACATTAAAATGCCAAAGAAAAAAAAATGAAACCAAAAGGCACCATTGAAGAAATCCTTGAGATTGTTCCTTTGTGGTGCTATGAGGTCCAAATGTCAAGCTCTTTCCACCGTCGTTGATGTCTCTGTGTAGGTCTACAAAAGGAGTCTTGTTTCCAGATGCCATTATTAGATTAATAGCCTATGAATTATTTAGCTGCCTTACTCTGAGCCCATTAGTGTTGATCCTACCAAGCTAGCTAAGCATACATCACCTTCTCAGCACTTTCATAAATAATAGATTTTGGAACAAAGATAGCAGTCCAAGATGGAGGGAAGTTATTGGCAAACAAACACTAAATTTGTTTAGCTCTGGAATTACATAGTAGCTCGCTGACGGAGGTACTGTATTACACACAGTCACATACAACTGCATGCAAAGACGAAACATGCCTTGCATGGGAATTTCATACTCTAACTAACACAAGAGTGTCCCTTTTAAAAAAAAAGAAAAAAACTAAGCTTCAAGGAAAAATCCACCCTTAGGTTCTGTTGGTGACAATGTATATCATGAGCTTCAAAAGCATACGTTATAAACAAGTGATGAGGTAATGATGACTACTTGAAGGATTTTTGTTTGTTTGTTTTCTTTTTTGTTTTGTTTTCTTCCTGTTAGATTTAAATGTGACATGATAAAAACTGAGCTTCATGATCAAAAGCTTAGTCTGAAAATGTATAATTTCCATGTTCAAGTGGCAGACTGATGCTGACGGATGCCAAATTGGATCAGAAAATGAGCAACACATTTGACACATTCTAGCTAACCCTACTTACCATTAATCTTTTCTAAATCTTTCCAGTGATTGTCTTATGGTTGTGTTTGCCAATTAATCTTAATTCTTTCAAGCTTATGTCTTGCAGTGCATTGATTATACTACAATAATACTGGACTAATTGCAAGAACAGAGCACATTTTTGGCGATTAGAGTTCAATATATAATCTTGATAAAGCAGCAACATAAGCAAATGAGGGGGGCTACAGTCAGTAGATGCAGAATTAGAGGATAGGAAATACTTTGAGCTTCTTGAATATGCTCACCAGTCAGCAATGTGGGAGAATGACAGAACAGAAGGTTTAAAGAACAGGATCAGGCAGGCATAAAAAACTGGGGATATCACAAGGGTTACGTCAACTGTGGACGTACCATTGTAATGTTAAATGAGAAAAACAGAAAGCATTTTTTGTTTGTTTTTCCATTTTTTAATTAATTTATTCTTTATACCACTTGGTCAAACCAGCGACCTTCTTGCTATGAGGCTGCTGTGCTAACCACACACCGCTGTGGAGCCCGATTTTATAATTCCTACAATATAATTCCACAAACCCAAATTAAAGAATGTGAAAATGATCACAATCTACCCAATTAAAGAAACTGGAGATCAATCAATATGTTTAAAACGTATAAGGCTGCATTTGCATACGGGTCTATTCAGACATGAGTTTCAGGGAAGCTGCTGTTTGTTAAAAGCCAAATGTCTTCTTGAAATTAAATGAAAATTACAGAAAAAGCAAAAAGAAAGAAGAAAAGTTTGTTTCTAAAATCCAGAACCAAATATTAACATTAACAGCTGATATTTCTTTGCAGGTAGTTAATTGCATTTTCTGACATTTAACTTTAAATAAAACTGAAAAACTCCCTAAAATATATGCCAAATAGGTAACAACCAAAAAGACTAGCAAGTAGCTGAACAGTAAAAATCTGTTCTGAACCTGTTGTTGGGTGGCTTTTTCCTTTGTTGAACTAAATGAAGTGTACTTACTTATTTACACAGCGCACAAAGGGTACTATAAATACACAAGATTTTCTTTTAACACTGCATGCATTTTGTTCTTTTACATGATAATGTGCTTATCTACAATAAATGTTTTAGGTGATTACTTCTGTCCTAAGTAACAGAAATTGATCTTGTATGGTGGTTTGCAGTAGAGATGGGAACTGTTACAGGTAATGGCTGAGTTGACTGCAAATGAGGGGAAACAAACAGACATAGGAGTCTGTGTAATGGTATTTGCTTGCCCTGGGATACATATAGCCATAGCTATTGACAGTAAATCTAGTGCTATATCACATCTGAGCATGAAAGAGAATCTAAAAATCATTCACTTGCATAGTTGTAATGTGAAATCATGGAAATTACTCCGCCTGACATTGGCAAACCACGTGCATGTAATTGGTCGATTTCCATTTTCACAGCCGGGCAAAGCTTCATTTCCAAGTTTATCACAGAGAATTTATAAGAATATTTCTGATATCGCATGTGCAGGTGCATGGGAATGTGCCAGGCTTGGGTGGAGGGTGAAATTGAGAGGTGCTAGATAAGTAGCGTGTAGTCCAGATGATGAGAAGAGCTGTGTGGTGGCGGTGGTTGTTGCTGACAGCAGTGATTCTGCTGGCCTTCCTAAGCATGTCAGAGGCTTTGTTGGGGTAGGGATATTTATTCGTCCCTTAGAAAGCAAAGGCGGCTGACCCTGCACATTCCCTTCCTGGCTCTTCCTATGGCTCTGTGTGTGTGTATGTGCTGAGTGAAGGTGGATGTGTAATGGATGAATGTTTATGTCATGAAATGCTTGTGTGTGGCAGGCTCGCCTAACAAAAGAGCAGCGCTGGGGAAGCGCCCTCCTGTCCAGACATCAGTCACTGGAGGAGGAGTTTGAGCGAGCCAAAGCTGCTGTTGAGGTAAGTCAAATGAATTTTGTAAGTACAACTCGTATAGGTTACCTGAAAAAAGACACAATTGGTTTTTCATTTTCTTCCAGCTGGAGTTTCTTTTATTTGTGTGATGTTGATGTCCTGATGTCAAGAATATATTTTTGAATGTAAATAAAGTTTTTCATTTATTTAGGGTTTTATGAAATTATCCCAGAACCAAACCAAACAATAGACATCAAGACTGTAGATAAACCAAAAAACTTATTTCAGTTATGAAAGTTAAAAAATGTCTTAACTTTCCAAGACCTCTTAATTTTTTGTTAGTGATTTTGACTGATTGCCGCTAATGGGAAAGTGTGTCCAAACTTTTGACTGGCAGTGTATAGATATAGATATAGATATAGATATAGATATAATCCCCATTGGCTAAAAATTTATTTAAAAGTTGTCCCCCACCCCAAATAACAAACACTAAGTGAAATTAAATGAATGAATGAATTTGAACCAAATTATTTTATTTTTATGAATACTGTTTTACACTTTCATCTCATAAGCAAAGCATTTCAAGCCATAGACACTTTTTTATTTTAATATTACATCTCCAGCACCATTGCTCACGTAATCTCTAAATTCTGAAACCCCATCTGTGATATTTCTATGTGTCCTACAGGGTTTTTTTTTTGTTGTTGTTGTTGTTGTTGTTTTGTTTTTGTTTTTTTGTTTTGTTTTGTTTTTTTAATCTCATCCAAATAATCACTTTTGTGCTTCTTAAAATGTATTCACGCTCTTGGTACAAGCTGACTGTTGAATCATGTGTGCTAAATATTCACACATTGAAGTTCATGAGATAGCCGACCCAGAAAAGTATTCACGACTCTGTGCTGGCTAACAATAGGAAGGTAAATAGGTCAGTCATTTTCTCAGCCAGACATATCAGCTATCACAAGAGAAAGGGATGTTACAGTAAGTAGAGATGGGTTCATTCATCTGTGTATTGACACACTAAATGTGTTGAGTTGTGAAATATGTTCTTTCACTATCAGGAGCACAGTAGGGTTTGCCGTGATGAAAACAGAGGAATTACACAGGTTACTTCCTTGTCTGAGAAAGAATCAGCTTTTGTTCCTTTCTGGCTCAAAGGGCTTTCATCACCTTTTCTTCTTCAAAGTCATGTTCATTTTGTAATCCAATAATGAGATGGGTAGAAAGACATTAGATTTTCTGTTAAAACTTCAATGAGTTTTTCCTCCTATGAAATACATTTGGACACTCTTGTATTTTGAAAGGTACAAGAAGCTGAGTTTCTATGTGTGTGGTTTAAGAAAAACAACAAAGTAAAGCTGTTTGTTTTTGTTTTCTTTTTAAGAAACCCCCTTTACTTCTCAATAGATATCTCTGAACTATTGGGTTACATCAACTTTGCTCAGGGTTACAGTTTACACAAATAATAATACAATAATACAATAAATAATAGAAAAAGGGGAGAAAAATGTAAGAAAGTGAGAAGAGCAGCTTATAAGGAATGGACCAGCACACTTGGGGATCCTTCAAATTTAGCAATGACGTCACATCTTGTTTGAGCCAAAAGACTCATCCACCCAAATGGCTCCAGTCTGATCTGAAGGGCAGGTGAGTGATGAGATTCTGAGATTCTCCTGGACAAGCGCCTCAGCATGGAGCATTGATTGGTAATAGTATCTTTCCATCTCGGTCGGACAGCCTAAGTGCCGGTTTCCACTCTGGACGGGCTCCGGTACAAGTGGTCAGTCATTTTGGCTTTAATTGTCAATGTCAAACCCCTAAATCACGTAATTCCTATTTAAGAAGCAGTGCGTACGCATGCCCTTTCATACTTAAAAAGAAAAGGACGGCAGCGACAGCACAGATTGCATTAAATCCGCTCACAGCCTCGCTTCCAATTCATTAGATTAAACAAGGCAGACAAACGTAAGGAAATTAGAGCCTAAAAAGGAGCTGTCAAAGAATTAGTCTCCTAAATGATATGATGATAAATGATAAGAGACTAAGTTTTATACTTTTACACATAAAAATCATTGAAAAGGAAGAGTGAAATAGCAGTGATCTAAAAGACAGAGCTTTAAATGAATTAAAAAAGCTAATAAAAAGATATATAAGGTAGGTAAATGACAGTGCATGTCAAATAAAGACACTGACAATTAATCTAAGGTGCTGACAGGTTAATACTTTCATTAAATAGCAAACCACTGGAACAGCTGGGGGCTAAACAGGGACTTTGGGGAACATTTCTTGGCTGAGAGGCTTGAGAAAGCACTCCCATGGTGGTGATAAAGATGAGATGAAGGTGACTGTGAGGCCTTTTGTTTGATTAAAATAACAGTGGGTAAAATTCATTTTTAAATTTGTAAATTTGTAAATTAATCTTGGTGCAGTTAGAGACTGCAGGGGCACTGCAACTGGAAACAAGTTAGAGATGCAGTTTTGTGATCAAAAGGTCAGTGGTTTTAATCCACAGGGCCCCTGGGGATAGTAAATGAATGATGTGTTCAACTCCCTCAGAAACTTCCATCAGAGTGCATTTAAGCTGAGCACTAAAGCCCAGCACAAGCATGGGGATGCAAAAGGTTTAACCGAGCATGCAGTATGTCTGAATTCACAAAAAATCAAATTAACCAAGATGGAAAATTAGTTTAATGCAAAGTAATACAAAATAAAAACAAAGCTGCAGAAACGGCAAAAGAGAACATGTTACACAAGACAAATACCAACACTGACTCAAGTGCTGTGCTGGTAGGATATGCAAGTCTCTTGTTTTAATATTATTTTGATTTAGAGAAACTACAGTCCTGGCCAAATGTATTGTCAGAGCAATGTTTTAAGTCACCTGCAAGTCTTTTTCTGGCTTGGTTTCTCTCACTTTCTGTTAGTCCCCCTCACAGAGCAGACAGCTCATTCTCTGCCCATCCAGAAAACTCTGCGCACATGTTGTTGTATCAGGAGAGACAGGAAGCATGACGGACAGCTTGGCTCAGAAGAAAAACAGCAGTGGATCTACTATCTGGTATTTGCTTGGGTTTGTAAAGAAGATATTAAATAAAATGTGGTTATCTGCTAAATATTCTGTAAGACCACAAAAGGTAGCAGTACCACAAATTTGTTTCATTGCCTGAAATGTCAATAGCTACAACATAAACAATGTCTTAAACTCTACATGACCACATCTCCACCCACACTGAAGAAAATGTCAAATGTCTGTCCTCCCATTAGCTGCAAAGCAAATTACTCTTTTATCTTCATTTGCCTAATGACAAAAAAGTCCAAAACAGAAAGAAGTAACAGCTGCTTGAGTTTACTTGTATCACACTAGTATCATTTTATGCATGATAATGATAAATTCAACATTTACACAAACATTTACATCCATGTTTGTTTAACAAAACAAAAATGTGTATGATTTCATAAAACCCTAAACAAACTGAAATATTAGTTATAGGCTATATCGCCCGCTCCTAATACTAACATGCTTCACTGTTGGCATGACACAGGACTCATGGAATTTAATAAATTTTTCATGTGTCTTAAACAGACGGCCCCCTTGCCTTATCTGAGAACATAACTTTACACCAGCCTTCTGTTGTCAGTATAGACAGAAATTCAGTCTGTTGTTGATGTTCTTCTTGGAAAGAAATGCATTCTTTCCTGCGCTTCTTGACACAAGGTCATTGCTCAAAAGTCTTTGTTTAACTGTGCAGAAGCATTCACACCTGCCTGCTGTCACTTTAGTGCAGCTCTGCACTGTTGGCAACCTGATTTCATAGCTGACTCCTAAAGAGGATGTTTTTGGCAGAATTGTGACATGTCCAATGGCAATTGGTGGACACTTTTGGATGTCATGTTGTACTTCTGTCCTTAAAGTTTTTAATGATCTGGTACATAGTTCCATCAGGTGCAACACCCTTAGCAGCCATTTCCTAGAATGAACATTTTTATGCAAAGCAGTCATATCTGTACTGCTTTCTTTGCTGACAGAGGATGACCGCAATTTGAACTTTGCTGTCAAATGTCACTCAAAATAATCATGTGAGTTCAGCTGACTTGTATTCACTCAAATTTTTCCCTGTGCTAATATGAATCCAAAATCAAGTTGGCTGGCAATTTTAGGTCAGAACCAAAGTACAAAATAAAAACTGAAATTTAGAACATTTTTGCTAAAAATGTTCTTTGGAATTTCGATAATTACAGCAATAAAGAAATGTGAAAAGCCTGTCATGAAAACTGAAGCAGCAAAAGTTGAGTCACTGCCTAAACATTTGGTCAGGAGTGTATATGGTGCAGCTTGGCAATTTGATTCAGTAGGTGTAAACATGTACTCAGTAATTTAACATTTGCTCCAGACAGGAACAGAAAAGGTAGTAAACTTTGCTGCTATAGCAGGTTATACTTTGACTGATGTTGTGATGAATGGACATTACACTTACCATTCACTGCAGATGCTTTAGCCATCAGTAGAAAAGTGCAAGCAGCTCCCAGCCTCCAGTAGTTAAATATGCTGATATCAAAAACCTCTGGATAGAAGGTAATCATATAAATGCCAAAATCCACTCATAGCACATTGTCCACAATAATGTACTTTATTCTTCTGTTAGTGACATTATCGGGACTCCAGCTTCATATTTTGTCTCACTGACCAAGGCATTGGCCTTCTCAATACAGCAGTGGGTGGCTCATTAACATTAAAAGGCCAGGCCAGCCCTGCTCTGAAGATGAAAAGGGCCTTTTTTGTTATTAATATTTACTGGTGACACTGCTGTGTAAAGTGGGTAAAAGTCACCCAAATCCACGTACTTGTTTTCCTCCAAAGACTCAACTTAATGCAACTCATTGTGGGATAAACAGATAAGAGAAACATTTGCACTTTTAAATTTAGGACACTTAGGTTAAACCACATGAAGTCATGTTTAATTTATTAATATAACCCAAAATTTAAATACACATTCAACATTTTATGGTAACTCAATCCAAAGGAAGGCCATACCTGATTATTAAACACAGTCAACCACCAGATCCTCCTCTCCACACTCTCTGAGCTTGGCATCTCAGCACCTGTCTTCTTGTGGTTTATGTCCTACCTCACAGGAAGACTCTTCAGAGTATCTTGGTAAGGGGGAGTGTCCAGATCACATGGACTGACAACAGGGGTGGTTCCAGGGGGGTCCAGCCAGTCCTTACTTACCTCTACAGATAAGCGTGCAGTGCGACTCTATCCTGCTTGTGCCTATGTCTTCTGCCAGGAATCTTGGTGACACGGTAGACAACCAACTGACCTTTAAGGTCCATCTTACCTCAATTGCCCAGTCTTGCTGATTTGCCAACATCAGGAGGATCAGACCCTACCTGACAGAACACATGGCACAGCTCTTGGTTCCGGCTCTGGTCATTTCATGCATTGACTACTGCGATTCCTTACTGGCAGGCCTGCCTGTATGCTCAGTTATACCTCTGCAGATGATTCAGAATACAGCAGCACCAGAAGAGCTCATGTCACTCCGCTGCTAATCGCTCTTCACTGGCTTCCAGTTGCAGCGCGCATCAAATTCAAAGCTCTGCTTCTGGCTTACAAAACAATAACCCAAACGGCTCCTGTCTACCTTCACTCCTTAATCCAGAGCTACACTCCCTCTCAGCAGTTATGCTCTGCCAGTGAAAGACGCCTAGTGCTCCCACCACAACGTGGCACGAAATCAGTAGCTAGACTCTTTTCCTCTGTTGTTCCCCAAAGGTGGAACGATCTACCACTTAGCTTAACTCTTCTACTTATCAGAATGAGATGGATAGATTTGTCCAGCTCTTTGGCACAACTCAGCACTGAATAAGCTGCATGCACTTGCGCCCAAGATGATATTATATGAAGAAATCGTTATCTTGTGATTAAAAAGGACTATTGTGGGGAGTCGAGGGGAAAAAAATTAACTGCCTCTAGCACTAAACAACAGCACCTGTGTTCAACTGGACTCACAGCAGACTACCGCTCAATTATGATGAGAACAGTATCTGCTAAATGATTGTAGAATAGAATAGAATAGAAAGTAAAACTGAGGAAACTAAGGATAAATACAACTGCAAAGGTTGTGCTCTATAGCACCTGATGGGACTCCTGTCAAGTCACATAATGAAACGTCATATAATACGGCTTTGTACGGCTGTATTTTAAAGAGGATGAAAGACTTTTTTTTTAAAAAGGCTTCACAGATAACTCAAGAGAGAATGATACTGTGTGGTTACAGATAAACTAAGATTAACAAACCAAGGTCTGCAAAACTAAAAAGTATGCCCATTAATTCACACCTCCAACCATGAAATGTAGGCTTTTCTGCAAGTTGGTCATACAGATGCTTGTGTGGGGTAAGGCATGTTTGTAAAGTTATGTAAAGCAGCTAAAATAAGAGTCATAGCTTTTGGTTCCCTCCAGTGATACACAGGATTTAAATTAACCTGCTGAAACTTGGCCTTGTTTTTTCTTAATTAAACTGCCAATGCTGGTGACAAATATACTTCACGGCAATTTAAAAAATATGCATTTCTTGTGAATTAAAAACACATCCACATGTATGCTTCATTTTCATTTGGCAAGCAATTTGTTTTCATCCTGTGGTGTGATTAGGGGTCAAATAAGGAACACAGTAAATGGGGTTTCACGACACAAACATTTGACTGTAAGTCACAAGTAATGAGATGATGAACCAAGTCACGGTGCAAACACAGGTCCACAGTGCAGTGAGAAATAATGAAAATCATCAGCTCAATATTATGTAAATGATCATAATAGCTGCTGCTTCAGAGCCATTGAGACAAGCACCAAGATAAAGATTAAAGTCAGCCTGTGAGAATTAATGCTATGCATTGATTTTGTTAAAGGACTCATTTTTTGGACAGCACATACCCTCAAATATTGATGGAAAGGGCATTAACTCTCTAATAAAAAAATGTTTAGTAAAATGTATGAAATTATGAACAGTGAGTACTTGGTACATTTAAATGTACCAGTGTTAGCTGGAAACTGATAATAGGAAAACAAAACGATCTTTAAATCACCTAAATGAAACTATCCAAGAGTCAGTGGCCAGGTTTCATTCAAACTGATCAGATGAAACACACACCTAAATTATGATAAAGATATTAAAAACATTTTAAAGAGCACCTCCATTGATTTATCATTGTCCTAATGGGCTCAGGAGTTCGAAATATATGTATTGGTACGGCTGTTTACTGTTAGACTGATTATTCTTTATTTGATGTTGCATCCCCTTTTCCATGCCGAGCGGGTCATAACATGTACGAATATTCATGCTTTATTATTAACTGACCACAGTTTAGTGAAGTTATGATAAAGATATTAAAACATTTGTTTTGCATTAGAAAACATAACTTGTGCCTTTTTTTTTTTTTTTTTTTTTGATGTTGACTCCACAACAAAGCTCCACTTGACATTGCCCTGAATTTCGTGATCCTGCACATGATTTTGAAATCATGCCTAATTGTTCGAGAACAAGTGTTGAGACCGTGTCGTTTCACGTAAATTTGTGAGATCAGGGATTTTTATTCAGAATATGAATAAATGGATATAAAACATGCATTAATGGATGTATTCTGTTTTCATTTACATCTTAAACAATTTTCAGCATTTTTGGAATTGGGGTTGTGGTAAAAAAAAAAGAAAGAAAAAGAAAGAAATCAGCTTCTAAATCAAATATAATTTATTCAGTATGCATCTACCTGAATGAAGTATATTGTGAATTTCTAGTAGGGCTCCAGTAAGGATTAAGCACTGTTTTACATGTAAACTATAATTGTAAAGCCAGGTCTTTACAGCAAATTCTGCCTCAGATACTGCACTTTCTACCAGAGCCAACAAAACAGTGGACTCCATCCTTCAGGCAATTTGTGAGCGAGTGAGCTGCCTGCAATTACCTGCCATTTCTCACCATCAAGGACCACACTGCACGCTCAATGTCAATCAAGAAGCTCAGCTCATGTGGAGATGTGACGAACTTTGACACAAACACAAGCATCCTTACAGTATTTCTTTCTGTCTTCACTTCTATATACAGTGTCTCTACACACACACACTAACTGTAAAGAGTGCTGTGGTGTCTTGATGAGTTTCTGGCTACAGAGGACTCAGTAAGTCACACGAGGCTGTTCTGCTCTGTTTGGCATTATTCTTGCCGGTTTGTTCTGCCTCTGACAGGAAGACGGCCAAGAATCATGGAATCAGCCAGCTGGAAAAGGAAAACTGTGGCAATTCATTTCATACAAGTTTTTTTTTCAGTCACGACACTAAATGCCTCTGCAGTGAAAGTAATGTGCACGTGGAGCAATGGAACGAGCTATTAAACACAAAACCCACAGGAAAAAAAATGCTAATTTATCTAAACTTAATACCAACATAACTTCTATTCAGAATTGTTTTGTAATACATTATACTGACACATATTTACCTCTCCCCTAAGTGGCTAAATTAAACAATAAGCAATTAATTTGCCAGCCAATGGATTAAAAGCTTATAAAAGCAATTATTATTTATTGGATATCAGTCAACCTACACAACCATCTCATGTCCCCCATCACTACCACAGTCTAAAATCATATTTTTCTAAATTTATTTCAGTCTGATGTCAGAATATGTCTGATTCAGCACACCGCTTGCATCCTCTCTCTTCTCTGAGCTCTCTCCAGCAAGTTAAAATCTTACCTCTTGCTCTGTTCCTTTCTCTCTTTTTTCTTCTCACTTCATCTGATAACGTCCTCTTGGGTTTTTTCAGTCAAAGTGTTAATATCCAGTTGATGGCATGGGACATGATGCCGTAATGCAAAACCCAGCTGTCAAATGAGGCTCCAGCTCAATACGGTACAGTTCCTCAGCCCTGAGACACTGCAGGGCAATGACAGGCCCAGGAATGTGCATAATGAATGTCAGTGTGCCATCAACAGGAGAATTTTAAGTCAGGAAACTGAAGTTTATCTATGTGAGCTGCACGATAACCAAAGAACCAAAGAAAGAGTTGCTCATATTAAGACCTTGGCAAATAAGAGGTTGGGGTAGAAGAGATGCCTAACCAATGTTGAGGAAATGGTGCAGCTCACATATGTTTTATTGTTCCAGATTCCAGACTTCCTTTCATAATAACATGAATGGAATAGAGTAGTACTGTCAGAAATGTAGGGGCATCTAAGAGCATAGTTTTGGACTTAAACCAAGTTAACACCTTTCATTTCTTTTTCCTTTCTCAAGTGTGTTGAAGAAAATATGGTGACCTCAATAAATATAAAAACTAATGCCTTACAACGTGGACATTATAAAACTGATTAAAGTTAAAATAAATGTATTAGCTCCAACATTACTGTGTTATACAGTGTCTATGGGCTCAAATTTCCAAGTGTTAAAAAGGAATGCTTTTTTTCAGATTTGACAAGAATCAAATGTTAAATAAATTTTTTTGACAGCTTGTCTTGTACTATTATAACAAACTAAAGTCAACTGCATTTCTGACTATAGGCAACTCAACATCCTTTAAAAGAGAATTTCTGTTTCCATGTCTGCTTTACCTGATTAGTCAGCTTTCATCTGGAACTAATTAAATCTGTTTATCAAAAATAACAAATATAAAAACTTTTCTTTCAGTGATCCTAGTTTATGAAACAAAGCATGCTCCTCATTCAGAAGTTACTGTTACGAAAATCTTTTGCAGCACCGTGGAGGCTTTTTCAGACACTCTGTATTCATGGCAACAGTTTTAAAGGGGTAGTGCACCCAAAAATTTGTTTTTTGAGCAGTAAACAACACAGTATTACTTAATTGTGATACTGGTGATAAAATTTGTATTTTTTAAATTTATTTCATAAACAGGATTTTTGTGGGTAAAAAATGGCTCATAAAAAAGTAAATAAAAAGTAAAACCAGGTTTTTATTTATTTTTTTATTTGTTTATTTATTGTGACGTAGAGAGGTTATGACATGAGAAAATTTAGAAAACCCCACAGCCCCTCCCTCCAGATGCAAACAGATGGGTCCTGCCTTGCAGGTAAAGAAAACCACGCCCACCAATGCATGTGAAGGGATGTGAACTTATATGGTGTAGATTTGCTAGTTTCAGACTTCTATTCTTTCACCAAGTTTCTGATTAAATATTCCTGAAATGAGACAGTGAGCTTTTGAGGGATGTAAGAGTAAGACCGGACTTTATTCTTTACCTGCTGATCCTCATCTGGCGACAGACAGTAGCCCAAATCATACCAGCTGCAACGTACAGCAGCACTTCCTGCAGCTGCCACAACCTGCTGCGAGTCTCCACAGCTTTTCAGAGCTGCTGGAGCTGCTGGCAGGTCAGCGTAACAGCACTAACAGCTCACACAGATACGGTTCAGGACCACCTTGTTTAAGTGTAGCTGAGGAGGTTCAGGAGGGTAAAAAGTCTTCCACTTCAAGACCACTCTATGGCATAGGTGCTTTGTGAATCTCGCTTTCCATCTTGCCAGTGAGCTGAGCTGCTGTCTGTCAATCATTTCTGCCTGTGTGTCCCACCCCACCCACTCTCAGCTCCCTGATCACCCCACACCTCCCACCCCAACCCTTGTAGCAGTGGGTGGAGTTTCGCAAAAAGTAGAGGGTGTAGTTACACTGTAAGAGGAAGTTATGCATTAAATTTCCTAGGATTTTTTTTTTAATAAAAAAAAAATTCTTAGGATTTTTTTTATTCAGAGTATCTGTCAGACTAATTATATATACATATATATATATATATATATATATATATATATATATATATATATATACATACATACATACATACATACATACATACATACATACATACATATACAGATATATAGTTACAGCTAGCATAAGTTAATTTAAAGTTTCTGCTGTACATTAGAATGATAATTTTCAGTCCGATTACCAAGTTATTTTTACCAAGTTGGTTTATTAAAGAAATTTAATTATTCACATATCTTGTAGCTTGCATCTAAAACGCCCAAGCTTTGTTTTCCTGTTTCCTTTCAGACAGAAAACAAGAAGCAATTGCAGGAAGTGAACTGGTATAACTTCAGGTTTCCCATTCCCAATAATTTTAAAATTTTCGGTCAGCAAATGAAAGAACACTTCAAATGTCAAGCTAATATAGATTTTCAATCTTCAGATTTTTTCTTTAACTAAAAACAATTAAAAACAGTTAAGAAAGTCAATACCAGAATATGATTTAGTATACATTAATACTGATTACTTTGATTTCTTTTTATGTTTGTTTATGTATTTCTTGTTATTTCCAATTAACCTGTCAGATAAATTAGAACACGAGAGTCTGGTTTTTGGTTTTTGTTTTTTTCGTTTGTTTGTTTTGTTTTTTTGTTTGTTTTATTTTGTTTGCTTTTTCTTGAGGTTTTGCACATTATTTTTCATTTAAGGCATGGATTGTCCCTTTTAACTCTGCCTCTGCATACAATTTTAATGAGTCAGCAAGTGTGGAGTCCGTATATTACAGAGCCTGACAGATGTGACATTTCCAACAGAAGGGTGATGGGAAATGTAACAAGAGCTGTTGTTCTACAGAGCACTAATCACTCATTCCTCCTGTCAACTTCCACTCTCTCCCCATCTATCCATCCTTCATACTTGCTCTATGTCCCCTCTCTACGATGTCTGTAGTCGGATACTGAGTTCTGGGACAAGATGCAGGCGGAGTGGGAGGAGCTGGCACGGCGAAACTGGCTGACAGAAAACGAGCAGGCGCAGATTCCCTCCAGTGTATCTCCACACGAGAAGGTCACTGTCGTTAAAAGGTTACACGCATGAGCAAAAATTTGTTCTGTTACTGATGTGGTCATAAACAATACTTACAGCATGTGTACTGTAAACAGTGTCTGCATTTGTTCATCCATACACAAGAAGAGGCACTCTTTAAAATTACTCCCAATTTGGAGTAATTTAGTGGTCTTAAAGGGATACTTTTGGTAAGTTTATATAAGATACTTCCCCATTCCCATATTAAATGTGTTACTTACATAAAGCTGTTTTACATTGCAGAATACACCCAGAGTATTTTCACATTTATTGCTTATGGTCAGAAAGTCCTTTAACACAGAAAACTGAAGCAAAAATATCAACCTATGCCCTTTCAAAACCAACAAGACTCCTTTGCAAAAGCATTCATTTAACATTACAGAACACAGAAGCTGATTCCTCGTTTCCATGTGTGATTTTATACTTCTAACAACTTAAATTTGGCTTGAACCATTGCTGTGACAGAAAATCAAAGCAGCAGTAGAAGAGTAATTTCTGTGTTCTGAAAAGAAATGCAGCTCATAATCACTTTTATGGTAAATAAAAAAAAATAAAGTAATTGCATCAACCATATTGGAATAAGATGTGATAAAGCTTGTTTGACACCGGTACATGTGACTTAATGTAATGCACCCTTCAGCTGACCCTCATAGCAGGAAATCACATGAGATCAGACTTCTGGGATTTTTGATTGATCCCAGCACAGAGCTAATTCATCCAGAAAAAAGCAGTTTCAAAGTCACTGAGCTCAAACACATGCAGTACACCAGGGTAATCGCAGTTTGAAAATGCAAAGTTTAACATTTAAAGAGAACAGCCAAACCCAGAGGAGCTCAACCCAGGTTTGATGTGAAGCAGAAAAGATCGATTCCTGCTGCCTAAGCTTTGCTTAAATATACAACAGCGCAGAACAGTTGTATTGGTTTGCATCTGAATGTGAAGGAAGCAAACTGACATTCTTACTGTCCCTGTTTCTTACTTTTTTATTTTTTTTATTTTTATTCTTTTTTTTTATTTTTTTTTTTTTTTGCTGACAGGGTTACTACTTCCACACAGATAATCCTTATAAGGACTTGCCTAATGCTTTTGAGGAGGGACTAAAGAAATGTCGCGAGGGAGACCTGCCAAACGCAGTGCTTTTGCTGGAAGCAGCCGTCTTACAGGACCCCCATGACTCAGAGGTGAATTCATTTAGTACTCACACATGCACACACACACAGACGTTAACATCCACTTTTCTTTTCACCCTCATCTGACTTAGTTAATCTGGGGGATATTCCTATTTTCAAATTAGATATAGTTTGAGAAAAGAAGTAGGTAAATTTATAGTACAGAAGTCTAATAGCACTTACTGGTCCACTATTCAGGATCATTTAAAGTCATATCCAGCCCATCTCAATGCGCCTTATGCTGTGTGTGGCAGAGTGCTCTGTACAGTGGTGGAGTCAAACAAGAGAAGATTTAAGATGAAAGTTATTAATGTGTTATTTAAATTGTGGAATTTGGATGACCAACAGAGCCACCTGCAGTGTAGAACTCCTGGATATAGCAGCCTACAGAGAGGAGTGTCCAGGTGTGCCATCACTCCAACCCCATGAACACAAACCTCACCACAAGCCTAAACGTGGAGCCCTTGTGTACCCAGAGCATCATACCATGCACAAAAGTGGGGTTTTCCCAACCAAAAAGAGTTGTTTACTGTAGCAAAAATACTCAAGTTGCTCTTTAAGAGTTTTTCCACTAGCAGTATGCTGAATATGATCTCATTCACACGCACACACACACGTTTCAAAAGAAGTGACCTCTTTGCAAGTTGAAAGAGCAAAGCCGTCATACAAAGTGCTTTCAGGATCCCCTGGAATATACAGAAATATGGCAGTTATTCTGAGGAGAGGATTATCCCGCACTGTATGGAACTAATACGATTCAAAAATTCCTTCCAGGGTGCTTAGTGGCTTATTGCCCCACTCTGAATCATTCAGAAATAATTTCCCCCCACATTTCAAAGAGCCAAACAAATGGCTTCAACGGAGATTAACTTCATAACAGGTTATTTAATTTTTCCCTAACACACACAATACAGAGTGATTTAGTGTCAAAATTTGCATTTTACTCAGTTTTGTTATTGTGTGGCCTCTTGTGTGGTGATCAATAGTCCTGTCACATTTAAAGTTTGCTGAGCAAAAGCTTAACAAAATCCATCTGAGCAGAAACTATTAACTACAGCAGAATCTTAAAATGTGGAGAGTATTGATCCTTGATGTTTCAAGCCATTTGGCATTTACTATTTTGCAGATGACAGCTGATAATTTAACTTAAAGCATTACAGAGAATGAAGGTAATGTAGTTACAGCTGATTAAATCTGTAGTGCTTAACTTTAATATTTAGAGTTTGCTTTATTCAAAGCCTTGTCAAAAAGTTTATGTAGTTTGAAAACAACTGAGTGTCCTGCTAGCAGAAATTTAGCCCAAAATTTTAGTCTTTAAGCAGCTTGAAGATCTTACTGTTTCCAGAAAAACAGAATAAGATTGATTCCGGTCATATCCCTTTCAGCGCTGTACACGTTATGTACAGATCAATGGACGTACTTATCAAATATGGGATAAGCTTTGTGCCGCTGGGGAGCGAATCTGAATTCTTTATATTTGAATTTAAATCATTCAATTTTAATCTGAATATTCCTGTTTGAATAATTGCTTTAAAAAACTGAATCCAAATTACCATATTTGATACTGAATCTTTGTTTTTTGAATGTGTATATTGGTAAAGTTGAAACTTTTGTATTTGAAAAAATTCATTCCCTAATTCATTTTCATAGTTCAGTTTCAGTTCTCTCCATTCAAATTCAGATCTGAAATTCAAATTCAGAACTGAAATTCAAACTTTTGTGCCATACATCCGGGACCTGATGTGAGGCAAAACTAGTCGATCGCAGATGGAGTAACTTCAGTTTTGTGCAGTTGTTCTCAATGGCTACAAGCAGAGGGAGGGCGAGGGGAGGGTGGCGGCGGGGAGAGAAAGAGACGCTAAGATCCAGGCCAGCTCTCTCGCTACAACGGCAGTTACCGTTTTTGCAGTGGCACCTGCCATTTCTGTAGCGGTAGTTACCGTTTCCTCAACGGTCTCAGCGGTTTGCCACTGTGGGCTGGTTGCAGACTTTTCACATTAGTGGTAACTCCTAATACAAGAAAAATGTGTGTAAGTTTGCACAGATTAATCTGCACCTCAAGTGACGTACATACACCATGTAGGCTATAACGGACCAGCTTGATCTTTTGCGTTGGTTTGGAAACATTTTAGTAAGTAACTCGCCGGGCTGCAGACACACCAGATCATGTCTGTGACGGCGCATCGCTGTCACTTGAGGTGCACTTTCAAATACAAAAGTTTCAACTTTACCAATATACACATTCAAAAAACAAAGATTCAATATCAAATATGGTAATTTGTAATCTTTGCAGAAGAAGTATAAAAATGTATATTGAAAACAAACTTTAAAAAAAAAATAAAAGAAATTGACTAAGATAGATGATAAAATCTATGAAAACTTACAGTGTGAGGGTCTAACACTTGGTTTAATAAAAGGCAGCAAATAGACAAGTTTTTAATCCTGATTTAAATCAGCTGAAAGTTTCAGCAGACCTGCAGTTTTCTGGGAGTTTGTTCCACATGTGAGGAGCATAAAAGCTGAACGCTGCCTCTCCATGTTTAGTTCTGATTCTGGGAACAGAAAGTAGACCTGACCCTGATGACCTGAGGGATCTGGTTGGTTCATAATAACCCAGAGGATCCTGAATGTATTTTGGTCCTAAACCATTCAGTTCTTTGTAAACTAACAGGAGGATTTTGAAGTCAATTCTTTGACAGACAGGAAGCCAGTGTAAAGATCTGAGGACCGGAGTTATTTGATCCACTTTCTTGGTCTTATTGAGGACTCGAGCAGCAGCGTTCTGGATTAATTGCAGCTGTCTGACGGACTTTTTAGGGAGACCCTTAAGGACAACGTAGTAGCCTAGTCTACTAAAAAAAAAGTACCAGTATATTTGAGTAAATCTAGTGTATGCTGCAACTTTCCCATGCACTGGTAGCAACACATTTCAGGTCTAACAGCAATGACCACTTTGAACATGCCAAAGAGGGAAGCAGCTATAACAGTGGAGATGAGAAAGACAGCAACAACTAGCCTGAGGTGGAAAAATCTGTAACACATCCAAGAAGTTTAAAAACTTTTAAGATGAGAAGGAAGATTATAGTCCAGAATAAGACAGCTATTATCCACACTGCCAGGGTAATTACTGTCTCTGCCTGAAGCGAGAGACAACATTTTCACATTGTATGTTTTTAATTGTTAATTGCACTTAGTTTAAATTTGCTTCAGGAAGTGTTGTTAAGGAATTATTTATCCCCAAGTTAATGTTTTATGCCACATTAAACTTTCAGAAATCAAATGTGAAAATATGTCTGGTTTCGTTTGTTAGCTGTCAAAACCTGAATTATCATCTTCTTTTCATCATTTGATATATGATATTAATGATTGACATATATGATACCTGAATGATTTAATAGAGTAGCTGGAAGTATCTAAAGAGCATAATCTAAACTTGTTTGTATAATTTGTAGTTCCATGTACCTTTGTTACAGCTGACAAAATATGTAACTAAATGAAGCGTTTAAATGCTCATCTGAAATCATTGGCAACATTGGTATCAACTGTTCTGTGATGGATCTCAGTGTTTGTTTTTCCCGTTTAACTGTTATATTTTTATTGTTTTCCCTGCAGGCCTGGCAAGTGTTGGGGACCACACAGGCTGAAAATGAGAATGAGCAGGCAGCAATTGTCTCCCTCCAAAGGTAATCAGAAACATTGTCATCCAGCACGATTCAAAATCGAACCTTGCTCAGACATACAGCAGTGTGTGTGTTGTACTGTTCAGTAACACTATTTACGCAAGTGCAACGCTGAGGTGTTTTGTTTAAAGATGAACCCACATAATAGCCCACAAGCTTCTACAATTTTCTGACAGCAGAATATCTAACCAAAAACAAACAGGGGAAATAATCTATTTTTTTTTTTTTTTTTTTACTTTAAATACCCGTTTTATATTAAAAGCTCCAAGAAGAAACCTTCAGTTTGTTTTAGAGTTACCAAAGTTACCCACAACATGAAGACGTTCTTTTTTAATTATTTTTCTTAAAAAAGAGGAACCCCTCATGGATGTTGATTTTAAGTCAGGTTCTCACCAATCCTTAATGGGAGGTGGCCCACTTTCATTGATATCAAAGCTGAATCCAGAAAGCAGCTTTCTGGATGTGTGATAGACAAAGCAACAGAAAACACCAGACGGCCATTCAGCAGAAAGCATCCTTTCTGTTCCAAGTTCTTCATTTCTGCTTCATTCTGTAAAATAAACATTCAAAACACTTTTTTCTGAATGAATGGATTAGAAAGGAGGGAAATAATGTAATTACAACTTACAAGAACTTTGTTTAATCCTACATGCTCATGCATATTAATACCATTCAAATCTCATTTTGTTTGAAGGGTTCATATTTTACTTTATTATGTAATCACCCCATCTGTGAAGGGAGTTGTTTGGTAGGAAGTGAGACCGGGTGTTTAGCTGGCATTAGTTCTCTTGTTACTACACAGGCTTCTCTTCAGATGGAAAGCATCATGTTACAATGCTGTTGGATTTGTTTATTTCATGAATCACAAAAAATAAAAGCTGCATAGAATACTGAACATATGCTTTTGGACGTCAGAGTTAGCCTCCACAGCTCGTTCTGAAGTGCTGTGAAAAACTACTGAATCAAAAAGGTAAATTATTTATCTTCAGATGTTTTTACAGACCCATTTTGTCCCTGAAAAAAACATCTTGTCTGGTCACTAAAATAAATTCTAGTCTAAACTGAATATGAGTGGCATGAGCCAATATTTGTGCAATCTTCACCATTAAGAGTTCACAGCAGGGGGCTGAGTTCAGTTGGTGGGAGATTATGAAGGTTTTAAGGAAGTTGGCGAAGCAGATCAGGCATGAATCTTGATGAAAGCTGAATCTTGTTTGGCTTCTCCCCTAGTCTCCTAACTAATCCAAGCCGTTCATCGAACACTGTTCCATGCTGTTTTCCTTTTCACTTACAAAAGCCAGCATAGATCTCAGTGGCAATCAGCCATATAACCGATGATGTAACCAATGATATAACACGAGCAATCATCTCAAATGCACTTTCCATTTCTGCAGTGATCGCCATGGGTGTTTTTGTCTAAATGCAAAGTTAATTCAAATCATACAGATGTGGGCAGCATGCAGAGCTGCTCCTCTGTGGGAGAGGCAGGCCAGGAAAGGTGCAGCTCATCCATCCTGGCATGGAAATCATTAGCCACTGCCTGATGTTCCTCTGCTTAGGCCTGTCCCAATTAATGTCTGTCAAATCTAAATTTCTCTTTGAAGTGTGCACATTACACTATCTTTCCTGTCCCATGCCTGGTTCTTGTCTCCATCCAGGTGTTTGGAGCTCCACCCAAATAACCTATTGGCCCTCATGGCTCTGGCAGTGAGCCTGACCAACACTGGTATGCGTCATGATGCCTGTGAGGCCTTGCTTCGATGGCTGAGACACAATCCTAAGTACAAGCACTTGCTGAAAGGCAAGAACCACCTGATGGGATCCCCAAACTCTCAGCGCAGGATGTCTTACGCTCACAACATGACCGGGTATGAAAGGTTGAGTATTTCAACTCTTTACTGACTGTCTAGTTACGATATGAATGGACTACGGTGAGACATGAACACTGTCTTAAAATTGAAAAACACATTTACTATGAGGGTCCTCTTTTATTGATGTGTGATTGATAATTCTACTGACTGGTTTAGTGATTAACCAGCACACAAAGTTTGACCTGAGATGCACCCCTGTTATGCAGCACAGTTATGCGGAAGTATTCCTTCGTAATTGGTCAGTTTGTGATAATATGTTTCCGGATTTCTGGATTTTCTCACTACCCTCGACTACAAGAACATATATGACCAGCTTGAGCTATGCCAACCCTACCGTACGCAGATGCTGCAAGGGTATAAATCCAGTTTAATCAATTAAATTTTGCATAACAACGATACATATTTAAAGATGAGCGTTTAGCGTTTAGATTAGTAGACACTTCTTCTCCAAATCAACTAACATCTGAGCAATGAGGTGGTTAGGTAGTAGTGTTAAAGGTTTTGCCCAGGACCCAACTGGAAGGTGTTAATTTAGACCGAACTGTATTGAGTTCCTTGTGAGATTCGACCTCAGGTCGAATGCATGGGAGACAGACACCCAGGTAACTGAGCTATCCAGCTACATGCATACAGATAAAGCACACAAAAGTCCCCCCACCCACTTATTCCATTTTCCACAGACAAACTTCAATCTCTAATATTACACTTGATGCTGCTGTGAGGAAGTAATATCTTGGGAATCCCCCCCCCCCCACACACACACACACACACACACACACTTATGACTACGACTACATGACCACAGAGGCTGCCACCACAGGATTCACCTAGATCGTGGCCGGCTGGGTCACCACAGCCATAAGGATGAAGTGCAGGACCCCACCAACCACCTTAACAAGGGTGATCAACCTTGCAGACTGAGCAGGCATAGTTCCCCGCATGAAGGATCCCAATAAGGACAACACTGGAAAACACTAGGGTTTAAATAAAAGTAAAGAGGATCAAATAAATCCAATAATGATAATAATAATAATGAAAATTTAAATAAATAATAAAATTTTAAATAAATAACAAATGAATAAATAAATAGAAACAGCAGTATAAAGGTACATGTAAGCATTTATATACCAAAACAATAAAACTAGAATAAAGAAAACTAAACTGGTAGACTGTTCCACAAATGTAAAGCATAAAAGTTAAAAGAGGACTCACTATTAAGAAATGATGAACGAGAGAATGGCCAAACCACTTCAAAAATCAATCATCACAAAAGTTAATCAAATTTCAAATGATCCAGATCAAACATTTCTATTTGATTATTACACAATTTAATTGTGGTGGTGTGTACCGCGTGCTCTCATGACAAATGCATCAATGAGAGAAAGTCAATAAGCTGTAGTGGTTGTAATAAGCTAACAAGGAACCAGAAGCTCATCTCAGCCCCAATGAGTAGCTGACAAACATAACAGATCACACTGTACGTTGTACTCCCAAAATCAATATCTTTACTAGCAGTTTCAGAAATTCATTTGTTTCACTTAAACTCAAAAAGACTAAACTTATTTCAAGGTCTCCCGCCACAGCTGGAATTGGTTTAATTTCCCTGGCGAGATGCCAGACTTGGATTTACACATATCTATCTTGTCCAATAGTTCTCACTGTTGTAGAAGGAAGCCTGTGTGATGTTATGGATGAGGTTGTTAGGTATATCAGATTTAAAAGGCTTAATTCTTCTCCCAAAGTAAAGAAGAGCTTTATCAAATCATTAATCGTCTAGTCGGTGCAGAGAGATACAGGTACAACTTAATTACAGTGCTCTCCCCCCGAGACTGTGCAGGATCAGCTGTTTTCATTTTGCTCCACAGTGCAGCCTTCTCTCTTCAATCTTACTGTACACTCCTCTCATCCCTTCAACCTCCTTTTCTCTTTTTGAATATTTTGCTTTACCCTCCATTATTTTATTAAACTCAGCTTGGTGGAAATTTAAAGGGATTAGACTAAAAGAAAAGACCAGATGACCACAGAAAATCTAATAATTTGATTGTTATTTTAGCTAAATAATAATAATAATAATAATAACAATAATAATAATAAATTATCCTGCGCCAAATGAATTGTACTATCTGTGGAAGCGGACCATGGTCCTTTGAAAACTGCAGTAGTGTGAACGTGACTTTAGTACCCATCATGACTGTATGACTAAAAGCTGACATGCAGCACAAAGCACATCACAATTCTACAATCTTAAAGATTGCTCACTCAGCAGCTTTAAGTCACACTTATTTGTCTATCCATGTGTGTGTGTGTGTGTGTGTGTGTGTGTGTGTGTGTGTGTGTGTGTGTGTGTGTGTGTGTGTGTGTGTGTGTGTGTGTGTGTGTGTGTGTGTGTGTTCATAGCTCGCTGCTACCAGAGGTCAAGGAGCTCTTCCTGGAAGCTGTTCAGCACAACTCTGACAGCATTGACCCAGATTTGCAGACAGGCCTCGGGGTGCTTTTCAATCTCAGCGGAGAGTTCAACAAAGCTGTAGAGGCCTTCAACACGGCCTTGTCAGTACGACCTGAGGTAAGAAACCCCTCCTATAAACATGTTAATACACACACACACATGAAACATGTAGATTAAACATGGAGGAATAAATCAATTTATCTCATTATCCTGAGAAATCGGCCCACTGTTTTCTTGAGATAGCTACCTGTTGTAACTTGCTATTATGCGATAACTAATTTTGTTTTCCCAAGATCACCAGATGATTAATGTGAACTTAAGATAATACTTTCATGTGTTTTTTTGTTTCCCGGCAATGACGTTCCTTAACTAACAAAGAAAATTCTCTTAGTTTATCTGTTTTTTTAAAAAAAATAATTACCCCGTCATGAGATAACAACTTAAATTATTCTGTCATTTCAAGAAAACAAACCTTGTTACCTAGATATCAAAGTAATGATGCTAAAAAAAGGAATTCAAGCAAGGCCGCTCTCAGCTTCCATAAAACAAAACACGTTAAAAGAAAACTTGGTTACTTATTGGTTGGATTTAGACCAGGGCCATTAAACTCTGCCACTGTCCTGCAGGTTTTAGATGTTAAAAATGTTAATGGTCAGGTGTGCTGAGGCGAGGAAACATCTAAAACCTGCAGGACAGTGGTCATGGAAGACTGGGATTGAATAGCCCTGGTTTAGGAAATTACATTTCCTGGTTAGGGTTAGAAAATGTAAAGTAGTTGCTTATGGTTAGAAAAGAATCACAGTTTGAACTAAAATAAATGTTTTTGCAGCGTGATCACACCATTTTTTTAAAATTTGCATGTAGCTGCTCTCAGAACGACTAGAAGTCACGTATTCCAGTAATGTGGTCGTAGTTTCTTATGTTCACATTTTTCTGCTCTCAGAAAATTTCAGTCTCATAAAGACAACATGTTAATCAGCAGTTACTAATTTTAGCCTCAGTATTGTTTGACAAAACCACCAAACATGATGTCTTTACTTTGATTTTGCTGTTTGTAAAATGATCACATATACAACTCAAAGCTGTGGTTCAATGAATGTGCAGCTGCCACTATTGTAACACGGCATACACAGAGGAAAATGAGTTGAGTTGAGACGTCACCTACATCTGCAGATGAACAGAAACTATATTCTGTATATAATGTTATCTTCTCTGCTGTCAAAAATCAACACATAATTAATATGCACACATATTTTCGACATTATTCTCCCACTAATTGTGTTAAAGCTCAAAGTCAGAGATGGCTCAGAGCTATGTTGGCCTGTTATGATGACTGTAAGCCAGTGAGTAAGTTTGTAAG
Source organism: Melanotaenia boesemani (assembly GCF_017639745.1). Taxonomy (NCBI): domain Eukaryota; kingdom Metazoa; phylum Chordata; class Actinopteri; order Atheriniformes; family Melanotaeniidae; genus Melanotaenia; species Melanotaenia boesemani. The sequence continues at coordinate 18,210,221 of NC_055695.1, read as the reverse complement.
CTAGTGATATGCTCTGGTTTACTTGGAGAGAAGTAACATGTCTGGCGTCTGGCCGCTGGCTGATTCCAGCAGGGGCCGTAATATGTAAATGATGTAAACTTTGTGTCTGTCATTAAACTATTTATGGTTGTTGAGAAGTTTTTTTTTTTTTTTTTTTTTTTTTTGTTTTGTTTTGTTTTTTTTTTTTTTTATCAAATTCTGACAGTTGATACATTTATAAGTGTTACTGTCAGTTTCCCCTTTACAGAAATTCCCAGTGATGCTCGTTGTTTGCATGTCTGAGCTGGTAGATGTTGATAGGTTATTACCAACCAGAATTTTCATTGTATATTATTGGGGTTTTTTTTTGTTTGTTTTTTTTTTTATCATTTTATACCTAATTTTGACCTCTGAAACTGTTTTGTGTCTCCACAATTACGTAGTTGTCCTCTGTATTATTATATCTGCAAAAGAACTAGTATTTAACATGGATTTTGCTTCCTGGGAGAAAACCTGAAACCCAGGTTGCATGAAATTTTATTGCAAATCTTCAGAGCAATAGTGTTTATAATATGACAAAGAGCAAGATGAGTCATTAAAAAAAATCCTGCACTATAAACACAAACAGTAGACATGAAGCCCTGAAGCATGTACACACAAAATGGTGAAATGGAGCCTCAAATGTCACAAGGGAGTTCATGCAAACAGATGCAGTGAGGCACGCCAAACTCTCACAGCAACATGTAAAACAACCAAAATCTGAACTCTTGTCTGTCACACGTATGTTCCCTATCCCTATCAGGATCCTGCACAAGAATTTGAGGGTAAGTTATTATATTTATTCAAAATCACAGGCATCCTATTGGAAAGCAAGATTCTTTTTTCAAATACTCTGATATATTAAAACTCTACCCACACAAGTCCCTAATGTATGAACAGGAGCAGCTAAGAGCTGCAGTTTACAAGCAACGAGATGCAAGCTGAATGCCAGTAGGTGACGTTAAACAGATGTATGAGAAATCTTTTCAAGATCTGTATATCTGATGTCTGACAACAGTCCATTTTGTGCAAGAACATGACACATCCGCAGGCACTATTCGAATGCAACAGTGCAGTTTCTTGGAGAAGCATTACAATGTCATGAAAAATATATAAAAGAATAAATCATTCCCTTGAACTTGAATGAAGAAGGAAAAATACTTCAATAATAGTTACTCAAGACATACACGTAACATAAATGTTAGAGAAGGCAACTAAAAGCATTTTCCTACACAAGAATGCAAAGACGCTGCATGCAAAACACCCACAAACACAACAACAAACTTTTCATCCATTTCTTTGATGCAAATCAGTCTTCGTGCTTCCAGCGCTGTCCCAAGCCAGCATGAATATTACTCAATGTTAAATCCAGTCTCCCACATTTGACTTGGTAATATCTGCTCCCCTGCTGCAAAAACAGCTCTGAACACAAAAGGGAGATAATTATACCCTGCTGCAGGGCTTAACCAGAGATGAAGGACCTCTATACTGTAACAGACCACTGACCTCTGTATGTTCCTCTTTGGCTGCAGGTGGGAAACAATGGCAAGGACATCCAGTATGATGTAACTCTGCTCTCCTTAAATTACTCTTTTTGGGATACTTTCCATCAGAAAGCTGTGTAGTGCTCCAAGATGCAACCTTATTATTTGGTCTTCAGGAAATCAGAAGATGATAGCTTGCTTTTTCAACACTGATTCATCATGTCATTGCTGATTCATAGTTGAACAATGAACCACTCACCTCTGATTTACTTGGCCTTCTATCGAACGTTTCTTAAGTTCAAAGGTGTAAAGCATTAAAGACTTGATAATTAAATTTATAATAATTGAGAGTTGCTTCTGATAAATATCCAGTTAGTATTACAAAAGAACAACTAAAGGGAAGGAATCTTATAAGCTGCTGTGTTTTGTAGACATGCCTAGAAATGTCTACATAGGTCATATTGTGTAGGATGACAGCATCCAGCAACACACATTTCAATAAACCTTATAAAAACAAGATTTCATTATGACAAACCGGCAACTTTGAAAAGCCCAATCCTCATCTTCCATCTAGGACTACTTGTTATGGAACCGGCTGGGAGCCACACTGGCAAACGGTGATCGGAGCGAGGAGGCAGTGGAGGCTTACACGAGAGCCCTTGAGCTACATCCAGGGTTTATCAGGTCCCGCTACAACCTGGGCATCAGCTGTATCAACCTGGGGGCACACAGGTGAGCGACCCTGGGTTGTACGAGAGTGGGAGAACCACTCTACCATGGTTTGATGCAAATTGGCAATATTATAACACTAATATAATTTTTATTGGGATTTCTTTGCTAAATATATTTCATTTTAATCAGCGTATCTTGTATTTGTTGTTGCTTCCCTAGAGAGGCGGCCAGTAACTTCCTGACTGCCTTAAGTCTTCAGAGGAAAAGCCGAAGTCGCCAGCAGTCCCACCAGGTGATGTCTGGAAACATCTGGGCAGCTCTGAGGATAGCTTTATCCATGATGGACCAGCCCGAGCTCTTCCAAGCTGCAAACATTGGTGACTTGGATCTTCTCATTCGGGCCTTTAACTTAGACATTTGAGGAAGGGGAACCATCTTCTCCATCTCTTATTCTTTCATTTCGAACCTACAGCCAAAAGCCCAAAGTGCGCATGTCAGCATTGACGTATGTTCAAGACAATAGCGTGTTCTTATGAACATAAATAATTTAACTGCAGTCATGAAAATGGTCATATTTTCTGCCCTTTAGCACCTTGGATCAGTTTTGAGGGCCTCTTCTTGGAGTGATGACTTTATGATGGAATTTGCACTGCAATTTGTGATTTCCCCAAAGAGCACAAGGACGGGCAAAGATTGTACGAGCAATGCCTTAGAGAACACATCAATTAAAAACTGACTCATCCAGTGGAACAGAGCTTAGCCAGGACAGTTTTAAGACTCCCACATAGAAACCTTCACAAGCTGTCCGCAGCAAAAAGATGAGGACTGGAGAGAGAAACTATTGATTTGAGATTGCCTCCACCTCCAGAAGCATGGATTTCACACAACTTGGAGCTTCACATTCTGTTCCTGGCTTCTTCTTATCCCTTGTAAATGGAGAGTTATAATACTGCATGTATAAGCATTTTCAGAAATGGATACTTGTTTCAAAATAACCAATTTGTAGAAGTTTTCCCTTTGCACTTCAGCCTAATAGATGACTTCCTTAATCCAAGTGGAATGTGTAAGCCAGGTTGTAAAGCCTTACTCAGATGCATGCGACCAACAATATTTATTTATACTATTTTTATGGCAATACTAAAACATTAAGCCATGTCCTGACTGGTTTTTATTTCATTATACAACTGCTGTCTTTTGAACTTGAAAGTTTTTGAGCTAATAATTTTTTATTTATTTATCTATTTATTTATTTATGGTTTTGGCTCTCAGCTTCTGTTTGTTCCCTTTATGCTGACTGGCTGGTATCACTGATCTGTAAAACCAACATTATTATTTTTTTTTTATTATTTATTTATTTATTTTTTTTTTACTTTGTCAAAAGTTGTTAAATGTTTGAGAATATCTGTCATTCTCCTCTTCAAATGTATGGGATTAATTCAGGGGCTCCAAACTACTGGTGTACACGTCATAGCTTAGTTTTTATTTTTGCTGAGTGCATTCATTTTAATGCAGTATGATTCCATTTCATTAGAAGATGTGTAGTTTGAAGCCAAGACCAGAGACGGCAGCTTGGTGAATTTCCTAATGCAGGCATTTGTATCTGCTGTGCCTCCACATTTAATTAAATCTGTTTGCCTCAGCCATGATGCATGATTTAAATATTTCCGTTAGGTCTGGCTGAATAATGCACATAAATGAAAAAGACTTGTTGTTTATTTTTATTAATATGCATCTGCAGGAAATATTCTTGTATGAAATGTAGTGCTTCTCATCCTGCAGATACATTTTCCGCACCATCTTGAAGCTCTGTTTTATAAACATGCTTTTTAGCTGACTGCCTCTTGTGCGTCACAGTTGCTAGTTTGAAAGTCACTCTGTGAACTGAACATCATGTTCCTTGACGTGCAGCCGAGTAAATGATAGATAATCTGCTGTACTGTAGAGCTCAGCACACTTCGGTCTTTATCAGGTGTGTCCACAGCCTGGGTGTGCTGTAGAAAGTGTGTTTTATTGTAGGCTTCTATGCAAAAGGTCATATTTCATGTTGCCATTCTGAAATGTCGGTTTGTCCCTGTCTGCCTCAGTGGGCCAAAGGAAGGTGTTGATTGTGTGTTTTCGAAAGAATGCTATCACAGGGGACCAGAGGCCAATATGAGAGCCATTCATCTTCCAAACTGTGTGGTTGGGATGTCACAATCTCTTAAGAAGAAGTGTTTCATCAGGAAACTGGAGGACAATAAACATCATCCACCTAAAGTGCAACCTTTTCCTTTTACAAATCTGTTGCATAATAATGTGTATTTGTGACCTCAGATGCAACCACCAAATTCACTGCCATACATATTTGCTTACACTGCATTTGTTTTGGTTTGTATTCACTCTACCCTTTCAAAAGGAAGCAGCTTGAAAACCAGAGCTGCTGTCAGTCTTTTAAGCACCAGCACAAGGACCAATAAGATAATGTTTAAGGTTGAAAATTATGAGCATCTATGGCAGACAGTATATTTTAAAAAATGTCAAGGATTTTGTGGATAACCAAGAGGTTTTACCGATTAAGGATGTGCTGAAACAGATCAGTTGCATGCCACTAATAGTTATTGGGGGGGTTGGCAGTGGACTGGTGAAGGCAACATGGTCATTGGAGGTGCAACTTTATTCACTCAGATTTGAATGATATTCAGTACATCCTGCTATCTGGTTTAGTAATAATTATCTGAAAAGAAAAACCAAGTAAGTTATTTTTAGCAGTGCTTGTGAAATGGCCCAACCAATAGCAAGGGGACTTTATTAAATGACATCATCACAAATCAAATTTATACAACCCACTGGTTAGGTTGGAAGCAGAACGTACATCTAGGGAGGTAGATTTTAAAGAGATGGGGCCTAAAACAGACATTTCAGATAAGGTGCTTCAATGTACAGTGTGAGAAAAAAAAAGAAAAAAAATATTAAGCATTCAAACATTTAGCTTAAGGCTTTAGCTTAAGGGAGAGTAAGTACACGTCCACACATCTACGAGTATTTTGACAAACATATATTTTTCTTTGTGTTTTACACCTTTCATCAATAAGCAAATGTCGTTCTGGAGCACTGAGAACGGATTTTTGGGATTTGCGAGAAGTGATCATTTCTTTAGTCAATCTTCTGATTGACCAGCATGGCCTCAGGAGCTAGGAGGGATCACCACCTTTTGGTTTGGCCCCTGGCAGTGTTTTGATCATTTCTGTGTGTTTTCATGTGGAGAGAGATTTTATTTTCAGGAAAAACTTTGTGTTTTTAATTGTTTTGGAAAAAAAATCTCTGTTTTGCAACATACCCATGTGTGAGCATGAGCATCATATGAGCTCTTTTACATTCAGCATCACTGATGAGAGGTATTGTTTCTCTAATGACCTATTAAATTACTTCAGTTTTCCCCAAAACTGCTAAGATGCCATCGCCCAATCTCAGTTTGTGGCAGTAGTGCTGGTGGTTCTAAAAATAACTCCATGCTTTACTTAAACATCAGTTTAAGTGTTTAAAGGTTGTTGTTGTTGTTTGTTTTTTTGTTTTTTTGTCAGTTAACTTGCATCATCTACTAATTATCTCGAATGTTATTTTATGTTATTTGTTGGTGGAATAAGCTCAAAGAGCCTCCAGGGTTTAGATGTTTGCCTTTTTTTTTTTTTTTTTTTTTTTTACAGCTGCACAAGTTTCTTCTTACATCTTTTGACAGTGAGACTCTTTACAGTCACATACAGTGTTATTGCTTATGCTTCTGACAAAAGGCACAAATCATCACCATGTTTGTTGAGCACAGTCTACCATCCAAATGTTCATTTTTGCACATGCAAAATAAACCTACATCCATCTTTATCTGTATCCTGGTAAAATATCCAAAAGATTCTGTCAGGCCATCATAAAAACATCATCTGGTCTCACATCATCCTTTCTGTCAACACAGCTGCAGAAAACATGTCTAGTAACTTCGTTATTTCCTAATCAAATCCAGTTTTTTTTACCTGGTTTTAGGCCTTTGCTGTTTTGCTTTTCAAAATGCAGTTGATGTGTTGAAAATGAAAACAAATATTTATTTTTCTAAAGGGAAGTTGAAATTGCCAGCTTGAAGTCTAAACGTCTACTGTATACATCACAGTTTTAGTGCATTGATAGGATGGCTGGTCAAATTTTATTTATGTAGAGCAAACTGCTGTATTCTTCTCAGGTGAACTGACTTGGCTTAACGCATGCTCTTGAGGACAAGCTTGAGGCTGATTGCATGTGAGATTGTCTGTTTATTTCCTTTTTTTAGGTATTTTATTTTTTATGCATGTTAGTGCTTCTTTTCTGCTCCCACTAATATATATAAATTAAGCATATAATGAAGTTTCCTTGCAATATTTCTACAATCCACTGCAACCTTGATATGAAGTAATGTATATATTCAGTATTTATTCAACAGAAAATATTGTTTCTTGCATAGAACAGGCAACGTGTGCAAGGCTCAAGCAAAGAAGAGAACATAGGGAATAACACATTTAATCTCTTCTCAGCGTATGTGAGCTTAAGTTCTGAACACACAGTAGGACAGTTATATCCTGTAGAAATTTTGTAATTGCAACTTCTACAAATTGTGAACACACTGGTAACCACTGCAGGAGCCCCCAACCTATGAAACTTTCCAGCTAATATTACAGCATTTGCCTATTGAATACTTTCTACACCAATGCTTTTAATGTCTGCAAACATCTCTGCTACTGTTGTGTTAAAATATAGTTTAGAAATAATTATTTGGTTTAAAAAATACACTCAGTGAGGGCTGGGCAATATATCGAGATTTTTTCAAACATATTGAGACTTTTTCACTGGCGACATAGAATGAGGGAATATTGTTTATACTGTGATAGCGTGTTTTGAGTTAAAAGTATGTTTTTGTTTTGCATTTTGCACCACTGTATTTTTGTTATGGTCATTGAAAAGTGTTTTTCATTTATTTTGTTTTAAGAGCATTTAATAAAGCTACATTAATTTCAGTCAACTGTTTTAATGCACACAAGCTGCTGATCCTTAATAAAAGTGCATTTAGCACCCAAGGCTGTAAATTCAAACTTTCTCTTTGGTACCTTAACAAAAAAATTATATTGCGATATAAATCGCATATCGTGATTCAGGTAAGAAATATCGAGATATGAAATTTGGTTCATATCGCCCAGCCCTTCCTACAATCGGTACCACTTTGTCACGGTTTTGCTCATAATTGATGATATTATGTGGTAATCTTCCATGTGCTCATTTCTCTGATGTCAAAATGTTTTTAGCTGCATCATAGGTTGGGGTTCATGATGGTTATTAATCCATGTTGTGTACCTTTTTCCTCTCACTTCTTTAATTCAATGTGTATCAAAAGGATTTGTCCTGGTTTATTTATCAATGTATGAAAACACATATGTAAACAAATGCTATTTTGATGGATGATATTAGAAAATTATATACTTTATATACAGCCATTTATTTATTAACACACCTACTATAAACAATATTACTCTCCCTGTATAACCACAAGGAAAGCATTAGCACCTTTGAAATGTACATTATGAAAGCAACCTTTTAAAATAAATTCTTGTTATATATTCCTTGCTCTTGTGTCTGTATTTGTTAATGAAGAGGCTAAATCTCAACAAAGGTGTAGTTTATTAAATTATTCAAACATTGTAAAGTAAACAGTTGCACTGCCCTGACTATTCACGTACACTGAAGTCGTAATTGGATAAATGTCTACATTACAAAAGTTAACTTAAAATACTCCCTCAAAGACAACTAATGAAAATTGATGAAATGGCACAAATTTGTTTGCAAAAAGGCAGCAGAGTAAAAATAAGTACATTTTTGACATTTAGTTAAATGAAACAAAAGAGAATAAAACTCACTTAAGTACAATTCTACAATCCAAATGTCTAAATGTCGATGTTGAGTGCACATGCTGACAATAAAACGGCTTTTTTTTTATGACAAATTGAAATATTATTGTTGAAGAAGAGTGGAAGAGACCAACCTGAAGGGAAAGCCATAATGACAAGACGAAAAAATACAAAAGACAATACTAGAACAAGGAGGAAGAGAGGAACTATAAAGGTGCTAAGATATAAAAGACATTGCACAGAATATCTGGACACATATGACTAACAATCGTTAAGCAAGACGAAGATCTAATCATTTATCTGCTGATCTTGAGGAGCAGAAACAACACTTGCATAGAAACATTCAGTACAGTATTCCCCACTGCATAGACAAACTCTGCAGCAGTTTATTAAGAGGTTGAGATTTGTGTGAAGTGAAGATTTGCTCAGGGAGGTTCAGGCACATAGTTGTTAAAGGGGAGCAATGCAGAAATGAGAATTTATTCAGTAGATATTTATCTTAATGTTATCTTCTTTGTAAAGATATTAATCAAGGAAATACTCATGACTTTAGATGAAGTTCTGGCTCTTAATCATATATTTATATTCCAGTCACCAATTTCCAGTTATATGTTCATACATTTTTTTAAGAAAAACATACACAGGCATTCAATTCAAGATCATCTGGCAAATAAAACTGTTCTGGACATACTGTCATGGTATGGAAGCGGAGGATAATTCCAGCACGGGGTTAAGATGACTAAACAGAAAAAGGCCATTTGTGATGTTCCTGGTGGGGTTTTTATTATTATTATTACTATTACTAAAGCTGGAGAGAGGTTCAGATTACAGTGAGCACCATAAAGTTATACATTCAACACTGCATCAGATCCATTAGCACATTCATTGTAGAGGAGATGCAGGTTTCTTTGCAGCTATTATCATACTGTTAGTTCAAGAATGTACTTGGATGTAATGCATATTGCTCCAGATATGGTTAATGTTGAGATGCATAAACGGACCAACTGACCCGAAAATTGGCAACAAGTCAAAGAAAACATTTATTTTACCTTTTGGGTCACAGTCTGAATCTGTCAAGAGTGATAAAGTAAGCAAACTGCAGCAGGTGCAGCTGGGGCAAAGTATGTTCAGCACTTTGTTCAGTAGCTGTTGTTGTAAAGTGCTTAATAAATAAAGTTGGTTTGACTTGACTTTGCTATGCCTAGAATGCAAATAGTTTGCAATTTGGGCAAGAAATAATGAAAAGAAAAAGTTGCATTGCAGCGTTGAGAACTTATATTTACCTTACATGTACATTACTGATATAAAAATCATCAATCAAAGCCCATATTAACCAAATGCAATACTGTAAGAGGATTAACTGCTTTAAAAGTAATTAAATTTAATGAAAGGTGTCACATTCATTTGATTGTAGTGTGTAATCTATATGTTAAGAGTCCACTTTTACAGCACCAGGTGCAGAATATGAACTTGTTAAAGTCAAAAAGTGCTTTGGAAAATTAATAACTTCACAACTCAGCCAGTGTATTGGGGAGTATTCTCTGAGTAAACCTTGGGCTGTATTGAGACATTTAGCCAGAAATATTCAACACCCATTTGTAACCCTCTGGTTCTTTCCTTCATCCCCAAACTTAAAGGGACATTGTGTAAGAATTACTTCCATCTAACGTTGGAAATGTGTATCCCATTCTAACACATAGTGCATTCTAACGCCTCATTTTCTCAAATACCATATCGCAACAAGTGGTAGCCACTGTGTTTCAGAAAGCCTCGACAACACCGATGAAAGCATCTCATCCGATAGTTCATGGAGTGTTCAATCAGGTGAAGAGGTTTGTGATTTCATAAATATTAAAAAGCACATCCCATCAAATTGTCAGATATTGTTCCTCTGTGTTTAGAAGAAAGAACGGTTCTCAAAGGGGGAACAGATCTCGATGGGGAAACTGGTCACGATACAACACTGGCTTTTTGTCACAGTAAAAGCAGGCTTATAAAGCCTTCCCACCGGCTTTTAGTCCAGCTTTACTGCGACTGAAAGCTAGTGCTTACCGTGACTATGAAAGCGACTGAAACCACGTAAACTTACACTTCTGTACTAACAAGTGTGGTGTATTTTAGCAGAAACTACTGTTATGCTGCTCATGGTAACAAGCAACAGTGTTAAACCAAACCGAATGAAAAAAAGTTAGCTAGGCTAACTTAGGCAGTACCGTTGACTTACATGCCAAGGAGAAAGTTGGCAACTTCAGTATCCCTTTTAAAATCTTTCTCCTTCTTGAGCTCCTTCCACTTGGGGCAGGCTAGCATGATGTTAATCCTCGTTTTTTTGTATCGTCTGGTCACGCTGCCTTTTAAGTCCCCTTTTTGATTTCTTGGCGATAGTGAAAACAGCTCCCATGCTGCTGCTGTTGCATATGCATGGTCCTGCGTTTTTGTCAATAACAATTTAACAGATTTTCCAACTCGCTGGGGTAGTAAGCCACTCTCGTTTATCTTCTTCTCCCACATCTCAATCACTGTGCGCTGGTTCGCAGCGGCTGTAGTTTCAAGATGGCAGACCATCATGGCACTTTCCTACCAGCTTATCTGTCATATGTATGAACAAATCTAAAATTCTTTGCTTACAAGAATGTGTTAGATCATTAGCAGAGGTCATAATACACCAATGGCAACACATGCATGCAGACATCGATTTTGGCCAGTAAACAACAGAAAATGTTACACAATGTCCCTTTAAACACAGTCTGTTGTTGGATTTTTTGGTTACAAAACGAAACGTTTTCATTCTTTTTATCATTCAGCCACCGCACAATGAAAAACATTCATTGTAATTCAAAATAAAAAAAGGAAAAAAGCCACCAGCAGCATCGTAAATCTTGTCTGTTGTTGCAGTTCAGAGCTGGCAGTGAAGCATCGCCATCTCAGTTTACATTTATAAAATGTAGCACTTTGAACGTAGCTGAAGGCAAAAAGGAGGAAAAACCAGATTTGATATGTGATATCACTTTGTGTACAGAGCAGTCCAGAAGTAGAAATTGCACAAATCCCTCCTTACTTACACCAACAAGTTTGCCTTTTTTTTTTTACATAAACATTTAAAGCATAAACACAACAAATGCACAAAAAGCACATTGCTCTCCCTTTTTATACCAGTAATCCTAGTTGCTCCTGAATGGCGTCACAATAAGGCGAACAGCTGGTCTGCGAGGTTTCCATCATTTCCACTGTTGTTACAGATGTCTGTCAGTCTTCTAGGTGAAAGACTGGTTATTTAAAGATTGCAGGGAGGAGGGGGACAGTAACTTTAACTGCTAGACAGTCGATGGTAAAAGTAGATGTAGCCCAAGTCCTTCGGAGGTCTTTCTGACAAGCACACTTTATGGTCGTTGTAAATCACCCACCTGCATCAAACATTTAAGAAAGGTATGCTTCATCTTTTTTTTCTGGCGAAAGCTGTCAAAATGTTATTTATGTAAATCTATGTGGAAAAATAAATTGGACTGTTTTTCTACAAGGTACAACATTTATTTTTTTAGCCTTCTAATGTCAAACATCAGTGTATTTTCTTAAAACTCTTAACCATTTTGCAAAGTCATTTCAAAGAGAAAAAACTACTAATAAAAACTGATCTCATAAAAATCAATTAATGTGATGTAGGAGCACAGTCTGAAACCCACCTTCCCTCCTTTTTGATGTGACAAACATAATGTCCAGACATGGTGGATGCTCCCATGTGGCTGATGAAGGCAAAGAGCTCATAACCTGAACAAGAGAAAAGCCACAGCTAAAATGACGCATTATGTAAATTTAAGGCAGAAATTTAACTTTTTTTCCTCAGACTCGCATAACAAATGAAAAACTGCAAAATATGTCAATCTACTTAAATCAACATTCCATGTTGTTTATTTTAACAAACCATCAGTGAAAATTTGACTTAATATTTTTACACAGAGAAGACATTATTGTACAAACTAAATTATGGCTATATTTCCAATAATCCTTTTATTTAATGTTTAATTTTAGAGCTAATTAAAATAATTATAATTCAATCAATTTTTTTAAATTAAAAACATCTATATTTTCTTTAAAGGACATTATCTGTAGAGGGTATTGAAACTGAGGAACCAAAATAGTGCTGAGTCATGTATTTGATGCTGCTGCACTCAAAGCTGGTCTGGCAGAGAAGCATCAAAGCACCTTTTGCATCATTGCCAGGTTTTATTTGATGTCGAACCAGCAGAGAGAAGTTTATAATATCCTGATTAAACCGAAAATCTAGAGGAAAATATATTCTGTGATTTATGCAGTGAGATTAACGTCATAATGGTTATAAATGTGTATTACATGATATACAAATTTATTAAATAATTTGTGAGTAACTTTGGGTGTCTGCAAATGTTTAAATCCACACACAAATATCGAGCATTTTGAACACCTAACATTATTTTATACATGCAAACATTACAAAAATACTAATATTCTAAAAATAGATTTTCACACTCCGCCACACAAAATGTGATCATTTCCAGGTTTAAACATCTTCCTCTGCATTCAGATTGTTACACTTGTTTGCACTCTTGGTCTGACATGCATGGATCAGCTTACATCTGCACAGGGATCAGTTCATGTGGAGTTTTGAGACTTCTTTCACACCTACAGACTTCTCACAGTTCCACAAATACATGCAGCGTTTAAGTACTGCTGGAAAGGTGGGTCAACCAAATATAATCAGATCAAAGACTTTTTGGTGTTGTGTTTTTTTTTTTTTTTTTTTTTTTCTATAGTTATTTTAAAATGGGGACAACACTTTCATTGAAGATAGAATTGTTCATCGTACCTTCTTTGTAGTCAGACAGACAGATAAAAGCTTACAGATATTTTCAGACTTCATGTTTCTGAACAGGTTTCTAACATAAAAATGAGGTTGATGGCAAAACCTGCTTGTAAAATATGTATGTTTGTGCCATGTGTAATGTGTGTATGTGTAAAAAATTGTGGGTGGACTCAAACACACATTTGCAAGTACCCAAAGTACTCTCAAACTGTTTTGTCTATAAATCATGTAATACACTATTATGAGACTAATTTCACCCCTAAAATTCAAAATGTTCTGGACACAGATCCAAGATTATTTTCTGGTAAAAGTGGTTTGCAGTGTAAAATATGAACAACTATTTTTTCAGGACATTGTTGTTATATCTCTTTAAGCCCTCTTTTTTTCTGCATACGCAGCTTGCTATCAAAGGCCAAGAAAAAGAAGATGAAAATGAAGATCAGCAACACATGAAGCAGGTAAGAGAAACCACTCACGTCCTGGTCCGTCTTTGACTCGTGGACCTGGCGTGTCTCTGTCTGGAGACAGTGTTGAATCGCTGTGCGAGTTGGTGTTGGAAAAGGCGTTGTCATTTGGCTCCGTGTCAGCCATGTCTGAAAGGGCATCGCTCTCCTCCTCCTCTGGGTGGCTGAAGATCCAGTCAAGTGCTCGCTCAAGGTTATTGTTCTGGAAAACGATCAAAACAACTTTCTGATATTTCTGCACCATAATGTCTTTAATATTCCATAAATTTAACATATGCAATAGTACAGCTGTGATCTTAGCACATTCTGTAGAAAAGTGATGGTCTGTAAATAAAGTCAGGACTAAAGATAAGAAAGTCTATTTGAAGTTTTTTTCTTTCTGTCTTTGCCACTCTCTGTCTTGAGCAAACTCCTGGAGAAAATTTTGAAAAAGACAAAAAAAAAGCAAACATATGTTAAACATGTTAACTGAGCGGTCCTTCATTGGGAGGCATCCAGCTGAGCTAAATCACCCATGAAAATGTTTTTTTATCCAAAAGCGAGGTGCGATTCCTGGAGGATGTGAGTCCGAAACAGTTTGAATGATTCTGTCTCAGCTTCCTGTCTGTGAGGTCGCTGTGGTTGAAAAGATGTACATAGTACTAAATATGGACTGACAATAGACCAGCAGTGAGACCCCTCTCTGTTTCACACCTCCATCCCCCAGGAGGAATATCTGTTGTTTGCTGTTTTTCACTTCACCAACATGGTGGCGGACAGGGAGCTCAGTGGCTTTACTGACGATAAACAAGAAAGCCTGCTGTCTATTTTTATGTCTTACTAACAGTCTGCAGGCCTATTTTTGCTGAGGGGGCAGTTTGAAATATGAAACATGAAATGTGAGAACGAGGGGCCATTTCAAAACAGAGGAGTGAATTAATGTGCAGCAGCTGCTCTCAGTTTGGTTCAAGTTAATATAAATACTTTAAATTAGTAAAGTATGTGTATTCGAGCAATATTAAAATGGCTCTATGCATCTCTGAGATGAGGTGTGCTAGGGTGTGTACGGGTGCTGCTAGGACTATCTGTAAACACCATGTAGAGCAGACATCTTTAATCACACTGACATGTAGGAGCTATTACACGTGCTGCTGGAAAGTGAGCAAGTAGGCCAGCTAAGCCTCTTTATGACTTATAGTTTGCTTTCATCGTGTTATCCTCTCTTTGCCTCTTTTCAAACCCCATCTTACTTTATTTCCTTCATTCTGCTTTGTCACAATGTCAGGATACCACTTTTAATTTAACTTCTACGTTTCTGAGGGGCTTTAGTTTTGTATTTCCTTGTTATTCTGTGTTTTATTTCTGCACTTTTCAGTGAGACTTTCTACACTGTGTAGGTGGATCTTTGTCCTCACATTTTCTCTTGCTCAAGTCTAACTATTACCATTCTCCACGAGAAGTAGACTAAGGATTTATGCACCACCAACAAAAGACTTCTCTACTTTATCAAGTCAGACATGATGACCATCTCTGCCCACGCTGGCTGCCCAGCTCACCATGTGCTCAGTCAGAATAAATCACTGTTATCACTTCCATAAACATTAGAGAACAGGAGAAGACATGCAGTCACTGTTCTTTAGGAGAGAAACTGTAACAGCTCTGTGACAGTTAAATAATTATAAAAGTTTAGAAGTGAAACTGATCTGAATTATTAGATGATATCTGTGCCAGCGAACAGAAACAACTGACCGTGGCTTTGAGAGCACGGATAGTGTGAGTGCGGGGGAAGCCCATCGATGTGAGAATGGCAATGCTCTCCTCAGGGGGCGAGTTGTCCAGTGGAGTGGTACCCATGGGGCTGTCAGAGGTGGAGAGACCAGGATCCATCATGGAAGGCAGAGTAAGCGGTTCTGCAAAGTCTGGGAAAAGATAACGAATAATTATAATTAAAGTCCTTAAATCTGTTTGTTATTGTTTTATATCAAGATAATCAAAAGCTTGACATTCATTTCCTTTTTCAATGTAATTTCTTTGATGCGGACACCATGCTGCACATTTTGAAGAATGATTCATTAACATGATTTGGGAGTAAGAGATCGATTGTAAAACTACTTCTGGTTGTGATTGCCTAAACAAATTGTTTAAAAGTGTAATATTTTTTGTCCTGAGAGGCTTGGTTTGCTGTACGGGCAAAGCAATGAGCGGTATTAAGAGATCAGTGAGAAGATGTACCAAAATTAGCAAGAGAAAAAACAAAAAGCTGAAGACAAGAAGATATGACTGTCAAACTGCCTGCTGCTTCTGCTAATTGATTTTAAAACAATAAACAAAATGTTGATTGTTTTTAATGCTTGTATAAAACCATTACTTTTATGTCACTGTGAAAAATGAGAAAGGACTCTGGTTGCTGAATCTGTGTGTTACTAAGCAACCAATGTGCTAAACGTTGCTCAAGATTTCCCGATGGATTAATAATTATTTGTTTTGAATAAACGACTACTCTTTTTTAGCTGAATGTTGATATTATGAAACCTTGTCAAATGTGTGTGGAAATGAACCCTGTGAGGTTGGTTAACAGTGATTTTAAAAGAGCTAGAAGGATGTTGATAAGGTGAGAAAACCATCTCTTCTTGAAGCTTACTTCTTTATTACACAGCAGTTTGATCACAGAAGTTTGATGCTGACCTTGCTTACAATTCACCACAGGCATGAAATTAGAAACACAAACATGTACAATGTCCCTTAGATGCATATTTTGTACTAAAACAGCTATATTCTATAATTAAACCTTTATTTAATCAGATAAGTCCACTGAGAACAATTTTTTTTTACAATGACAACCTGGTAAATGTATGTCATTCGTAACGCTGCAAAAAATGAACTGGTTGAGTTGTTTACTCACCAACTCTACCTCTAACTAATCTGCCAAGGTTAGACTCATTTTTAAAATCCTTTCAAATTCAGGACAATTTGTGGAGGAGCCAATAACATTCAAGAAAACATCCCACATCTTTGTGCTCTTTCACACACATTCAAATGGAAGCAAAGTGACCCTCAACCCAGGAACAAGGACACTCATGATGAAATTACACCATAAACACAGCCCTCATTACCGTCCCTGCCATAAATGAAAATGCATACTACTTATCACCCTCTACCATCTCCAGCTCAGCCATCTTGTCTTGTATCATTCCAGGTGCCTTTAATGCTGATGCTTCAGGACCAAAGGAGGACGTTTGTCTTTCAGGTTGAAAATAAAAGATAAAAAACTTAATAGCAAGATGTTTCATGTTGGTCTTCCATTTCTGACCTAAAATATGAAAACTTTAATCAGCGTTTGGCTCTCAAACACACCCTATATTCACATGACATATTTAACTCAAATCACAAATTTGAACAAATGTGTGAACTTAGAACTGAGGGGTTTGAACTCAAATTGTATCATAACATCAGGCTTAAGAAAACAACACAGACAAATAGCTTCTGCTATCACAGAGGAAAATAACATTAAGGAGTCGCAGATGAAGCACAATTTTTCTATTTTTCTAGGACTTTACTTCCTTCTTCCCTGTCTAAAAAGGTGTTTACAGTGTTTTATGTTTTCATTGTCAGAGCAAATTAAACGCAATACAAACAGGACACACCTGGTTAATATGAACCACTGAAATTACCATGCCATCGTACTTACTGACGAGCCAATAATAGTTGATTAAAATGAAATAATGTCCATAGAATCCTGAGACTGTCAGATAATGTTAGAAAGAACAGGCTGAATCAATCTGATTTTAACTGCCTGTGTATTTTTTTATTAATTTAATTTTTTGTTCCAGACTTTGATCTTTAACTGATCATTAAATAAATTTGCTGACTCATTTAAAGTATGTAAGGCAGATGCCTGTTTATATATTTATTAAAACAGGAAAAAGGCCAAGAAAGCAAAAATTTTACTTAAAATACATATAGAAAAGGAGCACATAAGCAGTAATAAATGTCAAAGTTTTGTTCAAACAGTGGGCTGAAATGACACTCATGGGGAAAGTAAGAAGGAGGCAGAGGAAAAGTAAACTTTGTGCAGCACTTGAACGGAGCGTTTTACTGATGTTATTGAGCCTGAATGCAGCCTATTTTGCAGATGCATTAGGCCCATTTAAGAAGGCACTCGCAGGGGGCTGCTCTAATTTCCATCCACTGTAGAAGCTCTTTACAGGCAGCCAGGGAAATAAAAGTGACACGAGTCAACACCTCAGGGGAACAGCTCGACTGCTGAGAAGCTCTACGACACTCCTAATCAGCTCCCACAAAGTTTCTGCTGATGATCTCTCACACAGACATGCACAGATAAACACCTGCAGCCCACAAAGTCTGACACCAGCAAAAAACAGCGCACATCTCTCCATGAATACACATTAGATGTGAAGTGTCTCTCACTTGAAATTACCTCTGTGCTGAAAAGGATCCACAACAAATAAACTAGCCTCTTTATGTGAATCCTTATTTCGAGTCACCTTCTTGAAGTCTGTAGATTTAGTTTACAGAAACTGTAGCAGAACTAATGTTGATTTCATTGCAGCTTTTCTCATGGTTGATCACACAAGACCCTCTGACTCCAAAATTTGAGATTTTGGGTGAGAATAGCAAGATAAGCCATTATAAAAGGATGTATTTAGAAATTCCAAAACCCTCCATCCACCATCTGTCAGGACCTTCAGTTGGAATAAAATGAAAAACGTGACAGACCACAATGCTCTGAATACAATCTGTCAACATATTACATGGCAATCAGTGCTAATCAGTGGAAAAACTTTGTCATTCCTACATCCCTCTCCATCTGTGCACTTATACTGTACTTATGGTTTCACTCAGTATGTTACAAAAAGTATAAATAAATAAAACCCAAAGCTGTATGAGCTGCATATTTTAATGCATATTTCATGATACATGCTCATGTACGCTTCTTACTAAACTGTATTTAAATCAGATATTGCTGCTAATGATCCTACTCTAAAGTATTTATTGACTGAATGTGGATTAAACCTTCCCTGGATGTCTCAGCAGAGTATTGCTGCACTAACAGTGGTGATGCTGCCTTACCAGGCTCCTCCATGTGGGCTATGATCCAGTTGAAGGCCATCTCAGGACCCATGTTGCCTGTGTAGTACACTGCCTTCCTGCAGGCCTCCAGTGGAAAACCCATCTCTGCCAGCTGCATAACCGCTGCCTCGTCTATCTCTGGAGCTGGGAACACGACAAACCAACATCAACAGTTAAACATGTGCTCACTGATTCAACACTGCCAGTAACCTTCACTTTAAAAAAGCACCCTGATTTGTGGAGACTCCCTCTTTGGGACTCATTAAACAAAGAGAGCAGGGGAGAATCAGCCCCGAGGAGGTGTCTTTATTGAGCAATGATTTATCATGGAGAGAAATGAGTCTGGCTATAATAAGAAGAGCTACTGTATGTGGAAAAGTTAGGTTTGTCTGGAAGTAGAGAGCAGCTGCAACACCTGCTCAGGTAATCAGAGGTTTAGCTCTGTAGCATTCATCACCACGGCCTGCAGCCTAAATTACATTTTCCAAAGTTCTAACTTACATGCATGCAAAACATCAGTTTCAACAGAATAACGAAAACAGAGACATTAAATACTTACAGTCTGTGGAACTCATGGAGTTATCTAAAAAGAGAAGGAGGAAAAGCATTAAAAGTGAAATCACACAGTGATATCATATCATCACTGATTTCTTCTGGTTCTGCTGGTCCAATGCCTGAGGGAGGGTAACTAGCACATTTTGCTGTAAGAAGAATTTACAGATGTTCTTGAAATGCCTCGTGGGCAAGTTGTGGTAAAAGCATATTAGAAACAAATGCTTTGCAAATTGCTTTAAAAAGAGGACAACTGCAAAAACACACTCACTAAAAGCATGCATGCTTCTGTGTGCATGTGTGTGTCTCACTGCTAAAAAAAAAAAAAACACACACACATCAAGGAAATCAGAATGGGAGTGCTTGTGCTGGTTACACTGACAAAAAAAGAGACTTGCATTATTTTTATTATTATCTTTTTTTCAGTGTTTCAGGTATTACTAATCAGATTTACTTATTGTTCCAGTATGTTCACTTTTACAAAGGCAAAATCCAAAAGCTGAAGTTCTTTTGTATTAATATCCTCACACAAAGGTAAAAAAAAATGAGCTAAATACATAAATTTGTCCCATTCGAGGCCACTACCTACTTACTCGACTGCTAGTCCAGCTAATCAAATTTTATATAGAAAAACGAAGAAAAAAAACACAGGATCTTTGCAATAATCAAACTAAAGATGCTGCGTTAATGTTATTTTCTTCTACAAAATTTGGAAATCTACATGCTGCAGAGAGTTAGACTGAAGATATTTTTTTGCAAATGCAAATGATTCAAAATAAGTCATGTTGTTAGTTTTAGTGGCTTCTTATAATCTGAAGCCTTGTAATTAATTCAGTGAGTTATGGGTATAAAACTGCCACCATTAATCTGTTTAATATAATTTATTTTATATGGACACCATACCCTACCATAATCATTTATATATAGTATAGTATTAATCTGTTAAATATAATTTATTTTATATGAACAGGACAACAATGACTGCAAAAATCTTAAGGAGCTGATTGTCCTGCTGCTGCATTCATGCAGATTAAAGGCTGCTTTGCAACAGAAAAAGGAGTTTCTGTTTTTTTCTTTTTCTTTTTTAGTAATACTCTGACTGCTTGTGCTTTTTATCTGCAGCCAATTTTAGTGCACTCGGTTTCCACAATGAAAAACAACCCCTGAGTCAGTTGCAGTTAATTTACTTTGACTGTCCTGGACACGTCAATTTAACACAGAAGTCCTTCCAGTTGCATTTCGTAAACAGAAAACACTTCAACAAGATCCATCACCACCCTTTTGGTGCTTTCTCCATCTCTTACTTATTTTAGCAGAATTAAGAACATAAAAATAGATCACAACTTTTAATAAACTGGCACACTTGACTCAGCTTTTAGATTTAGTCCTAAAAAGGAGATGAACCAAAACACAGAAATTAATATTGAGCGTTATCAGTTTAGTGCATTAAGCAAAGAAACAGAAAAACAAACGTAACCATTTATTTATTTATTTATTTATTGTAAATGGTCTAGAATAATTGAGCAGACAGATGATAAACAGACTGATAAGTAATAATTTGGTACTTGCAGCGAACAAGAAAACCCATTTGTGTGGTGCAGTGTAATCAGAGAAGCACTGAAGCCTTCTGGAGACAGAAGGGTGACCAATGATTCATCACTGTTATTGCCAGGCGGGGCAGTAAAAGGTGCATTCACAACCAACAAGATTCATCATATAAATGTGAAATAAACAAATCTGAGAATGTATTGATAACTGCAACTTATTTCCTCTGACCTCTTTTCATTTCAGAGTTTTAACTGTTATTTACACAAAGAAAGCTACTTTAACCTCCTGTTAATTGAAACAGAAGCTCTGAGGGATTTAAATTATTACCCCACCTAAACACGAAGATGTATAGTCATGCACTGATTTCATTGCATAAAGTTTGGGATAGCTGGAGAGTTTTAGTCAGGCACAGATAGGAAATGGAGCCTACATGAGGTGGTTCAGCTTTAATGTGCAACACAGGAATTTTAAGCAGATGCTGCACTCAGAAGACAACTCTCTCAGACATTGCAGGTGTTACAGCCTGGAAATATTGAGTTATAAAATGTTCTAATTTGGATATTATCCAGGAGAAGTGTTTAGGCAATGTTCCTTTCTTTTATTATTATTATTATTCAGGTGATTTTTGAAGTCATTCGTTCTGTGGGTATTTTCTGTTGTGTGTTGTTGTGTGTGTTGCAGGGACATGTAACACTTGTGAGTTATAGTATGTCATCAGCCTGCGTGCAGCGGGGTGTGTATACGCAACGTGTGTGGTGCAGCTGGCTCAGTGTGTGTAACGTTGTCACCTTTGCATGTCCTGGCTGCCTCAAGAAAATCCATATTTTTAAAAAAAATATATGCAGCGCGGGGCGAATAAAGTTGCCAAAATCAAGACAGAGTCTTGTCTGCTTCAAGGGTGCAACACAGACACAGAGCATGATAAAACTATTTCAACTTTCCTTTTTGGTCGTCTAAATTTTCTGTACAGAGATGTTGCTGCCTTTAACTACTTTAAATCTCTCAGGAATGAAAGTATTCAGTTTGTTGACGTGTGAAGCAAAGACAAGGCTGCTCTAAGATGTTCATCTTTTTCCAGCTTTCCTCGAACCACCCACTTGTGCTTCACATCTGATGAAATATTAAGAGGACAATGATATCTCAATCTAAGCATGTGTGTGTGTGTGTGTATGTTTGTGGTTGGGGGGGGGTTATGGAATGCAATTACAGAAGAATAACTAAACAAAGCTGGCTGTAGCTTTGGCCTTTAGCAAGTGAGGCAGCCAAACAGCTGATGTGCATTTAATACCAGAGAAGAGTCAGATGGAAGAAAGTCTCTAGAAAAGTGCCAACAATTTCCTTAAGGTCCAAAACATAAGTCATAAGATTCCAGGAGCTTTTCCTAAAGCATAGCAGATCTGCATTACAAGCAGATCTTATGAAATCATTAAACTTATTAGTCTTAGTGACACTGTGAAAACAACAACTTTCCTGTAATTATCTGAGCGTGTGATTCCTATTTGATTCCATTCAATATGTACTGCAGAGAGAACTTGGGGGACTTTGAGCAGAATATCATATTAGAGACAATTTCACAGATGATTTGACTCAACAAAAATACTCTACACCTGCTGAAAGGGATGCAGCAACTCCCATCCAAGTTCTTTCTTAAAACAACATTAAGTTGTCACTTTGTTGGACAAAAATTTGCTCCATACCAACTCAGTGGAGGATCCAAATTTTAATTGGTGCTTAGGGAAAGCAGTGCCCTTTAACAATGATAACACAACTGTGAAATTAAGAAAGAAGGGCTAAAACTGCTGCAAGACATTAAGAGTGCCATTTTACATTTGTTTCCACCAGCTCATGCATCACCACTAACATTGCTGTGGGCCACTGCTGCTGATTCATGGGACAGTGTGGCTGGGAGAAGGTTAGGAAAAACTGCTGACATCAAACATACCTGTTTATAAAAACTTTGGGATGCCTAAAAAATTTCAGTTAAAACTGAGTACAAAGATTTGCAAATAGTTTAATGATGGGACACTGAGATAGAACAGCAGGTTAGTAACATGTGTGGGTATAAAAAGTCCACCCCAAACAGGCTGTTTTGTGCTTGCTCATGCTGAACAGATTTTGGTGCAGCATAAGTTGTAAATCACGGCAACATCTTTGCTTATTCAAACAAAGTAATGCCAATCCAAATCCTGCATGTCATACAACAGCATGACAGTATCAGCCTCAGTATCTCAGTAACCTGAGGCAGAACTAAGTGTTGACACCAGTCTTGCTAGCTTGTGGAAAACAGATTAAAAAAAGAGAAAATGTCAGATGAAAAGAAGCTGAAAAAGCCTGTTGGCTATTCTTTTTTGGGAAAAAATAAATAAATTAGGTCTAAAATATTCACTCCCAGCTGTACTTACACTGATCACATACAGTCTGTGATCTGGTATGCATATGCACACACAGGGATGAACATGGCAACAACAAACCATAATGGAGGTCAGTGTAATACCTCTGGTGTCTTCAGGCAACACAATGGGGGGCATTAGATCTGGCAGCTCCTCTTCGCCCGGCTGCAGCCCTGTTGCTCGGAGCCGACTTAGATCCAGAAAGTCCGGAACATCTATGGCCAAGTCTGCACAACAGCATATGAATTCTGAAGTGATGAGAGCTTTAACGTGCAAACCTAAATGCTGGTTTATATATATACAATATGATGACTGAGCTTTCTTTTTTCCTGTTAATTGCCAGTGTTAGCCTTTAATTAGCTTTATAGATCTGTAAAGGTTGAAACAAAGACTGCAGGTGGAGCCATCTTTTAATTACCTTTACTTAGACAGAAAATTCACCTTCTACTACACTGTGGACTACAGTTTAATAGTGCCCTCTGGTGGCTATTTTCAGTACTGACAATTAAAGTAACTACACTAGCTAGTTTAACATAAAGGAATCTTTAATAATCATCATCGTGTGACAGATTAGTTACCCAGCTTCTTCGGTACCCAGTCAACACCAAATGTGAATTTCTTTATCTGCAAGATCATATACTCCGGGAAGGAGGCAAAACGAGAAGTTCTGCAGAGAACAGAATTATGACGGGATTTCAAAAGATAATTCATAAATACATCATAATGAGTTATATAATTATATAATAAAGAAAACACTGTTGCTTACTTAACTCCAGCAGACTTGGCTTGCAGTGCTGAGCTCCAGAAGTCAGGGACATTTTCTGGCTCTGTAAAGGCCTGAAGACAAGCAGTGAAAGGGATCCGGGCTCTCACCGGTTCAGGAGGAGCCCGCATGTTCTCCTCAGCTTCTTGCCGCTTGACATCATATGCCAGCAGCTCCTCTGGTTATTTAAAGAGTTAATAGAGTTTATAATGTTTAGAAGTGTTTGTGTAATTGTAATTCTACCCAACATGACCATCAGTTCAGTTATATCAAAATAGCAGTAAAGTACAGGGTCATAAGATTTACTTACAAAAGCTAAATTTTTTTGTAGTTTTTTTTGTTATTTATTTAAATTTAAAAGTAAATGCAGATACGTTCCTATTTTTCCTAACCAAACATGTAAACGTTTGGCTTTTTCTCCAAGTAATTGCGTCCATCCACGCTCAGGGACCTTGGCTTCGTAGTGCAGAAACTAAGCCTTTACCTCGATTAGTGGCCGCTTCGATGGGAGCTGGCAGCTGGATGCAGTAATCCACCCGCTGAGTGTAACGAACCCGGCGAGTCTGACAGCACTGAACCCGCTCCTCCACCAGGAAGCGGAAGACGTCGCTCGGGTTCTCTGACCCTGCGCTGTTCCTCTGCAGAAACAGTTACAAGAACCTGAGGTTGAAACTAAAACTGATGAGGGAACAAATTCTATGTTTAATCAGACTGACTGATAGTAATATTGTTTCATTAATTCATTCATGAATACTGATCATGTGTTGCATCATAGCAAAACTGAGGTTTTACCCTCCAATTTAAGTGGAATAAAGTCCTTCGCTTCTATCATCTCTGAAATGATCTTTTTCATTGTACTTTGTTAAATCAACCACTTTTCAATAATCTGCCTTGTTCTGTTTTGTCTCCAATGGTCAAAAGGCTGTTTGTTTTAGGAAAATTTGTAATTTTTAATTATATGAATCAGCAACTCAAGTGTCCAAAAAGTGAAAATAAATCAAATCCTAAATAGTATAAGTTATGCACCTCGTACAGGTTTAGATATGTATGTATATGTGTATATGTGTATGAGTGTATGAATATATATGTATGTATATATGTGCATATGTGTGTGTAGATATGTATGTCTATTTATATAGACAGATATCTCCTATTAGCATATTTCCATAACCCTTCCTCCATAACGCACACTGTGTATGCTTGTACATAGAACACTAGTTACTGTGGTCCATAGTTTTCTCTTTTATTGTATTTGTATTTAATATTTGTAATTTATATTTATTAATCTGCTTTTCTTACTCTGTTTTTCTGTAGTTGGTGTAGTAACACATAAATTTCCCTGTTGTGGGATTAATAAAGTCTTATCTTTTATCTTGAAGTTAAGTCATCTAACATACTGAATAAAGTCTGTTACCACCTCCCAGTATGACCCAGATTTTTTCACAGAGTTGTTCAAAATACCAACAAAAGTCTTAATTCAGCAACTCCATTAACCTTCAGTTACTGAGAGTTGTATCTTTTCAGCAATGTGATAACATTGATCACCGAGCGGCTCCGTGTTCTCTCACTGCTTACTGAGGTCCAGGTCATCAAGGTTTTACTGTTTATTTGAAGACCGTGATGAAGGACGACATCACAGCTTAACACACCGGCCTGCATGACCACGGCTTTTCTGCAACGCAGCCTTTCTATTCTGAGATGCTACAAAAATACACAAGTAATAATTTTACTCAGACACAGCATGTAGGGAGACTAATAGCGGTGATTAGATTATCATGATGTCTGCATAGATCAGTATGTTGTTTACACACTGCTGTAGAGAGGTGGAAGAAAAGCGTGTGGAAACATAAGTTACAGTAGAATCTAGTGTTTTGTTGACAGCACAAAGACAGGAAATATCAGGTCCCACTAAGGACATTTATCATGGTGGAAGCAGAAGGGGAAGCATTATCTGGCCACCCTGTGTAACAGATAGCAGAGAGCTAAATATACACAGTAAACCAGCTTGTGAGAGACATTCAGAGAAACTCTTGTGTCTGAAATAACGTAAAGGCAGTCTGCTGAGTTTAATCAAATCCAAATATACAGTAACTTCCCAAGTCTGTCACTTCATGTCAGTGGTCAGAACAGACCACCATCATCTGTAAAAGAAAATGTGATTTTACAGTGTTGGAAATTCAAGTTTACCGAAGTCAGATTCGTAAAAGCAGCATCTTCTATTGTGTGTTTTTAGCATTTAAATTGACATGATCTTTCTCTAAAACCCTGCAATTCACAGATTTTAATAATTGTTTTTTTCTGAAAAAAGAAATAATAATGCATTTTGTAATTTATTATTTCAAATTGAAAATATTTAGGTTTAATTATTCATTGAACAAAAGGGGAAAAAAACAATTTTTACACACAATTTATTAAGCATTGACACTTAATCAGAACTCCTTACCGTCACATTTTAATATAAAAACTCACAGAGTAGTTAAATAAAAACTAAAAGAAGTTCTTTAACATCTGAAATAAAGGCTTAATTTCTCTTTTGGCTATGCAGATGTCATGGGTTGTCACCGTGGAAACCCAGAAAATGGAGACTGCTTTCTAATGTGTTATCAAACAGCTGAAAGCATTACAGTTAAACATTAAATTGGTGACACTATTATCTTATTGTGTTTTAATTTATTTTTTTCTACTTTTTTTACTCCTTTATGTTTTATTATCTTTAGAGTTTTTTTTTTACTTATTTATATTTCTGTATGTGTTAGTGTAGTTGTTTTGATGGAGTATGTTTTAGTAAAGTTTTATCATTTGTGAAGGACTTTGGTCACCTACAGCTTGTTGAAACGGGTAAATAACATGGTGGTGGAAGTAGTAGTAATAGTAGTGGTAGTAGTAGTATAAAATTCCAAACAGAATTTCAAGTCATAAACACCAAATAAATCATGTAAAGATAATCTGCACACTGCTGATTGATAACAAGAACAAGAGCTGAGACAAAATTTGTGTCTTGAATATTTCACACCTAATGATTAAAACACTGCTGCAGGTGTAGCTTTCCTTACCTCCACCAGGTTAATCATGTGCAGGAGGAACTCATGAGCATCTTGTTGTCTGTTGGAGGAAAACTCTGGGTGTCCCCTGCTGACCAAGGCCTTCAACATCCGAGGAGAGACGCCCTTCTGCTGCTGCTGGAAAAAGAAAAAGAAAATGTGGACACACAGGCTGACTGTGCATGACCATTCACCTGCCTCAGGGGACAGCAGAGCACCAGATAATGCTAAAGAAATTAACCTTCAAGTTTTCCTCAGTGGAATATTATAACCTCCAATTATACATTAGTTAAAACAAAAAAGTTTGCAGTAACTTCTAAGGTCAGAAGTAACATCTGTCAATTTATGTCTCTTTGGAGTAGTGCTGGAACAAGAAGCAGCTGCAGCTTTGAACTTATAATCTTTTTATAGCTATAGAGAGGAGACTTAATTTTATATTTTGAGGAGTACAGATTACTGATTGGAAAATGCTGTCTATAACTCAAACCCTACTGTCTAACAAATCAACACACATCCACATTCTCAAATGTGTTCAGCTGGTTTCAGATTTGCTGGTTTTACAGCATGTAATTTTTAACCTTTTTAAATCAAGCAAAAGTGAATTTTTGTGCCTTGTGAATGGACACAATCTTCCCCCTGCCCTGTAGGTTTAAGATGTTACTAACATGCTTCTGTAAAAACTGATCAACCCATTTGAAGTCAGGTGTGTTGGAGCAGAGAATTATCTAAAACATGCAGGTCAGTGGGTTACCACAACCAGGATTAGGAAAACAGAGGATCTCTAAGATGCCAGCTAAATGTCTCCAGTCCATAACTAAGCTATTGTATCTTTTGATTATAAACTGTCCGTATATTCTGTGGTGTTAAATAGAAATTTCACCATTTTTAGATGATTAGTTGGCTAAATATGAAACTGCTGCTTCATCTGGGTCACACTGAATATTTTCAGATTTACTGATAGAGTTGTGCTTTTGGACTGTTTGTCAAATCAGACACCCAAATATCTGCTCTCGAGCACAGGGAAAAGTGCTTCATATGTTCCTTTAAGTCTGTGACAGACAAGCTGTTAGCTATTGGTACTGGAATCAGCTGGCCCGAATCCTCTTAACGACAGAGCCCACCTAACGGCACAGCTGGAGATTATCGGGTAACATGTTATCTCTCAATTAAACACAAACTGTGTAATGGAAATAAACACAGAAAAATACAAAACCGATTAAACTATGGTCCTCAAATACTACTGTCCTGCAGGTTTGAGATGTTTTCACTGCTTCAACACACTTGATTCAAATTAATGGGTGACCGTGCAGAACATGACATTAAGCTGCTGGATCCACTTCATTTGAATTAGGTGTGTTGGAGCAGAGAAGCATCTCAAACCCTGAAGGACTGGGGTTTAAAATCCCTGCAATCACCTGTTTTGGCTGGGTTTTCAGTCCTGCAGTACTTCTTGTCTGGAGGCAATGACCATCATGCAATTTATCCTGAAAGTAAATCACTTATTTGTCCCAAAAATGTCAAACTATTCCCTCAAATTCACCATTAAAGCCAGCTCGCAGCCCAACACTAATAAATCTCATAAACCAGAAATGCGTTTTGTTAATAATAAATAAATCAAATGGCACCATCCAGACAAACCTAATAAATAAATAACACAACTAACTGGTATCTCACACAGTCTAGGGTGGCTGAATATATTTAAAAAGCCAGCTTTAAAAAGAGTATGTAATGACACTTGATAACACTGACCCACTGCATACCCAACACAACATGACAGCACGGCTCTCCACTTCGTACACACCCAGCTGTCAGTGTGTGTCCAAACCTGCCGCCACCATCACATGTGTAGGAAGTTCAAGACCACAGCTCAGCTCTATCATTTACTGTGGCTGGTTAAAGAAACCCAAAGCTTACATAAGCACTGTTGGCTCTTATTATGCTTCAAACAGGTTTCCTTTTCTAAGTTGCTGGAAGCTGTCAACTACAATGATGAAACATAATAATCTCATGTAATGTCATTTCCAAATAGTAAAGTACAAAAATAGATTCCAAACCTATTTAAATTAAAGCTAATATCTGTGACTAAATTAAGCAGAGCTATGGGAAGTTCAAATCAAAACACAGTACTTGAGATGTGCCTGGAGCTGTTTTGGTTAAACATTTATTTGAGTTGCACATTAGGGACTACATCTAAAAATCCCATAATCTGTTTGCTTTCATCAACTCATTTGAAAGGGGCAAAAGAAAAGTTTATTTATATAAAAAACACCAAATATAATTAAAGATAATTCAAGCTTAAATTAAAGACACAAATAGAAAGCATCAACCTGAGAGGCTTCAGCTAAACCTAAAACTCAGTCTGTCCAAAACACACTTGCATCGGCTGTTGACCCAGTCTGAGAGCTGCACATACCCCGTTTAATACCTTGTGTTCTTCTTTCATCACCTGTTCAATGAGCTCAGATTTCATGGGTGGTTTGGAGTACTGGCCTGAGAGCAGCCCATGTCCCAGTTTAGCCCTGTTGGAGGAAAAAACACAGGCACACACATCAAGTCCAGTCTTGTTTTACTCGTGATGAGTTTATTTTCTGGTTGACACACCCTGAAGTCACTGTGCACACAAACCTGCAGACTTCAAACACAGTGCACTTGGAATTTAATCTCAAGATTCTGGCTCAAGTTCAAAGGGAGAGGTACCAAGCAGCACTGAAAACCGCTACAAGGAAGAGTTTGTGTTTAGGATTACCTACAGAAATAAAGTGGATGTATTCCTAGTCAAGAATGAATATACACCACCTCAGACAGCTAGAGCTGTACATCATTTAGTAACTGCATATTTCTTCTTATTAACAATTTAATATCAATTTAAAGCTATAGCGCTAACAGTGTTTGGATTTGACTGACTAGTTCTTCATATTCATTAAAGATTTAGAGTAAAAAGGACATTTTCTTCAACAGAAATACTAAAATAGATTAATGACTAAATAAAATGTGGACACAAATCAAAGAACTTCTCTTGTGATACCTGTGATGAGTCTCAATAATGAGTTATCTGCTTTGTTGTATTTAATGTGATCATTTATATTACTAAATTTTTCCACTGATCAGGTTATTGCGCAAAAGTTTCCTGCTGTAACATTTCTCTCATTTCCAATTTAAAAATGCAGTTTGGATATTTTTCTCTGGAAATCTCCAACATTTTACAGCTTAATCTGGAGGAATCTGCAATTTCTTTACATAAGATATAAGCTCAGGGACAGAAACTCATCCCTCACTTAAAAATGAACCCAGAAACCTTGCTGGGAGGTTTGTCTCTAAATCTGACAGAGACAATGATGCACTCTTTAAGATACCAAGTAGACTTCACTGCTCTATAATCTGATTTCCTCAACATTATGAGGGCTCAGATCTCAGTTATCTTTCAGTGCCGGTATAGATTTCCACAGCCTTACATGCTCAGTGTATAAGATAGCCTTATTCATGAGTGCAGGAATAGATTTTTTATGCTTTTATGCTCCATGCTGCTGAAAACAATCCTGCCAGCTGATCTCAGAACAGTTAGAAGAGTTAAAACCCAGCTCATCATCTTGGCTTTTCATTACCTATAGATATCATTTACTTTATTCATAATATTGTGGTATTTCTGTTGTAAAAAATATACTCTAGTTTGCTTTATTCTTGTGTTTTATTTCCCTTTACACTTGCTCTGCCTGATTGCAGCAGGTGCAACCACTGATCTAGATGTTGTCCATCCTCTCCATATGAATCCAGAAGAATTTTTGGTTCTTCTCTTATACTTTGCAACCTATACATTTTATTTAAGATCATTTTGCCTGAAGTACCTTTAACAGGTGGATCATGTTTAACTATTAACTAAACCAAATATGCTGATTGGAATGAGCTGCTTCTTGTTGACAGTCTTCATCACATACTGTCAGTGCCAGGAGGTATAAACATGTTTATCTGGCTGTATGCCTCAGATTATGACACACTAACACAGCTGATATTCATCGCTGGTGAAGACTCATGACATCTGACTGCCTTCTTGCAACACACACCTTTGTGAAACAGATTACATGAGATCTTAAACTTGTGGAAACAGGCTCAACTACGAATCCACTGGAAAGGTTTGGTTTCAAAAGAAAACTCCCTGTCATTATATATGGAAGTTAATTAATTTAAAAAAATATGAGCTGTTTTTCACATCATTTTAAAAACAGAGAGAGCAGCAGCTGGAAACACTTTCTCTTCCTATGGTGTTACTAAGGAGTCACTTACATCTGTGTGGCAAAGTCCTGGGTGGGGTCAAGTGGTGAATAGTCAAATATCCTCTGAAGATTACCCACATACCTAAAGATCAAAACACACATCAGATGGAACAGATGGCACAGAGACAAAAGACACATGGAAGCACATGATGTAATGAAATACACCCTCTGCTGGTGGCCATGTCAGTCAGTCAGTCACCAGATGTAATCACATCCAGGAAGAAAAGGGCTGAATGAAAGCTCCAAATACATCCATGCATCCATTTTCAGGATTTTGTTTCCTGTTTTGTTTTTTTTTTTCTTTTCATTTTATTTGCTGATGCCGCTTATTTATTTCTTGACAGTGTTGCTCAGCTGGTGATTGGTGCCAAACTAAATATCATTTCTATGACATGAATCTTAACTGTGCAAAGTACTCACATCCTCTGGAAATCTGGGATGCTGAACAGGACCTGCATTACTGTGCTGAGGTAGCAGCTATTGCCCAGGTTTTTAATGCCGGTGTAACCAGAACCATACACCACCTTCAGCTTCATACCCGACTCCTGGATCACCTCCCATTCACTGACCCGTGGCCGGGAGTTATTGTCTGTGTGGTGCCCATTCTCTGTCTGAAAGGGGGGGGGGTACAACACAGCTTTGTATGAAGACTTTTCTGTGGAGGGGTGGTTTTTTTGAGCAAAAATATATAAAAGTGTGACATAAGTAAATATATTTTCTTTTTAAATTAGATGGTCATGATGAAAGTTAACTTACTCTTTTCTGCATCTGTAGCATGTCTATTCCAAAGTGTGACAAGTGCTCTGATATATGGGGGTCCAATACAGCTTCTTCCTCCTCAAATGAGTAGATATCTGAAATCAAGTAGCCATGACAGTAAGTTTAACGTTTCATGCAAACCTAAAGAAAAAAGTTCAACACTTCACTTCTGGTGAGAAATTCATACAATGCCCTTTTATATTTATTAAATCCAAATCAAATCTGCAGGATGCAGGTAGGATTTGTGTTGCAGCGCGGCCATCTTTTCCTACGTCCTTACTTCTTAACCTCTGAGGTTTTCCACTGAGTTGAAGGAAAATGAATGGAAGAAGATGTAAAATGTCTTTTTGACCACATCCAAACAAGAGATATGAGACAATCTATTATTTTGGACTAATTAAAGCAGACTGAGACTTTCAAGACAAAGGTGTTTAAAAGACAGCAGTTTCACAAAGGTGGGACCAGAAGGGGCTGCAACAATGTTTAATATAAGAAAAGATTGCATCTAGTGTTTTTTATTTTTATTTAAAGATTACTTTTTATTGAGGCTTTACTTTTATTTCAATGTCATGTTTCTTTTAGTAATCCATGGTTTTGTTATTGCTTTTTAAAACCTTAAAGGCTGTTTACCCTATGAACTCTCAAGAACTGTCAGCTCATCTGGAAGAAAGCTTTTACTGATACCTAAAATAAGAACAAAAACCTGTGATGAGGCCTCCTTTTCTTACTGTGGCAAACATATGTAGGCCATAATGAGCCTTAAGTCTTCCTGAAGACCAGAGAGTGTTTTCTTAAACCAAGCTTAAGCACCTATCTTTATGGTGTTGTTTTTAA
Source organism: Melanotaenia boesemani (assembly GCF_017639745.1). Classification (NCBI taxonomy): domain Eukaryota; kingdom Metazoa; phylum Chordata; class Actinopteri; order Atheriniformes; family Melanotaeniidae; genus Melanotaenia; species Melanotaenia boesemani. Next base: position 18,177,624 of record NC_055695.1, on the reverse strand, counting down.
TTTAACTTTATTGTATTACACATAAAGTATGATTGACTTCAGTTATATGCCTAAAAAATTTCCATGCTACATTTCCATGTAGCAGATGAGATGAGATGATCATGTCACCTGCTCCATCTGGGGTGACGGTGTCCAGTTTAACAGCCAGGGGGTGGTTGGTTTCTCTGTAGTGTTCCAGAGCATGGCCATTACCCCCACTCCCATCAAAGAACCACTTCCCGCAAAACACCGCTCCATCTGTCAAGTTCAGCCACAGGTTTTCTCTCATCTCGCATTTCTGGCACTTCCAGCCACTGACAACGAAAAAGCAGAGATGCGTGAGGTTGTTGTACTGAAAATCCTTGTTCAATGTGTCTTTAAAATAAAATGGTAAATTGTCCGTATTTATATAGCGCTTTACTGTACCTGGAACGATACCCAAAGCGCTTTACATTATACATCACATTCACACACTGATGGCGGAAGCTGCCATGAAAGGCACTCAACCACAACCCATCAGGAGCAATTAGGGGTTCGGTGTCTTGCCCAAGGACACCTTGACATGAACTCGACTTGGCCGAGGATCGAACCGGCAGACCTCGGGTCACAAGATGACCATGCTACCTTGCTGAGCCATGCCAGTTGAGTTCAGCATTAATGCATTTGCACAAATGCCCTGCTGTGCTCTCATGGCTTCTGCGTTTAAGCTGTGTACTGATAAGCTGTACGATCCACATCTCTTTAGCACAGTTGTTGAAATATATAATTAAAAAAAGAAAAAGAGTTAACATCCGATATGTTATCTTTATATTATTCTTAGCAACTCATCCACTTAAAGTGGTTTACAGATTGCAGGGGTCACCTTTGTTCCAGGAATGTAGCCTGACATCAGTCCTACCTGGGTGGAATCCGGACCCCATTATCCAGCTGTCTGAGGCTTCTGGCATGTCTGGAGACCTGGAGCTCCTCCTCCCAAGACTCAGGCTCCTGTTTCTTGTAAGCTGATGGTGCATTGAGAACTGCATCACAGGAAATGGTCACCTGGACATCAGATGAGACACCAGGTGAGAGGATGTATAATTCATTTATTATCACAGCTGTGCAGCCATTTAATTCTCATAAATGTGAGTTTAAAAATTTGTGAACAGCATTACATAAAAAGCAAAAAGTCACAAAACATTTGCATTAAAACATAAATCTATGCTGCATCATGTGAGTGATGCAGATTAAGATGAAAAGGCAGAATAAGGAAAAACACATCGAGCGCCAGAGATGACCAACATAAACCATGCAAAATACCAGGTGGTCTCTAGAAGTGAACAGTTATTCAGCACATTCACAAAAACGGCATTCAAAAGCAAAGTTAAAAAAAAAATAAAAACAAAGCCAAGCTCTAAACACTAAAATGGCAGAAGTGAAGCGTCGGCTCTGAACTCCATGCAAAGAAAAAAACATCTAAAAGTGATCCAAGCAACAACATGTGCCTATTATGGCTCCCTTAATGTCATTTGTGGCAGAGGTGGAGGAGGAAGAGGAGGAAGGAAGAAAGAAAGAAAGAAAGAAAGAAAGAAAGAAAGAAAGAAAGAAAGAAAGAAAGAAAGAAAGAAAGAAAGAAAGAAAGAAAGAAAGAAAGAAAGAAAGAAAGAAAGAAAGAAAGAAAGAAAGAAAGAAAGAAAGAAAGAAAGAAAGAAAGAAAGAAAGAAAACTTTTAGGGAGAATTGTATGAGAATAAAAAAGTAGCAGCTCTTTCTCAGAGGCCTGGAAACCACTGAATGCACCTTCCCTGCAAACATGCACAGAAACACACAACACCGACTCACGAACCAGAGCCGGCAGCTCCTCAATATTTGGCAAAGGGATCTCGAAGTGGTCTGGAAAAATGACGAGCTTGGCCTCATCCTCATATTCATAGTCCTCCCCGTTAAAATCACGGTTTAGCTCTAAATCTTTAAGAGAGGAAGCAAACACTGAGTCAGCTGCAGTTAAACAGATCGCACCGACTGCTGATCAAACACTGCTGTCGGACATTACTCAAGTTCATTCTACATTTCCTTTGTTTGCTGTTCGACTTTGGGATGTTGAGAGTTTTTGATAGGATTTTTAAAGGATGCAGGGAGTACATCATTGGAAACTTAGTGTAAAATTTTACTTTAAAATGAATCAATTTTGCTCTGAAATTTTAATTTTAGAGCAGTTTCCGGGTTTAATAAGCCTTTGAGAAATGTTTAAATAACTATATTATGCTTTTGCAACATAATTTTGTGACATATTTATCAAGATCTTTGTCAGATGCACTCACACAAACATGCCTTAAAATACTCTGTAAAATTTGCAAATATTATAATATTTATTTATTTATTGAAAAAACTATGGAACTATGGAAATCATCTGTGTAAGAAGAACTAAACATATCAAGCTAATTACATCACACGGATCAATTAATATGGCAGAAACTGGCCGGTAAAAAACTCCCGCGATGAAACATTGCATCAAAATAATTTTAATGAATAATTGTAAATTCAATAAAGCTTTATCATCAAATTACAACTAAGTCACCTCAGGGCACTTTACAGACAAAATCAATTCAAGCCATTTTATTGTGATCCAATCTGTATTCATACAAGCAAATTCATAAAAAAAAAAGAATTATAATAGCATAGCTAATGAAACCAGCAGACTGCATTAAATCCATGTATATTTATTCTGCCTGTTAATTGAAATCAGTTCATTTTAAAAGTTACAATAAAATATACAAAAACAAAAACTGAACTAAAGTGTGGACATCATTCCACAGTTGGTAGAAAACAGCATAAAGCTGTGACAGCCTGTGCAGCTGTGATACTTTCATTTTATTAGTAATTAAATATCAAGAGTATGATCAAATTAGATGCAGTTTACTTTCATAATTGATAAAACCTTGTGTTATTTTAATTTATATCTAATAGCTATCTTATTTTACCTGCTTAAATAAATTATGAACTTGTTCTTTTTTTTTAAAGCTTTTTCTGATTTTGTTCTTGTATAATTTTGCGTCTTTACTATTGAATTTCCAGTCAAACATGTTAGCCCAGCACAGCTTTTGTGACTTGGACACATAAAATCAATCTCTCCTTATTGAGCTGTCTGCTCTCTGCTGCAGCCTAAAGTTGCAGAATGACTCATGAGAAACAGGATCACCGGTCATCCTTGACATTGTTATTGTGTACACTGGTTTCATGGTAACATATGATGTTAGCAGCTAGCAGCTTGATTAGATCACAAACTGTTATAGGGATGACAGCTGATCCATACGGAGCCCATCAAAGATCCTACAGAATCATCCCAAGCAGAACACAATACTCATAAAGACACAGTAGGTAGACCAGAGGTATGAAGACAGGAACTGAACACAGCTTGAGTGGAAGGAATTCCTCCTGCAGAGAGGAAGGAGGGTGAGGAAGAGGCCTAGAGACACCTGGTCTCTGCGAGCAGCGTCATCATTCCAGAAGTGTGTCAGCCTCGATTGAACACTGACAGGTGGTGGCAGCTGACAGGAGGCGGCCCCACTGTAAACCAACCACCTCACACCCACCCCAAGGATGAGGAGGAGAGTGGGCAAGGCTTTGATTTAGAACAGTTACCAACCACATATACAAATAAATGCACTATATTTAGAGAAAAGGAGGAGGAATTCAGGTCTCATCATAGAAAATATTTTTTGGTAAAGACCAGCTAGAGGGGCAGCTGGGGGCCAACAAACAACACACAATGCTGTAATGGACATAACTCACTATGCCCACAAACATTACCATTAAAATCACAAATTCAGTGACTAAACTTTTTAATTAGTTTAATTTTGCTAAGAAAGAAATTCCCATCGCTAGAAGTGTTTAGTAAAGCAGGGAGAGGTTTTGTCCATTTTCCAACTGTTGGATGAATACAACAGAGAACCCGCCGTGCATTTTCTTTCTACAGATTCTTAGTCATCCAGGTAAGAAATTAAAAAGACATTAATTAGATTTGTTTTAGGTTTTTAGAATGTTTCACTTTTCATGAAAAGAACATTACCACTGAAATTCACCTCTGCTGTGGTTCCTGTTGAGAACCAAGTTAAAGTCTGACTGGTCTGAGAGCTGATTGTGACTTAAGGTAACACTGATTTCATGACTGGTATTTGGCAACCAGTTCAAAGAGCATTATCACCGCATACTTTACAGCTCCTGTAAACAGTAAATTATTCCTCTCAGTGGCTCCTCCCATAGAGAGGGTCAGCACCAAGCAGGTGGACTCTAGACCTGATTTAAAGATGGCCTATATGCCCAGTTCCCAACTCAATTCCAGTAGCAAAAGTAGTGTATCCCAACCTGAACTTGTATACAACTGATACAAACTCAGCAGCAGTGCTACATGGCAAGCTGTTCATTAACCAGTGGGTAATTGTTTTATGCATCATTTCTCTGTGGTACCTTCATCCTGTGAACGATCAGTCTGTGATGTCCCAGATCACACTGACAGATCCAGTTTTTAAGATCCAAGCAAACTTTTTCCATTAAAGAAAAGTGGCTCCTAGAATCAAGTGGGATTACTTTAAGTCTACTAGATAGGAGAACCATACCTAGTTTGAGCAGATTGTAATGCGTTTGTAATGCTTTCCAAATTTGTTTGATCTCTAATGATTTCATTTAGTTTTTTTGAGGAAAGCAAAGAGATTCATTTCTGCATGTTTGAGCATTTCCTGTAAAACAGAAGATATATGTTTACAACATTATCTGGGCTTTCTGCTCTTTGAATTTTAACATAGGCGCGTTACTTTTGTTTCCATGAACTCGATGGAACCTAAGCATCACAGCGCGCTTTCCCAACATCCCATCTGAATTTAACCTCATGGAATAACATTTAGAAAAGATGGTCACTCATCAACACATGACAGACATAACAGAAACAAACTAGACGAGAATCCTTGACAGGAAGAGTCATTTAAGTGGGCTGTTTGAAGTGAACAGCTCTGAGACTAAATGCAATTTATCAGTATTTTTAAGTGTTTTTTTAAGTCAGAATGGTGTGAATTTTTTTTTTATAGAGCATGTTTTGATGTGAGGACCAGTTAGCTTTGCAATGAAACTGAAGATAAAACTGTCTTTCAAAGGGTTTTATTCTAAAAGTAGATTTCACAGCACCTTAAATTAAAGTATAAAAGTTGAGTCAGTACTTCTACTTTATTTATAAAAGAATATGCATTTCTGCTTTAGTAAAGCTTGATGTGCTTTCTGAACCTCTACAGAGAAACAGAATTATGTAACAGCGCTGTAGCCTACCTAAGAAAACTTTTCCATTTCTCCGTCTGGGGATGGCGCCTCCTGCAGCTCCTGTGGCTTTCTGCAAGAAACAAGGAAAGATTTAATTGAATCAAAGAGCACTTATTGCAATAAAATCTCAATGTCTCATCAGTTATATAAATTTCTTTGTAAACTACTGGAAAATGCTGTAAATTGGGGATATATTAACTAAACTGTAATTAAGAGATTTTTTTTTTGGGTGGTTGTCAATTTGTTAGAAATAGATGCTGGATATTCTAGTTGCCAGGTCAGGTTACAAAGCGAGCGGAAAACCCCTCCCTCAGTAGCTCAAAATTAAATACTGACTAACTGCTTGATTTGTAGACTTGGACAGATATTATTTACAGTACGTTTAACATCATGTGTTTGGGCCTGTCTTTGCCTACAGGATAGATTATTATCCTTTTTTTTTTGGGTACAACATTCTGTCCAGTTTGCAGTATTTAAGTAAAATTATTTAACGGGTTCATACATTTCAGGAATCTTTAGAATCACAAACTGCATGGAAGCAAAACAACACAGAGCTCCAACTAGTTCGAGTCCAGTTTGATCAGGTTCACTTGACACCCGCTGGCTAGACAGAGATGAAAGACTGAGAATGCTGACACACTCGAGACCAAGCGGACTCATGAGAGAAAGCTAGCAGAGGCTGGAGCCTGCAGAATGTGAGCAGCTGTTTCTTTCCGGATCCAGGCATGGAAATAGCAGCTCTTTACAAAGCAGAGCTGATCTAACGGCAATTAGAGCTGGTGAGAAAACACAGCAGCAGCTCAGGCCTTTGTTCTTCACCAGCAACTTTTCAAAGAAGAAAACCACACAATCCCCTTTCAGTGAGAAGACTTCCTCTGCTTGCAGCAAATTTCACACTTTTGCATGTTCAGCTAAAAACTGTAACCTGGAATCAGTTGCAAACAGTGAGTCCTAATCATTGAATTACAAGTGAACCAACTAAACTAGACCTCTAAATGGGACAATAATTGACAAATGACAGAACCTTATGAAGACAGGTTGCAGATAGAAGCTGAAAGTATCAGGCAGCATCACTCAGTTGGGAATTATTGCTGAATAATGTAAACACAGGCTGAAATGAAGCATCAGAGATTTTTCAGTTCCATTTAGCTACTGTCATGCTGTGAAATTCTGAAACTGTTGATATTTTGAGTTTTCTTTGGAGGAATGGAAATGTGCATGAAAGCTGGATGTTTTATTAGACTTCTCTACAACTCTGTATTTATATCATTCACTGACTTCAGCTTATTTACTGATTCTGAAGTCCTTTGTAACCAGCATTTATACAACAAAGTAAGAAACAAAAATGAGGAGCGTCATTCATCTGACTGCTCACTACCTGGTGTAAAACTTACCTCTTTGACATGTCGTTTGAGGTGCATGTAAACACTCTGTCCTGTCTTGCGATAATGTCTCTCCACATGTTCTCGTCCAAAGCCCAGGAATGTGTTCAAACACACATACAGACCTCCCTCAGACTCCTACACACCAAAACAAACAAGTATTAGCACAAAGTGAGGAACTAATGCAATCTTTAAAACTATAGACGGCAGACTATATTTAACTTTTTATCTCAATTTGAATTACAAATCACCTTAAAACATAATAAAATGCAGTTAATCCAATTAAGGTGTAAAGCTGTAAATTAAAAGCTAAAAACTGTGGGCATTCAACAGTTTTTAAGGTCTAAAATGTGTTAAAGATTTTCAGAGTTAACATTGTTTTGTTTTGTGTTTTTGCTTTGCCAAATAAAAAAAATGAATCAGCAGTTTGGAGTAAAATTTGTTTTACTTCTAGTAATATAAAAGGGGAAGGTTTTATTTCTGCTGCATTACAAGCAGTGAACGTAGGACGAGAACAAAGATTTCACAAACAGCGCTGTCATTACAACAGAGATGTAACATTAGAGCCAGGTGTCGGTCCACAGGTACGCACCATAATGTGCTGCTCTTTCACCAGCAAAATCTACAGATGTGGTAAATGTTTTAGAAAAAAGAAAAAAAAAAAAACAAGAAATGTGCTGATAATTCTGCAATCAAGCTGACTGCAAGTGACAGCAGATGACCACACAAATTACAGGCAAATAACATTTTATCTAATTCAGTTCAATAAAAAATTAAATTATAAATAAAATTTTAAAGAATAGGGTTGTTCTCTGATATTTAGCTCCATACAAGCAAATTAAAACAGAGGCTTTATTCAGCTTTTAGTGACAGTTAACATGGAAAATTCTATTTGAAAATTGGGCCACTACTTCAGTTTAAAAACACATGATGACCTACTTGTGTCAAGTCTGTGGCTGACCTACTGTATCTAAACACAGTGTCACAAGATAACAGCATTTTATCATTTTGTGGCTTTCATTAGAGGTCCAGACCGTCTGTGGATTAGGGGCATATGCTTTTATCAGGGCTTTTTTTACTGTTGGAGGAAAAAAGAAACATCCTCCTGGAGTTACCGTGTGGACTATCATGGACAAAATACCTGGAAAACAGCCCCTGAAAACAAAATCTGAAATCAGCGCAGGCTTTATAAGCCCCAGTGTTAAACCTTTAAGTGGCCCAGGGTGACATATGAGCCTTAACAGTGCAAGGATAAAAATAAACCAGTCCACAGGCCAACATGATGAACTCCAGACAGCTGAGTCACCTTTAAAAATGGCTTTAGTGTTGCAAAAAAGCTTCTGGAGCAAAAAGAAATGTATTAATAAATTTGAATTCTTTACGGATCTTTACAGCTGCAAGAAACGAGTCAAAAGAATGATTTCTGACATTCAAAGGCTTAAATAAAGCAAAACAGTCATTGTTTTGATGCAGTCACAATACTGCCCTGGTAACAGAGGGAAAGAAAATAATAAGATTATGCATCAAAAAGGAAAGTCAGAAATTCAAACTGTCAATAAAAAATTTTTTTAATTATCAACAAGCTCCACACACTCACTTCTGATAGTCAACAAATGAGTATTTCAGTAGGCCTACTACCACATGAGCTTATGAGTGTTTACTGCAACCTCACTATTGAAGCCAGAGCTGAATTGTCACTGAACATCACAAAATAAAGATTAGTTTAAAAAATAATAATAAATGCACTGTTCTATGAAAACTAATTAAACATGTACTTAAATTATGACGTTCCATAGTATTCACATTGGTTAATTTCAGGTCATTTTAATGTAGATTAAAGATCAAATTCTCTTTATTATTGCAGAGAAGCGTTCAAGTCTGCTGGAGCCAGGTGTGCGTCTGCGTGTGTGGGTGTGTGTTTACTGGCCTGCTGAAGCGGAGTGAAGCCTGAACTACACAGAGGCAAACCATCCATTAGTTTAACCTCACATGTTAATACCTTTTCATTATTCACCTCCTCACACTCATCACGGCTTATTCACGTGGGTCGTTCGGCCCAGCCACAGCCGACCGTCACAGCCCGCCCGAGAAACACATTCCCTCCCCACACAAGCCTCTCGTGTCTCGGTGTTTGTGCATGCGCGCAAAGGGGAGACAGTCGGACACACTTACGGGAGAGTCGAAAGAAAAGGCACACTCGCTCTTGAAAACCCTGTCTCCTGTTCTGGGGACTCTGATGGTGGGCATGTAAGGGACCAGCAGCTCTCCTAGGTCTGCAGCCATCTTCGCATTCCTGCTTCTCGCAGCACAGTGCTGCGGAGGCTCCGGAGCAGCGCTGTCAGAGGAGAGGATGCTATTTTTAAAGCACTCCGTCTCTACATTCCTCCAGCCAGGGGGGATGTGACGCTGAAAAACGTAAAAATAAAATGACAGAGGGGTGGAGGCTGGCTGAGGGCAAGGAAGGCAGTGATGCTCTTTTGTTGTTGATGTTGTTTTCTTGCTACAAGCGCAGAGCTGCGCAGAAATTACAGCTCCTGGTGGCTGCGCTGACGCCGCGCTGCTCACAGGAATGATTTACCAGAAGGACCCCTCCCACATCCGAGAATGATTCATAAACATCCACACGTAGGCTACCACAACATCTTTGACCTCCAGGATTCTGGAAATTATGAGTTTAAAGGCGTTTCCCCTTCCCTTTTAAAGACAACAGCATCCTAATATTATGTAAACCTTTTTTGTTATAAGTAGTAAAAAAATGAAGAAAGAAAGAAAGAAATATCAGGAAAAAGGCTGGAAGGTAGAAAGGGAAATTAAAAGAAAGGAGAGGGTGTTGGCTTATTTTATTTATCAGCAAGATTGGGGGTTCATGATAAGAAAATTTGAAGTGAAGCCGTGAACTATTCTTCATCACCATCATAAACAGTCCTTTGTCCATCAGACGTCTGTAGAGCTCTGCCACCTGGTGGCCGATCCGGGTAGTTACGACTGTGAACAAAATAAACTCTTTATGATGGAGGATGTATTTACACAATTACTTGTTTACGGGTGTACTAAATCGTACAAATTAGTGTAAAAGTTGTGTACTTAAATCACAATTTCTTTTTCATTTCAGTCTGCTTTTTGTTTGTTTGTTTTTTAGTTTTGAACTGACTGGATGGCTTGCAAGAAAAAATCCCGTTAATAGCAACAAATGCCCTCAAGAGTGATGCCCTTACTTGCACAATGAAAAAATGAAAAAAAAAGAAAAAGGAAACTTGTCTTTCTTGTTTGCCATGTTTTCATTGTCATTCTGGTTTACAGCTTATGAAAACCCAAAAATCTAAATCTTGGAAAATTAGAATAGTGTGAAAGGGTTCAGTGTTGGAGCCTCTAAGTGCCACACTCTAATCAGCTAATTAATCCAAAACACCAGCAATGGGACTTCTGAGCACTTAAATGGTCTGTATTTCAGTAGAATTCAAAATCATGGGGAAGGTTGCTGACCTGACAGTTGTACAAAAAACCATCACTGACACCCTCAACAAAGGAAGTTGGATGCCCTCAAAGAGCTATATCAAAGCTCATCAACAAAAAGTTAAGTGGAAAGGAAAAGTGTGCAAGAAAAAGCTGCACAACCAGCAGGGATGATCGCAGCCTGGAGAGGATCATCAGGAAAAGATCATTCAAAATGTGGGGAAGCTTCCAGAGCCACCACACACAGACGGATCCTGGACATGGACTGAACTGAGATGCTGACTTTATTTTCCAGCAGGACTTGGCATCTGCCCATAATGCCTAAAGAACCAAAACTATGTTCTATGACCAAGGAATTTCTGTGTCTCATTGACCAGCAAAGTCTCCTGACCTGAACCCTGCAGAAAATCTATGGGACATTGCCAAAAGAAAGATGAGACACATGAGACCCAGCAAAGCAGAAGAGTTGAAGGCCGCTATTGAAGCATCCTGGTCTTCCATTACACCCTAGCAAGCCAAAGGCTGATAACATCCATGTCACGCAGCACTGAGGCAGTAATTCATGCAAAAAGGGGCTCAAACCAAGTACTGAGTTCATATGCACGACTATACTCTTCAGATGGTCAACATTTCTATTTTTAAAACAGTTTTTTTTCCTTATTCTTTTTTTTATTGGTTTTTATTTTTGGGTTTTCATAAGCTGTAAGCTTATGATCAAAATTATAACAAATAAATGTTTGAAATATCTCACTTTGCATGTCATATTAGTTTCCCCTTTTAGGTTGAATTACTGAAATAAATTAAGTTTTGTGTGATATTGTAATTTTTTGAGTCTTACTTATATTTTGCTGGCAGATAAGAGACTTGATCTCATATCAACAGAAGCTGAAGGAAACTGACAGCTGGACAGGAAGACTCTCAGTAAGCTGACCACCTACGTTTGATTTACAATCTGTAAATGTCACATTATACTGGAACACAGAAGAATGCAGATTGAATCCATTCATACACGAAAAGCACATATAAACGCCAGAGATGTTTGAGCCAGTTTATCTTCTTACTCTGAGACCTCCATCCACTCAGCTAGTGTGACGACACCCACTCCAGGTGAACTTTCTTGATGTCTGAACACTAAACAGGCTAATATTAGAGTACATAGATACTTTATTTACGCAATAAAGGAAAACATTTACAAACAGATTGATCAGCAAGATGTGTCGAGAACATCTGCATTAATAGTCAGGTGATGACTTTGGGCTGTTGTCAACAAGCTCCTTGTTCAGGGTGGGCACATGGAACCAGGGGCCGTCTCCGGTCTGCCTCATCTGTCGACGCACCTCCAGCTGTGTGAGTCTGGTGATGATAAACAAGAAGCCATTAAAGAACAGAAATAAGAACAAGCGGTGAATCCAGGAACAATGTAAATAATTCTATTGTACGTAACCATGGTGAGGAGAAGAAAAAAAAACAACAAAATAATTTGACATGAACTTCATTTGATCAACAATCTACCAATGATGCTGAACACTGAAAAAAGTGTCTTTGACATCTTCAGCAGCAGCTGTAAAAATCCCTTGTGAGGGCTCTGCCATCAGACAATTAGATATATGAAACCTGCTGCATTAGGATCCAGATCTCACTCCCTTTGATGGGTGCCTCAGAGCAATCTGGAAATCCAACATTATAAACTCCATGTCCACATGTTACCAGACTAAAGACTGTTCAGGGTTCCCCATCTGAAGAGGGGAGGCACAGCATCAACATCCAACTTGTGGGCGACACTGACCTCATCATCACAAACTGCATCATGAAATGGCCGGGGTCTGTTCATGATGCTCGTATCCTGGGGGAGAGCGTCTTGTACAGAAAACTCCAAACCAACCGACAGGATGGCATCATATTAGGAGACAGCACCTCTCCACTCTTACCATGGCTGATGACCCCCTTTCTTGCCATTGCCACACCAGCCCAGGCGCGCTTCAACGCTGCTCATAGCAGAACGAGATGTGCAATCGAGCATTTAAATGGAGTTCTGAAGAGACGGTTTGCATGCTTTAACTACTTGAGGGTGGAACCACAGGGAGCATGTAACATCATATTGTCCTGCATAATGCAACCAGGCGCAATGTCCCTTTCTGTGACAATGTTGACACACCTGAGCCCTGTGTTGAGATACCGGCCCAACCTCTGGCTTTCTGTCGGAATGACACGAACGGGACGTGTAGTGAGGGATGCAATCATTAGAAATGTTTTTTTTTTTTTTACAGATTCTTGTCTGATTATGCAGTGATGAATAACAGGAAAATTGAATATTTTATTTGCGTATGTTATTTGATATGTTTGGTGTTTTTTTTTCCATGGGGACATGATGATGTCATGTTTTTATTCTTGCTTTACTACGCTGGAAGGCTTAATAGGTAGCCTATGCCTATTTTAACCACTTTATCACTGTAATAGTTAAACAAGTCTGGTGCAAAATACAAATATAAGCATACGCACCGAATAAAAAGTTCTATTAATTGATCAACTGTTAGGTTGTACCACAGTTTCTTCCTGAAATCCGCCTTGTAATCCAGCCCTCTGTTGGGATCAGGATAATCCTGTTTTTTTGGATCGTAGTTATCCGGATTCTACTCAAAAGTTTTGAACACCCCAAACTGAGGGTTTTATCCAGATAGCGACCAGGATTGGATTACGGGATTAAAATGTAAATGACAGACTGCTCATCATTTATTTGAAGTGCATTAGTCAGAAATGAAGCAAACATGCTACAACATGGTGTGGTTAAGTAAAGGAGAAGACGTTTAGATTACTAGCAAGCTGTGTGAGGCAGTTTCAGATCAATCAGAGCATTAACAAGTGCAGCTGAGTGGAGCTGCAGTTATAAACTGATCCAGCCATTTAACTTTCCCCATCCTAGTATACATGCAAAAGAAGAAAAATTAGTATGGCCAATCACAACGACATTAGGGGGTGTATTGCCACTTATCTTTTCTTTAACACACAGACCAGCTCACAAATAATTTAGCTGTCGGCAAGTTGTTTCTATGGCTAATGGTGAGCTTTGGAAAGTTTTACAGACCTTTTCTGAGGCTTTACTGTTTTTACAAAAAGTTGTGGTTATGTTTTGTTGTTACCAGCTTCTTCTTCTGTGTGCAGGCACACTCTGTTATTTTGAGGTCGAAACTAGTGATGTTACGTCTGACACAAAAGCCCCAAAGCCTGCATCGAGTAAAGGGGGCGTGTCCAAATGAAGCCTGATGCGAAGTCCGTATTGTTTTCCTGAACATCAAGTGACCAAAGACAAATGAGGCCTCGTTTTCCCTGATTCACTCAAGTGTCTCGTGATTCGGCTGCTGAAAAAGCCGCGGAAAATGCAAGAAATGCTCTGCGTAATTCCAGGTGACAGTGAAGTGATACAACACATGCAGCACTGAGTAAAGCAAAATACACCAGCGATGCAACTGGCCAGAAAGACTCAATACATTCACGGGGCTTCATTAAACCATCACTAGTCAAAACTGAAAGGTCTCTTTATACCTTGATATGTTCTTGTTATTTTTAAAACCAAACTGGATGTTTTAATGTTTTATTGGTGAATGTCGTGTCTCTACTTCTACAGACCTGTCTGTTTTGTAACAATTTACCATAAACACGGTTAAGATTTTAAAAAAAATATATGACTGTTGTGTTGAAGTTGATTTTAGTATTTTTGTTGTTGGTGTTGCTCCTACATTTTCTGGTTCAGGAACCCACTGCTGATGATTGAAAAAGTTAGTCCGAACTGCTGATTCACCCGTTCAAAATCATTTTGAAGGTCCTGAATATGACAAACATAATCATGTAAAAATTTTGGAGTTGCTATTTTCAACTTAACTTTATTGTTCCACTGCTGGAAAAACAAGAAACATCATTACATTACATTGCTTATAATAGATCCTTATTGTGATGCATCGTAGAAACTATTAAATTCAACACCCCTGGTCCTCATATTTATCACTGTGTGACAAGAGCATTCTGGTGTTTCCAGATTGGTGACAGAAAATAAAACCCACCTCATGTCTTCCTTTTCCTTTTCGATCTGGATTGCAGCCATCATCTTTTCATAGTCCTTCACAGGGGAATCATACAAGTTCCGTGCAATCCACCTGGTAATGGGATGCTGCAAAGACAGAACCAAAAAAAGAAAGAAAACTGCTTTAACCACAGTAATCTATGGGGGGAAATGTAGTCTCTCTTCTGTAAATATTTTGTATACAAGATTTATATACTTATTTTGTACACAAATAGTTTTTCTTCAGATTCAATGTGTTTCTTTCTAATACATCGAGTTCAGTGATGTGTGTGGGTTCCCCTGCATGCATTGTTTACAGCAAGGTAGTCGTGCTGCACAGCAATGTAGTGTTCTCCAGGGACAGACATGAGATCCTGCAGAGGTGCTACGAAAGAGTCACTGTGGGCGTTGCACAGGGACAAAAGTTTGGGAAAAGAAGACATCAATGCCATCACAGACTGCATAAACTTCTGTTTTGAGAACACTGCTCCCTCCAGGGTGATGCGGTGCTTCACAAACAACAAGCCGTGGATTATCCCTAATATTAAAGTTCTCCTGAAGGAGAAGGAGAGCTTTCAGATCAGGGGACAAGGAGGAGCTTAGGACTGTACAGAAGGAGCTGAGAAGAAAGATCAGAGAGGGGAAGGCCAGTTACAAGAGGAAGACAGAGGAGCAGCTGCAGCAGCAGAACATCAGTGGAGTGTAGAAAAGCCTGAAAACTATCTCAGGCATCAAAATGCCCCACTCACCAGCTTAGGGGGAACTGAATTGGGTCAATTTTAATCTGCATTTCAATAGGTTTGATCAAGCACCCATGCCTTTCCCCAAGCAGCTGCATTCGAACACCTGACACCTGGACTACCCCCCCAACACACACACACACAGCCCTTCACACCTCTGGCTCATTCTGCCATCAAAGCACTCCACATGTCCTTGGACCCAGCCACCCCCTCAGCACAGAGCCCCCCTGCCCACTCCTCTCCTTTACAGCAGCTCAGGTGAGAAACGAGTTGAGAAGAATCAAGGTGAAAAAAGCTGCTGGACCAGATGGCATGAGCTCAGAGTTCCTTAAGTCCTGCGCAGATGAACTTTGTTGAGTTATGGAGCATGTCTTCAACCTGAGCCTCAAGCTGAAGGTGGTACCACAGCTCTAGAAGACCTCCTGTGAGGTGACAGTGCCACAGACATTGCACACCAGAGAACTTAGCAACTACAAGCCGGAGGCTCTGATGAAGACACTGGAGAGACTGATCCTGAGACACCTCCGCTCTACGGTGGGACCCTCCATGATAATGATGGTGATGGTGTTGGATTTTGGCAGACGCCGGTCTGCTGTCCCCTCACCAGTGAACATCCAGGGAACGGACATTGAGAGAGAGGATTCTTATAAGTATCTGGTTGTTCGCCTAAATATTAAACTGGACTGGACTCACAACACAGATGCACCGTACAGAAAGGGTCAGAGCAGGGTCTATCTTCTGAGGAGACTGCAGTCTTTTGAATTGAAGGGGGCACTCCTGAGGACCATCTATGACTCTGTGGTGGCATCAGCCATCCTGTACAGTGTGGTCTGCTGGAGCAACAGCATCACAAAGTGGGAGAGGAAAAAGCTGGACAAAGTCATCAGGAAGTCCAGCTAGGTGACAAAAGGGTCCTGGCAAAACTGACATCCATGCTGGACCATGAGTCTCACCCCCTGCAGGATGCCCTGTCTGCTCTGGAGAGCAGCTTCAGTGACAGACTAATCCATCCTAGCTGTCTTTAAATGTTTTAATACATGTTTATGTACATATTATGTACATATATACATATACCCAAATTTCCCTGAGGGCTCTCCGAAGGGATTAATAAAGTATTTCTATTCTATATTTATATACTGTACATACTCATACTTTCACACCATATACTGAACATATTATCTTGTGTGTGTGTGTGTTCTTGTTTGATATCACCTGCATGCTTCTGCTTACTGCACCTTTACTGTTGTAAAAAAAGCAATTTCCTCACTGAGGGACTAAAAGTTTTTCTTATTCTTATTATTAAAACAATACAGACATTTCAGTTTTAAGGCAAAGACTATGGTATGCACCTTCTGTGGTTTTCAGTTTGAAATATAACACATACTTGAGTCTGTTCTGAAAGTATGTCTAAAAACAGATGTTCAGAGCAGTAAGCCAAGGAATCACATAAAAGAACTAATAAGAGGAAATACACACCTTGTAGTACTCCCAGTGCTCAGGTTCGTAGCCCTCAGGAATTTCAGCCAGCTCTGCCTCACCTACAAAAAACAGTATAACGCAGGTTTCATTCAGTTTGAACAGACTACAGCTGACCAGAATAGACACTGAAATTCAAAAACACATCTGTACTCACCAATGAAGATATTCACGCCTGTTATAAGGATAGCCACTGGAATACCTGTCAGCAGAGCGTAAAAATACTGTGGGGGGTAAAAACAACAACTCATTATTCTGTTGTTCTGCAGGAGTTCTATCCAAATTGCAGGTCTAACCTTACTACCTTGTATTCTCCAAACTAAGAGTAACTCCTCCTGCCATTAAACAATTATTTTTGGGAAAGTCCGGGAATAAGATCATGTTGGAGAACTTACCAATAAGCGCAGAAATCTCTTGTCATAATAGCTAGTGGCTTTGATGACAAACATTTTCTTTCCATGACCCCAACGGACAGCCACTATAAAACAGGTAACGAGTTGCTGCCAATTATATACATACATACATACATACATACATACATACTTCTTACATGATTACACAAAGTTATTGTTTATTGCATATCATGCTATTTACATGTATTTTTACTTAAAAGATCAGTGTCACTTTCCTGAACAAACAGGCAACTACGTAGACAAATTAATAATATAGTCAGAATAATCATATAATTAATGATACTTTATATAAGTACAATTCTTCTACAAGTATCCTGAACAATATTTATTGAAATCCCATTAATCTGTTTTCGTTTGAAATTATGTACTAAAACAAAATATTGTAATATCTGCATGCATAGTTACTGTATAATCTTACTAATTTCAATTTTCAAAACCGACATTTTTCCATAACTGTAGTACAGCAAATGACAATTTTATCCAATAAACCAAGTAATGAGCCGGTGGTCAAACTCTTGTAATGGTACAGAAAAATACCACACCACAAAAAATATTTTAACTTTAAAGCTGAAGTTATTTGTTGACAACAGGACATACTTTACTAGTTATTTCAGGCTAGCAGGCTAACAAGTCTCGGCACAAGGTCATAAGAGAAATGGGGCAACTTTAGGGTGAACAGTATGACCATTTAAACCAGCTGGATGTTTCTTACCTTTATCTGTTCGTTGGATAGTTCGGGTGAGTACATTTGCAGCAGTACAGCCAGATTTTGGTAGACTCAGTCTGGCTGCAAAGGCAGCAGCAGACCTTAGAATGCTCATTCCCACCATGACTGCTGAGGGACTACAGTCCAACAACGCGGGTTATGATTCGTCGAAGAGAAAGCGAAGCTAAAGCCACCATAATTGGTGAGGGCACAAAAGTAGTTTTTTTTTATTATTATTATTGTAATGTTATTTGTTTAAAATGTATATATACATTTTTATGGACTTCCAATAATATTTTGTTTTCATAAAGAAAACAGTAAATGGGCAAAATGCATGCTGGGTAAATTCGGAAGTAAGACGTGCAAGATGGCGGCGTCCTCTTCTGTAGGACGCGTTTTGACTCTTTGCAAGCAGTTTCAGAATGTTTTAAGGGTATCTTCAGCGATAAATATTCACCATTGTACTCGAAATTTAACGAAATGCCCGGACCATCTTTCCAGGTAAGAGCCAATAAAACAATTAAATATTATGGCTTTAGTACGCCGTCGTGTTTCAATCTACCGTTGACATGTTGATTCCCCAGCGACTGTCAACGATTGTGTAAATCAAATCAGTGTTTAGGAAGGATACGTTTTTAGTTTGAAACTATAGCAGAGTGTTAATGCAACCAGCAAGTCGTTTTATGTGTTTGCTTCAATGGACCAGAGAGTCGAGATATTTTGTAACGTGGCCATTGCTGTAGATCAAGAATGCCCAAGTCCGGTGCTCGTAATCTACCATCCTGGACTTTTTAGATGGACCCCTTCTCCGGCACACATAAAACAAATGGCTAAATTCCCTCATCCGCATGTCATTCAGCTCTGCATAGACCTGATAACGAGCCATTCATTTGATTCAGGTGTGGTGAAGAAGGGACGCACCTAAAAGTTGCAGGATAGTAGATCTCGACAACCAGACTTGGGCACCCCTGTTTCATGGTGTTTTCTCTGTGTAGCCGCAGGTATTTGTTTACCTAAAAGGAGTCGAAATAAGAAAGTCGTTCAGCTAGAAAATAGATAATTCAGCTTGTATTTGAGGACATAAACAAAAAATTAAAATGATGTATTGCATAATAAGCACACGTTTTCTCGAGTTAACAGCTTTTAGGGGTGTTTTTCAGTTTTCTTACTTGCTGAGCCAAGTTTTCAGACGGGCATTTTTCAGCCAGGTTTGTCAGAAACTACCTGGCTGTGAAATTTTAGGTGAAATTTGTAGTAGGTGTATGCAGATGCAGATTTGGCAAAAACTATATTGATTGTTTAGTTGTTTTCATGTATGTTTAGTATTTATTCTACTTGAAGTCACATAGTAAGGATTATATGTAAAAAACAATTTTTCTTGAAATGTTCTTTGAATTTTACACATTAAACTTATTTTACTTTAACCAGGGAGAAGTCTTCACTGGCTGCACCATCTACGATCACTCCCATCAGGTTTGTGGGTCAATATCGAGCTTTGCATACAACCCTCAGCCGGAGAGGCCTGGAGGAGTTTTTTGACCTCTCTGAGAACTGGGGAGAATCCACCGTGAAGTCAGGTAAACTCTTTTACAGCTTTCAGAGAGTATTGTGGTCACAATGTGTGTTTGTCGCCTGATTAAAAATACATTCTAGATTTTAATCCAGATCTAAAGCTGGATTTGCATCACAGGAGACATTGACAAAAACTCATGCAGATATCTTTAAAATATTTTTTACGACTAAAGCTTTGTAGGCACTTTTTTGTTTGTTTGTTTGTTTGTTTGTTTTCCTGCTGTAAAAGAAGTCAAATTTTTTTGTTTTATCACAGGAGCCCCATGGACAGCCAAACTACTAAGAACAAAGAGCAACGAGGACTTGCACAAACTCTGGTGAGCTGTGGACTGTGGTAGTAATGCTGCTTCTGGTGCTTCTAAGTGGAAAGACTCATCTGTGATAGTAACATTTATTTCTGTGTCAGGTATGTGCTTCTAAGAGAAAAGAACATGTTGCTCACACTTGAGCAGGAAGCAAAAAGGCAAAGGGTTCAGATGCCGAGTCCAGAGAGGCTAAAGAAGGTAAGTGGGATGCTAAACTGACGAGTCTGGGTCCCTTACTGCAGATTAAATATGATCGTTCCATAGTATCTGCAAAATTATGGAAGTTTATTTAAAAAAAACAAAACAAATAACTATGCACTCGCAGGTTGAGCGGTCATTGATCAGACTAGAGACGGTGGTGCTGGAAAGAGAGAATGCGCTGCGTTTGCTGCAGACAGGACAGGAGAAGGGCCGGCCCGGAGACTGGAGGAGGAACATTTTTGGACATGTCAGCTGGTGAGGACAAATTCTAGTTTATACCATGTGACGTATGAAGGAGGAATATCTGAAAAATGTTGTTCATGGATTTTACATTAGCAGTTTTTTACAATTAAAACCTGACCTGGATCTTATCAGAACTGCTGTTAAATCTTTAGTAGGTAGAAAATGAGATGCAACACCAGTGTGTGTGTGTATATATGTATGTGTATATATATTTATATTTATTAATATAATATAGATACATATATATTTTTTTTTGCCTCCAGGTATCGATTCAAAGAATATGCAATTCCCTGGTACATGAATAGAAGATACAAGCGCAATAGATTCTACACACCTTCATTTGTCCAGCCCCACATGAGGTAAGATGCATGTTTTTATTTATTTTTTATGTGTTAATCAGTGGTGATATGTAAAACTGGTACTTATCAACTTTTTTTTCTTTTTACAGGTTGCGCTTAGAAAAATACTTGCGGGAAAGAGTCAGGAAATCAAATCTAAGGAAGTGCAGGATTGCAAAATTAGAGAAGAAGTTTCCTCAAATGAAGGTTCCTGCATCGTGAAATGTAAACGTGGCTTTTTTTTATGTGAGGGGGATAAATGGTTTTACTACAGCTCATGTAAATTGCTGAAGGTCGCCTGACTGAATTATTCCATTTGTTAATCAGCCCTACAGGATAAATTATGTAAACCTGAAATGTTGTTTTCATACTTCCATGTTTAATGTTTGGAGCTCTTGTAACTCAAATACAAGAAACTTTGAATTAAAATAAGGATGTGCATGTATCAGATGACTTTTGCAAATGCAACAAAAAAGATAACAAAACATCACTTTATTTTTAAAAGGCCGTATGATGACAGTAGCAAGAAGGGAAATTTTATTTTCAGCTGACAATAGTGGGCACAGGCAGGGACTGACTGGCCTCTGATGATGAATTTCTGCTACACAAAAAAATAAAAAATTAAAAACAAAAGACAATATTCACACTGATCTGCTCTTCAAATACAGACCCTTAACACAATGGTAACCATGTCAATATTCTGACACCTTGTGCAACAAATTCTGTTTAGAAAATTGTATTTTCCCACCGTATTTAAACAAGCGTTTCTGATGATGCAATGTTTTCAATAACAAAAGATAAGGCAACAGACAGGATGTTGACAAAGGAACTTATAATGTGCATGTTTGATTCCTTAAATAAGTCCCAGACAGGTGTATAGACCAACTCCGTTTTAAAAACAAGTCATACAAAATGAGAACAAGGTGTTCAAGAGTCCAGGTCGATGGGGAAATGCTTTACAATGATCAACTTGTAATAAAGACAGTGCAGAGAAAGTA
The DNA here is from genome assembly GCF_017639745.1 of Melanotaenia boesemani. Taxonomy (NCBI): domain Eukaryota; kingdom Metazoa; phylum Chordata; class Actinopteri; order Atheriniformes; family Melanotaeniidae; genus Melanotaenia; species Melanotaenia boesemani. The sequence goes on along the minus strand of NC_055695.1, from coordinate 18,156,479 downwards.
GTCAAATCAAGGACACTTCCTGTCCACACACTGCTTTCCTCCCTCCTCATACTCTTGTTTGGAGATCCACATCTGTTGGAAAGTTCCCTGGAAAACACAAGTACAGGAACTGTCACATTACTGTGCCAGGCAGGGATCTTTTTAATGCCACACCGATATAAAACACAAAGTGAAAAACTTATTTGTGAGTGATCTCATTTGGCTTCTGTGCGTCCTTACAAGTGATGCCAGAATGGAGCCTCCAATCCAGGCACTGAACCGGCGCTCCACTGTGGTGCTGTTGGCAATCAACTTCAGTCTCATGCTCTGTAAAATTACAAACATGTTCCAAAAAATAAACATTTAAAAAAACAGCAGTGTTGCATATAGAAAAAAAAAGATAAAAACAGCAGTGCATCATTTACTTTAACATTACCATAAATCATTGTATTTAGAGTAGTGGGGGCATTCAGTTTCTCACCGGAGGGGTTTTTTGGGAGAGTTCTCTGTTCAGTCGGTCAGTGAAGCCCTGAATGAGTGTGTTTCCTCCAGTCACCACCACACTGCCATACAGACCCTAAAATGCACAAAAGTCTCAAAGTGAGTTTGTGATCTTATCACACTCGCTGAAAACAACACAAGAACACTGTCATCATCTCCCAAACAAGCTCCCATCTGAGATTAACGTCTGGAGGAAAACAAATAAATTAGATATTAGAACACACCCGTGTGGCTTTTAAAATCTCTTAAAAGATCATCCACACTGCTGCTTAAGTCCAAAAGTTCCAGGAGAAAGCCTGGACAGTTTATTCTGGTCTTTTTACCCCAGTTGCTGTTCACACAAGCACATCAGCAGGAGAAGGTTTGTAGCTTTTAACTCTCCTGGCTGGAAATGTGAGGGAGGAAGTGCAAGGGAACGCGTGATGTGGAAATTGTGTTTCCTTAACATTTTGACGTTAGAAGATGATGTTCCTTGTGTTGGTACAGGTTTTGGAATTTATACGTATAGTGTGGAGCAAGCAAAGAGCAGTATACAGGTCAGCAAAAAACTTGATATCGTTGAAAATTCTGATACTCACTGGCCGGATGTCAATGTCACACATTCCCACACTAGTCGTCACCACATGGCCAACTCCTAACATGGTGTTTCCTGACAGGCCCTGAAAATGATTTATCAAAAATAAAAACATTTAAGCTCCTCAGAACCAAGAGGCTGCTCTCCTTAGTCAAAGAAGTTAAAGTGAATGCTCCGCTGCTATGGCTGTTAGCGCTTATCTCTGCAATCACATTGAGGTTAATGAAGCATGACGAGGGAGCACGCACCTTGGCATTCGAGGGGTCAAACAATCCCTCTGGGATCTTTAACCTCTCAGCCCCAAAGTCACAGTTGTAGCCGTTGGGTAGTTCATAATGCACTGTGGGCATCTGGGCTGCAACTCTGAGGGACAACATGAGTAACTTGTAAAAAGTTTAATTAAAGTAAGTATTCCATGCAGAAGCCTAGAATAATGTGACTGCTATAAAATAAAGCACACTTGTCTGATAACCCACCACTATTTCCATTTTAAGCTTAAACTGAAAACTATGTGGTGAAAATCTTTAAAAGCTTTGTGAACCTGTGGCTTTTTTAGGTTTTGTTACTGTGGCCTTGTGTTATTTTCCAGTGCTTTAAGAGGCCAGAATAAATGGCAACTTGAGATATTATTCTCTAAACAAAGTAGGAATTCATATGATGATGCCATCTCTTACTGTTCATCATATGGAGAGTCCGACACCTGCAGCACCGACGCCTGAAAGTCCTGAATTACACACTGCAGACAGTAATGCAGATTGGATTGAGGTCATATCCATCAAAAAAATGATCATAACTGTGCTGCAAAATAAAAACGTTGCTGCTTACATTACACATATAGTTGTGCCAAGAGCGGGTGACTTGAGGTAGTTTTTCCTTTTTCTTCCAGCTGGCTGGGGACCCCTCACGCACTGCATCCTGTAATAGGTTCACATGGTCATTTCTTCAGCAAAGCTTGTGTGAATTTGTAGTTAAAATAATCTAAAATGTGTTATTTACCTTTGATGCAATCATATAAGGGGGAATTATTTCAACATTTAACTCCTGAAACAGCTCCCTGCACTGCATGCTCATGAAGTCACCGGCCAGAGGTGACTTGACAATGCCTGTCAGAGAAAGTAAATCAACTCAAGACTCACAGAACTCAAAAATACCACATTCTTAAAGTTCATTGGGAAAGGTGAAGGGCTGAGTCTGAAAGTTTATGATTGTCTGTATAACAAAAACAACTCAAATTTAAAACAAGTTGACATATTACTATGATTGTCATCTGCCAGATTAGATTTACTACAGAAACTGAGATCAAACTGAGTTCAAACTGAGAAACTGAGTTCTGAGCCAGATCTGTCCCTGTCCCTGTCCCATGTCCCATCTGCATCCAAAAGACAAAGACGGTGTTCAGACAACCTCGAGACAGAAAACCATAGACTAATGCATGATGCAGCGGTTGATTTAGATTCATTTATAAAACAAAACTTGGTTTTATCAAGATGATTTCAAACATAGTGAACGCAGACCAAATAAGGAAGGGAGCTGTAGAGAATATCAAAACTCCTGTGGGTCACAAAAGACTGCTCTTGTGGAACAATGGAAAAAATAAAGCTAACAGAAAAGTGGGTGAACTGAACATGAGATTCTTGCTCCAACCAGCGGATGGCAACAAAATACAAAGAGAAGATGAACTTACAGACGTGGGATTCAAACTTATTATCACTGAAGTTTGATCATGAAGTGATTCCCTGGTTTACATGTAAAACATTTAGCTTTGTTCTTACCGAGTGAGTAATTAAAAATAAATGGTCACCTTGTTGCAAGACGTAGCCATCATGTACTGGAATTGCTGTGGTGTGCGTGGCTCCACTGTCGAGGACCAGGCCTGTAGACCGGCCATTGGCAAAGCTTAAATGCTCAAAGTAAAGGAAATGTGATGTAGTTCAACTTATATAAAAAGGTACATTATTAGTTAAGCAAATCTGTCATAACAAAACATAAGCTTGAAACCATCACCAAACCACAGGAAGATTATTAAATTAACCCAGCAAATTCTGTCACATCTTTTTGTGGATGAGATGAACCAGTAAAGGATACGCAGACAGCACAGCTGATTTACAGAGGAAGAAGGCGGGAATGTTGTAATGCTCAAACATCAACTCTGTTAGTTTCTCTCGTTTTGCTCGTGTGTTCCACTGCAAACACAAAACAGACGTTAACCCACTGACAACAAACTGTCCCAGTCAGACACTCTTATTTATACAGTTTGTTTCCCTGTAGTGATGAGGACCAGCACAGAAACTAACAACACTTCAAATCCTGGCCTTACCACATCTTCATTACAGCTAAATCATTGATTATCTTTCCATGACTCTGGTTCAGCAGCAAGTTGCTGTTTGCCAGTCACAGAATATAAATCAGAGACATTCAAACTCCAACTCAAGGAAAACAGAACTCACCGAAGCCTCTGACATGAGAACAGGATGGAGACTGGGTTCAGATTTGAAGTGCATCTTGTATGTGTGATCCAAAATGGCCTGGAAACTGTCCCAGTCCTCAACTATGGACAAGGTAGAAGAGGAAACAAGGGCACTGTTAACTGAAAATGCATGACAATTCTCTGTATTTATCTTGACATCATATGAAGCAAAAATCCCACATCAGTTTTAGGGAAATTTACATTATTAGTTATTACTAGTAGTTATAGGAGTTACTAGAAATTTATATATGTAGCTCTAATCTTTCCACAAACAGATATTAGTATACAGCCATATGCTCTTACTGTATCTCTGCACTGTAGTTGTGGCAACAAAACACAACATCATAAAACATGTTTTCTCTTTTATCATAATTTTGACTGGGTCAGCTGGCAGAGAAATTAGAGCAAATTTTTTTTTTTTTTTCTTTTTGATAATCTGAGCAGCAGGCACTGATGTTCCAGGTCAGCCCTCTAAGGGAGCCTGTGGTCCCACAGCGCTGTTCTGCTGCAATTAAGATGGGTGTCACACTCATCTCTAAATAGCCACACAGCCAGACTCCACTGGACCAGATCCTGATGAGCATCATCAGCTAATTTGGTGCATCGGGACACTTGCTAGATATCTGCCCTGGCTAACACCTGCAATGCATTTCCAGATGAATGCACTGAATTATGCTGAAACCAGTGGTGGATATTAGGACAACAATCACAACTAAAGGCTCCATAATCTGCTGATTATATCCTAAATATTTTATATAATGTTTATTGCAATACAAATAAAAACCTAGGAGATCTTTGTCAGTTTGGTTAATTAATTTGAAAAATAGTTCAAAACCCAACTATATTTAACTGAAAGAAATAAACCAATGGAACAATTTCAATGTTTGGGTCAACAAACACTTAAATAAACATTTTCTTTCCAGCTCCCATTTCCTGTCCATGTTGCACCTATTTCTTGGTAATACAGTTCTACACTTTAAAACATTTGGAAAAATGATGCCATATTTAATTCTTTTTGCCATCCAACACAGGATACAGGCTATTGCCATCTCTTACTTTAACTAGTGAAAAGCTCTTCTGTTTGCTTTTTTGTCTAGAAAGGACAAGTCACTGCATTACTCCTTGAACTTCAATGGCTACCCATTAAATTCAAGTCATGCTGCTTGCCTAAAGAGTGCCTACAGGGTCCACACCAAATTATTCAAACTGGTTTAAACCAATTTCTCTCTTAATGTATACACAAGTTTACTTCTACACAGAAGCAAGAATGTTTGTACTCATTTGTTAACAGCTTTGAATAAAAGCACCTAAAAGACAGAATGTAAATAAAAAACTGTAGTAGACATTTAAACCAAATGAGTGACTAATTAACTCACTACAAACAAAGTAGAACACCTCCACACATGTTTAGAGGATCATTCAACAACGTATAGAACTTCAATCAAGCAGGAAGCACGCAATAATTGTAGGAAAATACATCTAAAACCCAGTGGTGCGCCTCATATTGAGCTTTGGATTTAACATGCACAGTTTAGACAAGGAAGGAAAATTAAGAGCACGTGCAGACGGCCATGGCTGTAAACCAAAGATGGAGAAGGGCTTGTATTCTCTTAAAAGCACATTAAATGAGCAAGCTCTTGATAATAAGCTGCCTTGGGCTTCAAATAATCTCATCAATATTCATGATAAACATCAGTCATATCAATGAAGGTTGTGACGAGCCACACCAAAATAGTCTTAATTATGAATATGGATCAAACAGATTGGGTTATTAATATTCATTGCTGGGTTTGCATCACAGACCAAAACCAAAACATTGTATCCAAACAACCAAATATGTTCATTTTTCTAACCTAAATGTCTCCTATTCCAATTGTTTTTATTTCATTCACTCAGTTATGTTTGAATCCTGCTCGTCTGCACCATCACTTAGCAATTGATCATTTTCAGGTCACAGAACAGGGCAGCAAAAAATATGAAAGCGCTACACTCACTCATGCCATTTTTCAGCGGAGACATGACTTCCATGTTCTCTCTGGGTACTCTTAGCTGATTGGTATCGATGTAGTAGGTAGTGCCGCTCTGCTTGCCCTTGTCGCCATCTGTCTCCATAGGTGTGCTGCCATCCTCCCGGTCAAGAGTCACGCCGATCACTGTGGGGAAGTCCGCCTAAGCCGAAACCAAATGAAACAGAACACCAAGTGGTTGAAAACACACTCTCATACAACGTGCTTTACAAATAACAGCTTCCTGACAGTTTTAAGAAAAAAAAAACATATCGGTGTAAATACTCTGAGTGAACAAATTCCCGTTTTTGTGAAACACTTGACTTTGGTACTAAAACGTTAAGCAATGCTCATCTGCCTCATTTAGGGAATAAAAAAGAGAAGACCACAATGACATTACATCCGTTTGGAAATTCTAAATAGTACCAGATTTAAATCTAATGAGTCCTAGTTTGTTTTAACTTATTCATCATGGCAAAAAAAAAATAATAATCATTTTCATTTTTCTGCACATTTTTTTATGTTTTTAACTTAAAGTGGAGACGTACGCAAAGTGTTTTCAGGACATAGTTTCTTGGGGTGTTTCATTGTGATGGCAAAGTTGCATTGAGATGAATGTCTAATGGGATCAGCAGATAAAATCCAAAAGGTAAACATTAAAGATTGCATGGCTTCAAGATATTACACAAAACCACCTAGCTGGCAGATTAATGAGGATGGATGGCAGTGGTGGTGGACAGCACACAATTCACTGACAAACCAGGAAAGTAGAGAGAATAAGGAGTAATGGGGGCAGTGTTTATGTAATAAGATTTGGTTTGCCATGACCAAAGCAGTTTTGAGATATTCCACAAGCTGTGCAAAACCAATGTCAGATTGACTACTGAAAATCTATTAAACTAACTCTGATGCTTTACTATATCCACACCATCAACCTCCAACTAAAGCACAAAAAACTCTAAACCAAGGCAGTGCTCCCAAAAATGATCTAAACTCAATTACTGCCGTCCGTCTCTTGGGTGACGGTCCTCATTTCTTGACACTGGTGGACCCCCAAAGGGAAGATGAATATGCTCGGAGGAAGAAAAGGCACATTAGTTAATTAGGTCATTTCAATCCACTGATCCACTTACCTTGGGACAGTCTTCTCCTGCATAGCCAGCTCTTACAGAATAAGAACCAATGTCAAACACCAAAGCTCCCACCTCATCTGCAGAAATGAGGCAAGAGTTTAAATTAGAATTAAACTATTGGGACACACAATATATAACAAAACTACAGATAACTCAACAAATAACAACAATAGTTTGACTCTGGCTCAATCAACTTAAGGAATTAAGCCTAAAAATTTTCTGTCTTGCAATACATCTTTATTATTGTTAGAATTAAATACAGACCAGGGACTCAAATAGTTTTTCTTTCCTTAATTCATGCCTGCTCGACACAAATCATCACACAGAATATAAAAGTGATACAATCAATATTTACAACTGAGAGACTCAAACTGAACTAAACTGAGATCATTACAGTGGATCTACTGCTTTTTACCACAAGTTCAAGGACAGGTGGTAATTATATGGCCAAGCAAACTCACAAACTCACACAGTGGTGAGAAAATGAAAGTGCACCGTCCTTCAATACTAAAGTTTTATCAGGAGAGAGTTTTATTCTGATCAGGAGAGAATAGTGATAACATGATATCAGAATTTTCTGTATTAGTCATGGAGGAATTTTGGGCCACTTTTCTTTACAGCCTTGCTCCAGTTCATTGAGCTTTGCAGCATTTGTTACTACATAGCTCTCTTATGGTCTTATGCTTGATACCACTACCCTGCACCAAGACCTGATTCTGGCCAAGGTTTGGGTGTTGTACAAATGGCCTCATTTTTGACTCCTGAATGGTTTACAAAGGAGTTCCAGATAAGCCAAACCCAAACCATCAGCCAGTACTCCACAGTACTTCAGCTGGTATGTGGCATTTGTACCATTGTGTTGTCTTTGGTTTCAATACTAAACATAAAAGGTGTCACTATTGTAAGATAGTCAAAAATATCGCTAAGACATTTTGACTTCAAAAAGGACAAGCAAAATGTATAAATTCACATTTCTCTGAGCACTGCGTGGTCTGACTTTGCGTTGATGGGACATCCACTCCTTGAGTGGTTGGTAGATGTCTTGAATGTGTTCCACTTGTGAATAATTTTTCTTACTATAGAATAATATTTTGTGTGTGTGCACGTGTGTTTTATTATGGTTTCATCTTTTCATCTTGGATTGCAACAAATCTGTAATGAAAATTTAATTGAATTAAATAGAATTAACTCCAGTTTGGAAATAGTCTTATAACCTTTTCCAGCCTGGAGAGCAGCAGCAATTGCAACTCTCAAGATCATTGCCGATGTCTTTCCTCCTTGGCACGGTGTACATAAAGGCCTAAATGCTGCAGGGCAGCAAACTAACAAAACTTCAAGTACATTTAATTAACAGCACCTGGCTGCTACTTACATTTTTTATTTTCATGGATGCAGTGAGACTGTAATTGCCTTTTCCTCACGCTGCGTCTGCATTTTGGCTCAGTCTTTGTTTAGTGAATGATGAAATGGTGTGATTTCTGTTTTTTTAATGTCCTGATATGTAAAATTTTTGCAGTGAAGAGGGTGTAATTGCTTTTCCGCATAACTCCAAATGTGCACTCAGTGCTAGAAACACTGATACATCTAGTCAATCAAAGAAATAAGACTGCCTTTATGATGTGCAGCCAATGCAGCAAAACAAAGGCCAATATCAAATGTATAAAAACCAAATACTGGACCATCATATATCATCATAAATTTAAATTCTGTGTAAACTTGAACTTTCATGCAATTGTCAGCTGATACCCTACATATATTACAACGAATGCCCTTCAGATTAGTTAATACAAAGCAACAAAGCAATCGCAAACTTCCAGATCTATTCAATATAAAAACTTTCATTTTAAATTGTACTTAAGTTTTAATGTTTCCAAAATAATTGTTTTTTTCCATCATAAATTCTGTTTATTAAATGCAGTAATACATTAAAAGTCACATACAATCACATACACCAGAGTATTGAAAGAAACTGACAGTAACGTATATTTTTATTCCAGTTTTCTTCTATCATAAACAGTTACAACAGAATGCCGTTAAATTCAGATCCTGTGCAGCCGACCAGTCTGATAAAATGTTCGCATTCTCTTAGAAATACAGATATTAACAGAAGGGGAAAAAAAAGACTAAAGTGAACTGTACAACTTGATTTTGTATCCCTTATTTCCAGTGGATCATAGTGAGATAAATGGAAACATTAAACCTATTATTGTATCTACTAGGTTGAACACGATGCATTCATAAACTCAATCAGTCCAGTTTCATTCATTTCTCAATAGCTACCGGTGTTCCTTAACCTGACTATATTACAAACTAAACCTTAGCCACTAGGTAAGGAGATTGAAGCAACAATATAGTTTACGCATGCTTAAACTGGTGACTAACGATATAAGAGGAATAATGTACTTTTGATTCACTGTAAAGCTAAACGTTAGCACGGCTAGCTAGGCATGCTAACCAGAAAGCCTGCTAATGCTACACAGAACGGGGCAACGTGGAAAACAGGTCAGTTTTATATGAATCATAAGGTTTCACTCACCGCCTCCATACACTCCGCCACTCATCCTCTAAGAACTTCACACCAGCAATTAATTGATAGAAGTGATAACAACAGGATCACAACCGCTACACGGGTAATCACAACAAAAGAATTTTGTTTAGCATGGACGGACCTAACAAGTGGGCGCCACAGTGCGTCGAGGATGTTGTCCAATCAGAATACAGCACAACAGCAGTACTTCCGTTCAGTGACTGCAAGTACTTCCTTACTCTGGAGTGGACGTGGCCCTGCCGACTTCGTATCTATGTGAGTTTAAAAACTGATTAAAAGTGGCATTAACTTGCTTTCGAAGATTATAGACTAATGTGCATGTGGCGTAATCGCAGGTTATGCAAAACAAAGCTGATATTACTGAGTTTAAACTGCGGGACCTTGAGTCACGGTCGTAGACTCTACGGGATTGAGCTCGACGACCATGCTGCAAAAGGAGAAACACTACCATACAGACACCCACGTGTTTGAACTTTAAAAGTAGAAATCTCAAATGAGTCCTTTAGTTGATATGTTGCAATATCGGAGATGACATTGGTCTCATTGCTGAAATAAATAAGTCTGTGTCTGCAGCCTTGTGGGTGTCAAATTTGGATTAATTGCGCAAGCGCACACGGGTGTTAAAGGTTGAGTAACCAGCTGGACAGTTAGTCTGGGAATGGTAATATGTCTGGATAACCTTGGAGACTGTTTAAAGGTAAATCTGCATTAAAAATGCATAAATAAAACAGCTTGTAGCTTAAGTATGGTTAGATTCAAATGGTTGTGATATGTTGACATTTTAAATGTTTCTACAGGCAAAATTTAGATAGTTGCATAGCCCAAGATGACGTCAAAAAGTGTGTTAACCTAACAACAAACCTATAAAAAAGATTAAGTTTATACATATTATTTACCTCACAGCAGCTGAAGCCAATGAATTTTCAACATTTGGGCTGCTTTAAGATTGATTAATCGGTTAACTCCCTGATTGAGTGTTTTAGCTTTATTAATATTTCAAACTTGAAATGTACATCATGTATCAAGTTTTACAGAAAACAAATAACAAAGGGTGAAAATGGAGAAATGTCTTTATTTTGTTGTCAGGTTAACACCTTTTTAGAAACTTAATTTGCTGTGACTCATGTGCACTCTATCCTGCACTGGGTTATAACACCCAAATGAGATTGTAAGTTGTAACTGGCATTTTTTTTTTTTTTTTTTTTTTTTTTATCGTTTTATGTAGTTACTTACAATTTTTAAAAACGAGTATATCAGTAAATAATAAATGCTTGAAGTCTTATGCAGACCTGAATGTTGAGAGATCTTTTTTCTAAACAATTTATGAATGACCTTCTAACATGTTAATTAAACTTTAATATGCTTTTTGTTTCCAGCACTCATGCAGCGCTGCCTGACTCTGACCCTTGCCCGGCACAGCAGGTTCCTTTTAAGATATAAATTTCCATCTGTCCACTGCCAGCAGTCAGCAGCCATGTCGGGTCTTCTCATCAACCAACCCAAATACTCATGGCTAAAAGAGCTGGGTTTGTCTGAGGACAACCATGGTGTATACAATGGAAGCTGGGGAGGCAGTGGTGAAGTTGTCACATCCTACTGTCCTGCCAACAATGAGCCTATAGCTAGAGTTACTCAGGCCACGTTGGCAGAATATGAAGAAACTGTCCAGAAGGCTAGGGAGGCCTGGAAGTTGTGGGCAGATATTCCAGCTCCAAAACGAGGAGAGATTGTGAGGCAGATTGGGGATGCATTAAGAAAGAAGATCAAAGTTCTTGGAAGCTTGGTATCTCTAGAAATGGGCAAGATCTATGTTGAGGGAGTGGGAGAAATTCAGGAGTATGTTGATGTCTGTGATTATGCTGTTGGGCTGTCTAGAATGATTGGTGGGCCCATGCTTCCTTCAGAAAGACCGGGCCATGCCCTCATTGAACAGTGGAATCCAGTTGGTCTTGTTGGCATCATCACTGCCTTTAACTTCCCCGTGGCTGTCTATGGCTGGAACAACGCCATTGCTCTGACCTGCGGCAACGTCTGCCTCTGGAAAGGTGCCCCAACAACCCCCCTCACAAGTGTTGCAGTTACAAAGATTGTGGCTGAGGTGCTGGAGCAGAATAACTTGCCTGGTGCTATCTGCTCCATGACCTGTGGTGGCGCAGATATCGGCACTGCCATGGCGAAGGACGAGCGCGTGGATCTGGTGTCTTTCACTGGGAGCACGCATGTTGGCAAGATAGTGGCCATGATGGTGCAGGAAAGATTTGGGCGCAAGCTGCTAGAGCTTGGTGGGAACAACGCCATTATCGTGTTTGAGGATGCAGATCTGAGCCTTGTGGTGCCTTCTGCTGTCTTCGCTTCCGTGGGAACTGCTGGTCAGCGTTGCACCACAACCAGAAGGCTGATGCTGCATGAGACTGTCCACGACAAAGTGGTTGAGAGGATTGCCAAGGCCTACAAGCAAATCCGTATTGGAGATCCATGGGACCCCAGCACCCTCTATGGTCCTCTCCACACCAAACAAGCCGTGGAGCAGTATCTAGCAGCCATTGAGCAGGCCAAGCAGCAGGGCGGCACTCTGATCTGTGGAGGAAAGGTGATGGATCGTCCTGGAAACTATGTGGAGCCCACAATCATTACAGGACTGGCTCATGACGCACCCATCGTCCATACTGAAACCTTTGTTCCTATCCTCTATGTCCTCAAGTTCAAGACAGAAGAGGAGGCATTTGCATGGAACAATGAAGTCAAGCAGGGTCTGTCCAGCAGCATTTTCACCAAAGATATGGGCAGAGTTTTCCGCTGGCTGGGCCCCAAAGGGTCCGACTGTGGTATCGTGAATGTCAACATTCCCACAAGTGGAGCTGAGATCGGAGGAGCTTTTGGTGGGGAGAAACACACTGGAGGTGGAAGAGAGTCTGGCAGCGACTCTTGGAAACAGTACATGAGGCGCTCAACATGCACAATAAACTACAGCAAGGATCTTCCTCTGGCCCAGGGCATCAAGTTTGAGTAAAACCTTCAAGTGACTCACTGCTCAAAATTCCTCGAGCATAAAGGACGACACTAAATACTTTTAGTAGTGTTGCCAAATGCATGCAATACATTTGTCATTGTTTTGTTGCATTCAAAAAGGTCAGCTTAAATTTACAAAAAAAAAAAAAAATGTTTGGAATAATTTTGGTTCTGTCTTTAGTTGTTGCTATAGATACTAATCCTGGATTTGAAACTGCTTCAGTTGTTTTGTGTTAAAAGTTAAATCCTGTTTCCTCCAAATCTTAGTGTGCACTTTTCTACAAGCACTTCAAAGGAGAGCTCGAGAATCATATAATTGTACCTGATATACTGTACTTCATACTGTAAAAAAAAAAAAGAGTAAATAAATCTTGTTTATTTTGGGAAAAAAAAGTGGACATTATGATTTTTTTTAGATCAAATTGTACCATATAGCATTGCCTGACAATAAATACAATTATCTAATTTTCACTAAATAAAATGTACTAATTAAACACTGGCTGTTTACATCTCATTTACCACTTAAATAGACTAAACACTGCATCTATATCATTCAGAGGAGCACATATTAGTAGGCAGAGTATCTATGGGCCATTTCAGCATGTTTTCCCCTTGTGTAAACTGTCAGAGTATGTTAGCATCATGGAGGTTTTTATGGCTTTGTCAGAGGACTAAAATATCAGAAGTTGCAGATTTACACTAAGATTAATTGATAACACAATACTTTTATGTTTGCTGGGTTTTTAGTCAGAAATTGTCTAATTAAAGTAACTTTAATACATTTCTTGATCTGGAAGTCGGTTCTTGAAAACCTCTGGAATTTAAATGGGGGTGTGGTACTTCTGATTATGTTTTTCACTTTTTTTTTTTTTTTTTTTTAATTAACAAAAAATGGGAAAATCTTGTGCGAGTCTGCACGAGCTCCTTCATACGTTAATACCAGATCTGAAGTCCACATTCCTTTTATTTAGCCTAACTCAGCATTGCAGCTGTTGACTGCTGCTCTTATTGAGTGAATGTATTAAATGAATATTGCTGGTGGATTTTAGAAATGAAAATAGTTTTTTTTTTTTTAAGGAGCTGAAAGGCACTTATACAGTTAAAGTGAACGGATGGTCTGAAGAGCCTAAGCTCCACAGATGTTTCAGTCTGTTGTTGATCTCTAAGGAAGCAAATAAATTAAACAAATTGCCGAAATCTCAACAGATTTTTTTGTTATTTCACCGAATGCAGCCCTGCAAAGGATCAGCCTCAGTCAAAACTGTAGCGTATATGGAAGGAATATTATTTCAAATCCTTATCAGAGTTTAAAAAAAAATTTAATTAGTTTTCTAAACATTAGTTAAACTTTTTTAAAAAATTTTTACATTGAAAATTTCTTCAGCTAAAACGTTCTGTCACTAAAGCCTTGGGGTTACATCCACCACTTGGTAATTGTATCAAAAGCTTTCTTCATCTTAAATTATTTGCTTTGTTTATTAGTAAAATTCTTGTAACAAATGATTTCATGAAACAACTATGTCCAATTTTTTTTAAAGATAGTTGCATGGGAACATGAGGACGACAAACATGGGTGGATGCTTAGCCCTGCAGCTAGCCTGGAATATTTTTTTTGCCAAATAATACCATTTCTGTCAATTATTCTGCAATTACTTTAGCAGTAAAAAGAAAATCAACTGTTCCTTTAATAAAAAATACTACTCCATCTTCCATTCTCTATGCCCAGCCCATATGCTGGCCCTCCCACTCAGCAACTCTCCACCTCATACTCCAGCTCTGCCTTTCTCTCCATTTACTGCTTCTCCTGCAGCATCTGCACTCAGTGCTGAAAGGAAGAACTGAAACCACAGCGTTGTGTGCGACTCATAATCCATGCCATTTAGGACGTATGCAGAAAACGCCCACTTCCTCTGCAACTCATCTGCGCTGGAAGAAGGTAGAGAAGCTGCCTCTTTTTATCTTCCTAAATATATTTTGTTTGTCCAGTGGTGAGCATGTGGTGTTCGTTTGTCTGCAGCATCACAGCTGCCACACTGAAGCAGGTTCAAAAGAGAATATTCTTCCTGTTTAGAATAATACATTTTGGCAAACAGTTCTTAAGTTGTAAGGTCTAAAGCTCAAATAGAGATATCAGAAGTCAAAACATTTTAGCTCCAACTGCAGAACCACAGGTGAGATTGTTAAACGTTTATGTGATGTAAAGAGGTTGTGAGTGGTTTTCACTCCTCTAGGGAGGTAATACTGTGGTCTTATCTCATGTTCACAACCCGTGGTGCACCAAAATGTCAAGTAAAAATAATTATGCGCTCATGGTAATAAATTAATGATCATCTGGAATCATAGTGGTGCAGCTAAGAGGGGAGGCACTTGAAAAGCGTGGCATTAGCACACCAGGGTTGTTCCTCACTTCCTTTAATTTTTTTTCTCCCATACACAACTTGAATGATTCACTTCATGTTAGTTCATGATTTGAATTGTTTATTGTACCCCTGATTTACAGAAGTGTCTGGGATTCCCCTAAACTGAAACAATCTCACTTCTTCACTTTGCACATTTCCTCTACAGCTTCTCCCTGAAGAAAAAAAAAACTTCACACCGTCTCAACTTCACAATTCAGATCTTGAACTGATTCATTTAAAAAATTAAACCTGCAGCATAGATTCTTCTGTTTTTTATTATTCCTGGAAGTATTACAATTATGGCAACGCCTCCACTTTATAAAATATATGCCTGTTAGTTCTTTTGCTTTTGATATATTTGTGTTGATATTTGTGAGCCATTCTGATTTTTTTTTTAAAAAGTATGTACACAAGTCTTTTTGTGGCTTCTGCCCATATGTCCAACTATCTCAGAGTAAACTTCTCTGCATGTAGATGCTTCAGTTTCACTCCCATCATCTCAGGCTACAACAGCAGTCGCAGCAGCAAACGCGACTTAGTGTCCTGCAACATTATCGCAGAAATGATGAGGGCTCTTCACCAACCTGTCACTGTGACAGTCTCTCACCGACCAACAATAGAACTGAGATTAGACAAGAACTCAGCACATACAGTAAACGGTTTGTAGTTTGTGCTGCTCAAAACTTTTGGCAGCCAAAAATTTAAGCAATTCAAATTAGGCAGCTCTGCCAAGATTTCAGAATTGACTGGACCACTGCAACAAAAAGGCTTTCACACAGTGAAAAAATCCTGGTAATTACCTTTGCCAAGGCGGAGATTAGGTTTTCAGTGGTGTTGGTTTGTCTGGTTGTTATAACTCAAAAAGATATGGACGGATTTTGATTAAATTTTCAGGGAATCTCAAGAATAAAGAACAAGTAGTTAGGTCTTTGAGGTGATCCAGATCACCGTTTGGATACAGGAATTTTTTTAAAGGATTCTTTACTATGGAGAGATGGGGATTATTTTGCCATTAAATCTTCTAACTCAACAATAATGGCCTTTGGCAAAAAAAAAAAAAAAAAATGAAGTGGCTTTGCAGAAGTCTGCATTCTCTGAGTGCTTCTAGTTATGAATGTTTCCTGTAACCATGCAGAGGTTTCTTACACCTGCATGCTGGTAGTTTTTGACACCTCTCCAACTGCTTTGCAGTCAAGCTTTTTAAAATTTGTAGGAGTCCTCTTTTTCGATGGCAAATCTCAGCTTTTTCAGGTTTCAAGAGTCTGGAGTCATTGTGTAATAATATAAAAAAGCCAATCTATTTGTTTTAGGTTCGTTTTTTTATGCTTTGGATTTTTTTTTTTTTTTTTTTTTTTGGCTTTTAGAAAGCAAATATTCAGATATTACTTGCAGCAAAGAGCCAAAATAAGAATTAAATCCCAGCTGTTGTGAAGACTCAGCTTTTCATTTGGTAACTCAACACAAGAGGATAAGGAGTGCTCCCCTTTTAAACTTTTGTATCAGTAGATATTTGCTCCAGATCATACTACTGAAATACTCAACACTTTTACCAGAAATCCAGCCTTCTGTCATACTAAATACCTCTGTAATCTCAGGATTTTAACACTCCTTAGACGCACCAGGGACATATATTTATATGCAACATCCAGACTGAGCTTCTTCATGTCGTCACCTGTTAACAAACTGATGCACTCGTAAACCAAAGAGCTCTACTTTTGTTTCCTCTTTTTTTTTTTAAAGAACATTATCCGAAAACACCAGGCTTTTTCTAAATCTTTTCTTTTTATGCGTGCATTTCAAGTTACATCTTAGCGCTATATCCTATCTTTACGGACAGTCACACCTTGAAACTTGATAACTATGAACTGTTGAAACAGAAATATCAAGACGTCTGTAACCTTTATATTAGATGGCATTCTTGTTCCTTTTTAGACAGCTTTTTTTGTATTTATAATGCATCATCTCCCGCTATGGATAAAAGACCATTATGCGTTCAATAAAGAGATAGTCCCTTGGTAGTTTTTCTGCTCAAGATGGATAATTTCACCAGGACTAGTCCAGTTCAAGCTGTACCAGTCAGCAAATAAAACCTCAAAACTGTCAATATTTATTCTCCTCACCATAGAAAGAAGGAGAGAAGAAGTGATACGGAGCTCGACAAGGCACACGTATTTTAAGTCACTTTGCACACTTCAAGAGGGCTATTTTTTTCAATAATCCATTATGCATGGCAGCTCTGGCTCTCCATGGTATTTCTCCTACCTTCTTGACGTCAGTTGCCATTTGTGAGGGTTACCCTGGCAACGGCCAGCCTCCCTGGGAGATGTCTGGTGGATAAGACAGCCCTGATAAAGCCTTTTAAGGTTTTACTGTTGCTACACCTTTTATGTGCCTTTGATACAGTAGAAGTATTACATGGAGGTTGTAAGGGTGTACAGCTTGAGCAGAAAAAAAGGAATGTACAAATAAAAATCTGCTTCAGATTGACTTCTCACTATATTCTCTTGATTTGATCACTCTCAGACTGGGATTATCTTTAGGAATCTGAAACTAAATTTGAAATGATTGCTGTATTATTATTTGTTTAACCATAGTTTGCTTTGCCCTTAGGTTGCATCAGACAGAAGTGTGTTTCCCATTTTTATAATGTGACACTTTAGTGAAAATTTAATATGTTAAGACAAGATCCAGCTAATTGAAATGCCTCTGGACAACATGTATTTATTAAATAATATGAAAGCATCATTTAAGTTATTCATCAAAACCATTAAATCTTAAATTCATTTTTGGTTCCCAAACTTGGTTGTAGGCACATAAAACTGCAGAATGTTTTTTTTTTTTTTTGACAAGCACTTAGAAAGCAAACCATGGGAAAATGGGAAAGGGACAGGTCAGCATGAGACATTTTTACTGAGCCACCCTCACATTCAAACTATGTCATTTTATTTGCATGACTGTTATAGTGCATAGAGATTTGTTGCTCATGTATTACCCATGATCAGTTTGCATCTATGCAAAATTGTCTCAGATGTGGCCAACAGTACAGTTGTGTTACTGTACACAATACCTGCAGGCTCCAGGATGCTATTTATAGCCTCACCGACATATGTGACTTTCTTTTTTTCTGGTACCAGGCTATTTATGTACTATTTTTACAGTGTCAATTTGCTCCCTCCCTTTCCTTTTGGTTGCCAGGCAATAGACCAAGTGATCTGATTGGCCAAGGATCTGCTTTTGGATACGCTGACTGTGATTCTCAGCTGGCTAATTAATTTTTTTTTTTTTTTTTTTTGCTCTTGCTCACTAGATGCAGAGTTGAAGCCTTCTGAATGTTTTTCTTTTTTTTTATACAACAAATCTCTGTCTCAAAATGCTGTAAATACTACACTTAGAGTTGACTAAATAGTAGAAAGCTCAGTCTGGATGTTGCAGCTTTTCAGTTGAGTGACTCATTAGTCAGTGATTTAACAACTTAAGACATGCCTTGACAAAAAGCTAAAGATGGCCAAGGATCATATCATCTTTAAAACTAGTTATGGAAAAAATCTGTAAGTACAACTAAAGCATCATTTTATACATAAAAAGGTAATAAATAATTAAAACTTATGTGTTACACAGTACTAAAAATATTAAATTTCTCTATTTTACAACAGCATTCTGTAAATAAATGGATGACATTTTGATCTATATAAATTATTTAATAACATTAGCTAGTTTCCAGTTTGCTCTAAACATCGTTGCAAAAGATAGAATAACATAATCCCAGCAGCACTAACAGTAAACCAGCTTCAATATACTATCCCTCTGCTGTCATGTTAATTCTAATCCCCATAATCTGTTTATGTGGAAATTGGTCTGACACACCTAAACTACTGCTGTGTAAGTGAATTCAATTAGACTTAATCTGACCCCATGCCTCTCTGAAAGGAAACCAAGGGGCTGGGAAACTTTCATCCTCCCTCCATTGATTCTGGCTCGTGCAGAGATATGGAAAAGCCTATCCCACTGCTCCCTTTCATTGGCCCCATTAAAAATTCATCCTGTCCTAATGGAGAGAGATCCTTTTCAATGAGCCCACGGCAGGCCAACCATGGTGTGCCGGCTGAGACATGGCACAGCTGCTTTCTGACACAATGCAAACCAACAGATGAGACTTTTAATGTTTTAGATGCTTATAACATAAACTAAGTGAATAGTCTTCCATTTATCTTTTATTTATTTTTGCAGCTCTATATTTATTATCACTATAAGACCTGTTACAATTATTTTCTTATTAAGGCCAGTTAATTATCTGGCAGTTATAGCAATTATCTTAGTTGTTAACAAGACATCTATGGACAAACCCACTTTGAAATATACATTTCCCACCTAGAGCTTCTGATACTGGAGTTTCATGGCTTTCATGTGTTATTTAAATGTGCTGGTATTTAAGGAATCAAACAGCGGAGTTTTGCTTGAAAATATCAGATGAGGTCCAAATGAATCACTTCTACTACGACTTTACACCACTATAACAAGCCTTACAGGTCTAATATTTATTTCCTGTATCCCATTCGGTTCCTTTTTGTAGAGGGGCTGACAGACAGTACCATTTCGCCCGTAGGGTAGACAACCAGTTTATGCCTTCTCCCTAACATGTTGTATATACAAATCAAACAATTATTAGTGATTGTTTTTCGAGCCTCGACTCAAAAATAAATATACCTGTTAAAGACGTATATTTTGAAAGCAGTTGCAGTGTCTAGAAAATAAAAAATATATAAATTTCCTTCCACTGCGCACCCCTCAGGGTAAGCTGTTGCCATGTTCCCACTTTCATGGGTGTGGTGATTAGCTTGCTTGGTGAAAATTTTAGTCAAATCCGACCCTCGTAGGGCTCGCCTCTGACCATTTAAGCTAGTTAAATAGCCCTAAAATTAACACGGCACCCTTTGCGATCTCTCTTACAGCTCATACCATGGTTGTCGTGTGAAACCGGATCGGCGTGACTCGGATTGGAAGGATAGACTAAGCCAAAAACGCCTGCTTCAGGTAAGGACGTACGGTCTTGTCTTGGTATTTTGGTGGCTTTTAGGCTATTTCCTGATTTGCTTCTGTCGGTTTAATTTTGCTTTACATTGTGGGCAAAAGGGGAAAATATTAATAAGCTTGAAACTGTTTCGCAGCAGCGACGTGGTTGCTTGAACAACTGTTCCCATGCTACTAATGTCTTAATATGCTTTCCCCCCCTCTCTCTAAAGCAAAGCTCCTCTCTACTTAAAATCCAGTTAGCCTACAGGGCCTTTCACAGGCTGTCAAATGACTCTAGGGCGGAACTACGGCCACAGAACCTGTAACTAGTTTAGGCTCAGTCTTGTGCTTTTCCATTCCAGACACCAGTTTTCGTTGTTTTCTGATTGCAAAACCTCAACACAGCGTAGCTTTCTCCACCGTCTCCTTTATTAAATATACATGACAGTCCGCCTTCAACTGTGCATCAACTGGTAGCTTGACGGGGCGCACGCGCTCCTGTAATTTGTTGCTTGTGCCAGTACCTCCATTAATCTTTTTATAAAAAAATGCAACATACATGAAGTTCGTGCTGTCTCGTAATATGATGTAACCGATCGTTTCCTGTGTGTAGTCGACAGTCATTGTGAAAGTGTAATAACATGTACTGATCTTCTGATTATTACTGGCCCACAGTGTAAGAAGTTTGGTTACTACGAAAAATGTGCTGTTTAGTGAATGAAAGACTTGACTGCACGTAATTAATAAAAACAAATATTTTAGCTTTTAAAAGCATCACCTGTCAGATGTTGATGATTATAGAAAGTATATTAGGGAGTAGCTTTAATTACCACTCATCATTATAAGTAAACCACCCAACTACAGAAAAATGTCATTTCTGTTTGGTTCCAACTTTTCCAAAGTGGTAATTTTGTAGCTTTTCCTTTTCCATATCATTGTAAATGTATTTGAGTCCTCTAAATTAATAAGTACATGCAAAAACTAATGCAGTGACAATAAAGAAGTGTCCAAAACAAAGAGGGTTAATGTGAAAATATTTTAAAATAGTCCTATAGACTTAAAAAAAAAAAAAACATTCACTGGTTTGATATTTTACTTTCATTCTAGTTGTACTAATATATACTCATGGGACCATGTTACAAATTGCTTGTTTGTTTGAGATAAATTATTCTAAATGTATTTCAAATGAAAACCATCTAAATGACCTTGTAGTTTATGTTTTACACATGTTGATTTACACAACATATTCAAGCTGGTTCTTTACAACTTGGCAGGAGTTTTATACAGCAGCGTAATTAAGAAACTTAGTTCCAAGTTTAGTCATTGTTGAAACAGTTTCATGTCTTGATTCACCTTCATGTTACAGCATGTAGTCTGTAGAGCTGTTAAGTTGTGTGTCACACACAGAGGTGCTTCATTTATTCAGCATTACCCACTGATGTAGATATGGTGGATAATATGAACACCTGTCGGTGTACTGTATTCCTGTTAACATAATTAGACTGATTTCAGCTAGTTTACTCACCCCTTGTGTATCTTTTCCTTAGTTCTTTTTTCTATAATTATTTGCACAATAACACTTCAACACTTTCACACATTAGATCTTGTGTGGTATCACTGGAATCATGATAAAGAATTTGGTACTATAATTGTGTAATTTCTTGCTGTAGGTGGGGTGAAGCATGTGACTCAAGTAGGTCAAACAGTCTGCATTCATTCTTCTGTCTGGAGTAATAAAAGCCAAAATCAACCAGAAGTCCTAATGGAGGTGAAGTCAGGTGTTTAGTCCCCTGCTGCAGATGATGATTTTGTACTTCATTATTTTGTTTTGTAATTATTGATAATAAAAGGACATGATATGGACTTGTATCATCCGAGAAGAGGAAAGACCTGGCCTTTCACCTTACTGGAATATTGTCAAGTATTTCCTTCATTCTCTAGATGTTTGGAATAGTCACTTGGTCACCTGAACAAGTTGACACCTGATAGCTTTTAGAGAGCAAAGACCTGGCCCTTTCATATTTAATTTCACACTGTTACACACCAAACTGTGACAGGCTTCCTTTTTGGTTATGTGGTCACTTGGTTCAGAAAGTAGTTGAATTTTAAATAATATATATATATATAATGTTTCACAGACTTATCTTATGAGTCATCTGTAGTATATTTTTGCAGTTGATCAAAAAAATGTGTACATTTGATGAGGAGATATGCAAAATCTAAAACTGGCTGTAAGATAACCGACTGACAAATTCATAACTTCATTCTGTTTCATAAATCTTGTCAATAGCCCCTCAACATACCCATTGTTGAGTTAATTATATAGCGGTGGTTCTGTTATGGTATCTAAGAACATTTGAGTCTAAGTATGGATTGCTCACAGCAGGCAGTGCTGTTATAATTTGTCCCAACCTGTTTATTTTTATTTGACCTCTGTTGTTTTGTTATAGCATAACAGATGTGTTTTTTTCTGTAAGTGACATGGAAGAAAGAACATGTTATATCTGATACTAGTCTTTGGATCTTCTGGAGTACTTACTGATGCCACAGTACAATAGAACAAACTCTGAATCACCTATGTCTCCTGTCAAAAATCTGCAATGGCCAATCTCTTATGGAAAATATACAGACAATAATTTGGATTTCATTCTCTTCATGCCCCTTTTTCTAAACAGGATAAAACTAAAAATGAAAGTTTGAACGCTCTGTTTGAGTTTCTGCATGTCTCACCCAAGATGAAAATGGTCAATAAAGGGATAGATTCTCTTTTTAGATGCCTGTACTCTATTTTAAAAGAAAATTCTCATTTATGACATAAAGACACAAAGAGGGTCCATGTCTTGAATGTCTACAGTTTAATGGTGTTAAAAGTGGTCTTTTGTCCTAAATCTGTTGGCACCACCAGGCTGAGCTGGTTGGATGTTGTCAGTAGCAGAGCAGTAGCAACTGTAACCTCCTGTGGACTGTCGCAGAGTCCCAAATGTGGCCGTGCCAAGCATCTCTATCTACTGTAGCGGGCAGCCTCATACTAAACAATGGGCAGCTCCAGCACACAGCACTGCCTTTGTTGCCCCAATCCTGTGCAAGGCTCTGGGCCTTTGACTGGTTGCATGACTCAAGTCGCACTACTGGAGAAGAGACACAAATACACACAATGAGGTTTATAATAATAAACATTTAAAGGTAAAGTACATCTAACACTCTTCCAAAGACGGTTAAGCTGTATCAGTTTCATTTGGCTGCAGATGTGGTTGCATTAAGCACCAGTTTTTAGTGTCCTGTTTTGGTTTCTGAATTCATTTATTTTAAGTATGTAAGCATGTCCATTCATGTTCTTCCACAAGCTCTCTTCTTTTTATGCATATTAGTTGGACAGTCATTGAAACATTTTTACAAAATGTTCCACAACCATTTCCGCTTTCATTGTCATCACCTTTATCTCTCTATTCTATTGCATTTCACAAATAGAAGCCACAGACTGAGCACGTCCAGTGTTGAGGGTCATATTAAGTGTTCTGTAGTCTAGCGCTGTATGGCAGAATTCAAAGGCATACACCATAACAGAACCATGGTAGTCATAGAGTGGTAGCACATCGCTGCCACTCTGACGCTAAGAGCCTCTCTCTTCGAGTGGGTTGCGTCAGCTTTATGTAGAGGAGATTGTGACGTCATACCTGTGCAGCTGAAAGCATTGAAATGCCTCATCACTGTCAAAGACCCCTTGACAGGGACAAACCCACAATGAAGACTGTGTTGTATTATCACTCATGTCACTAACAATAACCGATCGAGGTATTCCTAAGGTTATTTATCCAGATAAACATCTTTTAACCCTTTTACAGCAATTCCATCGCCGTCAATGTAAAAGGACACTTGTCATCCCATCTTTGGTCTTAAAAGAGTAAAAAGGAAATAAAAACATCAACATCACATCAATGTCTTAGACGTTTGTTTTAATAAAAAATTAATAATACGATAATAAATGGATGTTCTTCTCTTTGCATTTATGTTTTCCTGTAGAAAGGAAGGGCTGAACTCAGATCTAATTGTTGAATTATAGAAACTGGAACTGAAAATTTAATATGGCAGGGTTCGACTTCTACATTGCAGACTGTAAAACAGCAGGAAAATCCGGGGGGTGGGGTCAGACCAAACATTTCTGAGGAGTATCTAAGTGCTCTGTGACCCACATTCAGGCTCCCCAAGGTAAAGGAAGTGGTAACTGGCACGTGTATACACACACACACACACACACACACACACACACACACACATCTCCATGCATGTGCAAACAAATGCTTAATCTGACACTTAAAAACCAGACACTAATTTGCTCACATAATATACACATTCACTCAAAAACGGATGCACGCGTTTTCTCTTATCATTGGGGCATATTGTCCAATAAAGCATCCAGATCTTCCCACGTTCATAGTCGAGGCTTATTTAGCACACACACAGACATGAGCTGAGCAAACAGTGCAGTGCAACAACACAAAAGGCTGATTGAGTGAGGAAAGGTCAGGGCATGGTTCAGATGGCCTTTTGAACCACACTGTGGGTGTTTGAAGAGCCAGACCACCTTCCAAGCCACTACCCAGCCCTGCCATTCCCCTGGTGATTTTGGGTAGCAGCACTGTCCCCTTGCAGCTCGCTCCTCTTCCAAACAGGATAGCTGTGCTTGTTTGCTGGAAGTGGAACCATCCTTTGCATCTGTCTGGCTGTTGAACTTAAAGTATTTATATCTGTCTTGCAGGTGTCAGGTAGTGAAGTGTGTGTGTGTGTGTGTGGGTGTGGGTGGGTGGGTGCATGCGTGTGTGTGTGTGTGTG
The DNA here is from genome assembly GCF_017639745.1 of Melanotaenia boesemani. Classification (NCBI taxonomy): domain Eukaryota; kingdom Metazoa; phylum Chordata; class Actinopteri; order Atheriniformes; family Melanotaeniidae; genus Melanotaenia; species Melanotaenia boesemani. The sequence continues at coordinate 18,132,023 of NC_055695.1, read as the reverse complement.
TTTGAAAGCACGTGTGTTTTACAAGCCCAATCAGTATTTGGAGTGGAGTCTGTCCTGAACACATCTCAGAGGGACAATGAGCGAGTTGGAACAGTTGCGGCAAGAAGCCGAGCAACTACGTAATCAAATTCGGGTATGTGTTTTTGTCTCCGTGCCTTTTGGGTGCTAGTTTTATTTTCATAGTTGTTTGTGTTTTTAACATATGCATATGTGCACTCATCACATGTCGAGTGCAGACTGTGACTCGCACCCTTTCATATGAGACAGTGATGCAGTCAAAAGTCAAAAGTTTGGACACACTTTTCCATTAAATCCAGTGGGTAAATGTGTCCAAATTTTGACTGGTAGTGTAACTTGTCGGCCTCCTCTGTTATATAGGAACTTGATTTAATGTTGGCCAATTTAAATACTGTTTTAAAAACATTTTCTTACGATTTGTTTGTTTTTATGTGCACGTGGTTGTTGTGCAGTGATGAAATGAGTAAATAAACAGAAATTTGTAAAATAAACAATTCTGTTTCTCATTTGTTGCAGGATGCTAGGAAAGCCTGCAGTGACTCCACTTTGTCCCAGGTAAGAGACTTTCCTGTAAACATGCAGAAATTTTATCCTTATTTATTTTATTATTTGGTAGAGAAGATATTTTTTTAAAAACTCTGTTTTTCTGAAATGAGATAAAGCTGTTAAATGTTTGTTTTTCTGAATTAATGAGATACTTCAAAGTTCTGTGAGAAGCCCTCAGTCGTGCTATTGTATGTATCTTACTGGATGACTCTATGGTCTCCTTATCAGACCTACGGCTCTACTATGCAGTGAGAAATGCCAGCTAGCCAAGAAAAGTACCAGACAGGACAGTTTCACGGGTCTAATTTTCACTGTCACTTCAGGCATTTTTTGGGTGTCATTTATGCAAGCTTTCAATGTTTGTGTAATTTCAAGATGTTAAAATACCAGAATGGTTAGGGTTACAGTAAAAGTGCAGGGTGGTGTCATTTTCTCACTCTATAGCGAGAAATAGTCATTTGTGCTGTTATGAAATTGCATTTGCGAAAATGAGGGTCATGAAGCAGCAATACTGCAGTTAGTTCAGAAAAACAAGAAAATAACTTTTAATTGTAACCCCCCCCCCCCAAAAATTCCCTCGTTGTAAGTCAGAAGCTTATAATTTTCTTTCAAAGAAGGTCAAATAGAAATAAATCAATTTACAACCTGCAATAGATTTACAAATAAGTATTCACTAATCCATAAAAAAAACAAAAAAACAGTATATTTAACTGTTATTCGTCCTTGCTGGTTTATGACATTGGTCTGTTTCGTACTCAGCTTGTGTCCAGATGTGAAAAGTGTAACTATGGCTGTTTCTTCCTGTGTTTTGGCAGATCACAGCTGGTCTGGACTCAGTGGGCCGGATACAGATGCGGACACGACGCACTCTCAGGGGCCACCTGGCCAAGATCTATGCAATGCACTGGGGGAGTGATTCCAGGTAGTGTTATCATACAAGCGTCACAGTCTTGAGGCCTTATAGATACTTTACATAGGGTGGCCCTTTTAATTATTGAATCTTATTGCATCAAATATTGCGTCTTTATTGGTGCTTTTATTTCACCATGTTGTAGTCAGTAAATATTTTGACACTTGTGCCTCAGTTGTTTTGCATTCAAATCCATCTCAATCCCTAAACGTATTGAAGCCATGTTATTCCTCCTCTTTTTAAAGTCTAGAGATTTAGGAAACATGGACACACTTTCAGAAAGTAGAAATTTAACAGCATTAATTAATTAAACTGAATTATGTCAGTAATAGAAAAATGCCTCAATTGTTATTTCTTTTATTTAAAGTAATATAGGGAACAAGTTGCACTACTCTACGCAGTGCAGCTAAACTTAATTTGTGCCACAACATCTTTTGTCACTGGAACTAAAACTTTTTTTTCTCTTTGTGTTTAATATGTGTATCACCCTTTATCTTTCTTTCTATCATCTGTCTCCCAATGCAATGCAATGGGGCAGTGACGGCAGTCCCAGGTGTGGGGCTAAACTACTATCAGTACTGCTATTACCACTCCTACAACTACTTTCCTACTAATATGACTAATATCACCATAAATGACTGTTACTGCTGCTAGCGCCACTATCACTCTTCATCTAAGCACTGGCACTGTATTCCCTCCTCACTATGAGCACAGTAGTGATATTTGCCAGACACAGACACACACAACCACACCAGCTTGTTTCCTTAAAGATGCAGTTTGTAGGATTTCATTTGGTGAGGCTGCAATTGGGGCTAAACTGTCTTTAATTTTGACCTTACAAACTGCTTTTTTAACTGCTTGCTGCAGTTAGGAGCACTGAGATCTGACTGTTAAGATTGTACGTCACTCTAAGTATGCATGCATTTCACTAATCTTGAACCATAGGAAGTAATTTAGGCTTTTGCAGAGATGATTTCCCAACTTTGTTTAAAACCAAATATATAATTTATTCTTCGTAAACTATTTTTCTTTGTTTTAACTGCTAAGACCAATTTTTTAGTCTGCTTTATTATTCTCTCAATTGTAGGTGTACATGGGTGTGCCCTGCACCCTGTAGGTGACCCTGCAGGAGGCCAGTATTTGTTTTGTACACAGCTACTGACATTTGAGTGCGATGGCTCTCCTCTTGATTGTTGTGCAGCACCATCAAACCACTTCCTGTCCCCGGAGAGATGGAAACACCCTGTCGTCTACAACCCTCACTCTGTGTGCCTGTATTCCCACTCGTTCTGTCTTTATTCTTTTGTGGGCCCGCCTTGGCTTCTTTCTCGTGCTTTCCCAACCTGTCAGGCTTCAACCTCCCACACTGCAGAAGGGACTTTAATGTAACTGGGGTAATAAATATTACATGGGCTGGGACTTTAAAAGTAGCTTTGCTGGATGTGGAGACATCCACCAGAAGAAGGGGGAGGGAAAATTAAGGGAAATAAGGACTGGGGGCGAGAAGGAGGGAGCTCATACTGAATGCTTTTTGACCAAGCACCTTGTAATGATTCAGGCTGACAGTTTAGCACAGTAGTTTGTAAAGTGGCTGCCTCTCATTGCTTTTAATAAACCAGGTGCATGTAGCTTAGATTCTGTTTTGTTTTGTTTTTTTTACATCTGAGCTGAGAGTCTTGCTGCTCTGCTGTACTTGTCTCTAGATTACTTGTCAGTGCCTCGCAAGATGGAAAGCTAATCATCTGGGACAGCTACACAACAAATAAGGTGAGATCAGTGTTATTACAGTATGCCTCATGACATGTTGATTAAAAAATGCTGCACATTTTTAATATTTGCTATAAAGTGTCCAACATACTGATATAAATAATTTTTGTGTGGGGAAAAAGTGGTCATTTTAACCTAAATTAATCACCCAAAAAGAACTATGTGTCCACTGAATAAGCCATCTATAGTTTTTATTTATTTCTAGCAGTTGACTAAAGAATTCCTTTATATACCAACTTTGCTTTTGTTGTTGTTGCTGGACAAATACAGTCCGGTTTTAACTTTAAATGTTTTGTAATTTAAAAGTTCCAAATGAAACCCTGTTTTATGTAACAATAAAATAAATAAATGAAATGGAAAATACTTGACTAATCCACTAACGGGAAATTATGATGTTGTAGTCTTTTTTTTTGTTTGTTTGTTTTTTTTTTTAAGTAATCACCTGTCAACTTAAATGAGTCAAAATAAAAAATAAGTATTTCTTGAATATTAAAATATACATTAAATATAGAAAACAAGTAAATTTCATTGTCCTCCTAATCAGATGCATGCCATCCCACTGCGCTCTTCCTGGGTGATGACATGTGCCTACGCTCCCTCTGGGAACTATGTGGCCTGTGGAGGTCTGGACAACATCTGCTCCATTTACAGCCTGAAAACCCGCGAGGGCAACGTGCGCGTCTCCCGTGAACTTGCCGGACACACAGGTAGGAACCTGGCCAAATAAACGATGGTGCAAATATTGTTGTTGTTTTTTTTTTTTAATATACAAAAAATATATATATAAAATTACTTCAATATTGTACAGTTAAGGAAAACCTTCCAGCATCTGATTTGGCATGTTTATTTAGTCTAAGGGAAGCTGTTGGTGTGTAATCAGTTTCATTGCATTTTTACTTCCTCGTGCACCATCTTACCTGCAAAGTGCATTTTCTTTATTTAATATAGCATGCTTTCCCCTGCAAGGAGAAAAAGTCCAACTAAGGCCACTTAGTATGAAGTGCAACTATTTCTTTATCTGATATGGATCCTGTGCTTATCTGCAGGTTATTTGTCTTGCTGTCGCTTCTTGGATGACAACCAGATACTAACCAGCTCTGGAGACACCACCTGGTGAGCATCCACCATAGTTAGCACAGCTCTTTACATGAAGGAAGTATTCAGTTAATGCTGTCTTTCCAGCTCTACATTACAGATGTTTTGTTTTATATTAAATGTTTTAAATTAATCTCCAGCATCCATCCTCTTACACAGAGACATAATTCAACTCATTTTCACTGTAGCTGCTCTGTAGTTGCAATAACTTAACACAAATCAGACATTTCTGACTTGTAGTGTTAACACGATCATGTGTCTCTTCAACTCAGAACATTTTTCCAACTTTACCTCTGTTCTTACAGTGGATTGTGGGACATAGAAACAGGTCAACAGGCCACCACCTTCACCGGTCATACAGGTGATGTGATGAGCTTGTCTCTGAGCCCAGACTACAAGACCTTTGTGTCAGGAGCCTGTGACGCCACCTCCAAGCTGTGGGACATCCGTGATGGCATGTGCAGGCAATCTTTCACCGGCCACGTGTCAGACATCAATGCCGTCTGCGTGAGTGTTGAAACTTAAAATCCAGACAGCCCACAGCAAGGATGATGATGATTTACAACTTGATGTAAAATGACAAGAGTGTGTTTCTAATGAGTTTTTGTTAGCTTGGTCTTCAGCGCTTTTTAACATCCTATGTAAAACATCCATAAGGTTTTGTAGAAAAGCAAAATAGAGACATGGCTGCTTACCTCACAAACTTTCCTTTTGACTTCTGCAGTTTTTCCCCAATGGGAACGCATTTGGCACAGGCTCAGATGACGCCACCTGCAGGCTGTTCGACCTACGTGCCGACCAGGAGTTGATGATGTACAGCCACGACAACATCATCTGCGGCATCACCTCCGTGGCTTTCTCTAAGAGTGGCCGCCTGCTTCTAGCCGGCTATGACGACTTCAACTGCAACGTCTGGGACACTCTGAAAGGAGAGCGTGCAGGTTCGTGATGTCTTTCATTTGTTTTTGATTGATTTGAGGAAACTGACCAGAAAAGCTGGATTACTTACCAATTCTTTTTCTTTTTTTTTAAACAAGAAATATTTTACAACTTCACAATATCCATATTGCTTTTTTCTTTCCATTTTTAAATTAACATATTTTTAGTTAGATTAGTGTGTGTGAATTAAATATGATTAGTTTGCAATTTTCTCTGCTCAACTTCCAGATTTAGCTGTAACATCTGAATCGAGTAGTATCCAACATAAAGTACGAAGGCCTCCACAGTGAATAAAGCCAGTATTATTTTGATAGCTTCTTAACTATAGGCTTTAGCTTTAGCCTCTTCATCTCCTCACTCCTTCATCCACTTGTTTGTGATCCAGAAGTCACTCACGGCATATTATTTCATGTCAAATCCTAAAATGCACTTAGAGGAGAGAAAAATGAGGACAGAGGAGGCTCACTGGAGAAGCAACAAGCAAGGATGGAACAGTGCATCCGTTGTAAAAGTCTTATGATACCTGCTATGTCTGAGAGTGCTGTGGTAGTAGATTAACTCAACATTTTAAACAGATTATAAAGTACTTTATCTTATTGCAAAGAAATAAGGACATTTGTGTTTGGTAGATTATTTCTTTGTTGTAACAATGCTTATTGGCAGTAAATCACATACCATTGGAAAGCCTGTTCATTTCCTATGCATATGTGGAATGAGCAGCAGAGTTAGGTATGTCGGTTCACCCATAAAAAACTTGTCAAATCTTCTGTGCCAATGCCAAATAGCTTATTCTGCAGTTTTCCCTTGTTTTTAGAGGGTCTAGTATTCCAGATGCTGACAATAAAGTGCTCGTGAGCATGGACCTTGCTACAGTGGTCAGTTGGTGTTTGCTCCAAGTGGCACACTTTTGGAAGTTATGAGCAGCTATGAGTGCAGATTTGTCTAAGTCAGTTGGATCACGGGATCAAGAAGTGTAGCAAAGGCACAGAGAGTGCTTTGCTGATTGCTGCACCAAAAGGGAAACAGCTTTCAGTGAAGGTGTGGAATTGCCTGTCTGCTCCCCTGACTTTAACCCCACTGAACACATGTGGCATCAGCTTGGGCATGCTGTTCATGCCAGAGTGACCAACACACCCACACTGGGTGACTTGCACACACACAGCAGTGTGTGACCAAGCTGGTGAGCAGCATGAGGAGGACGTGCCAGGCTGTTGTTGCTGTTTCTGGTTATTCCACATACTATTGAGGCCTCTGTTTGTTAAATTGATAGATTATTAATTGCCAACATTGTTTTGTTTCATCATCAAATCCATAAATGACACCAACCAAAAGTCAATAGTAGAATAAGATGTTTGGCATTGGTATATACTTTGTCGCAGTCAGATTTAATATAAATCTAACAGAAATGATTAGAAAGTGATTGGATGCAACCAGACAATGCAGCTGTGTTGCATCATATTTATTTGACACTGGTTTAAAATGATCGCTCTGAACCAAGGACATCTCATTTTGTTCAGTTCCTTGTACCCTGCTTTTCTGCTAAGGTAGATTAGGATGCAAACAGAGTAGTCAAGTGGAGGGTGTGTGAGTGTGTGTGCGTGTGCATGTGCGTGCGTACAGTAAGAGAAATAATATGAAGGGTTTGTTGTTTTGGTTCCAGTAACCAGTTTGTGACTCTGGGTTATTTCCTGTCAACTTCAGGTGTGCTAGCGGGCCACGACAACAGAGTGAGCTGCTTAGGAGTGACGGAGGATGGCATGGCTGTGGCCACCGGCTCCTGGGACAGTTTTCTTAGGATCTGGAACTAAACAAACCTTTGGCCTGATGTACTCAATCACTGTCCCCACCTTAGTCTCACAACCCCAACATACCTACCCCAACTCATCTGCTGGGCTGCACCTGAAGGGTGTACCTGGTGTCAGCTGAATCTCCTCCCATCGCTGGTGACCCGTCCACCTGTGAGAACTCTTTTTACCTGAAAGTTTTTTCACCCAGCTATTACAGAGTGCAGTTGTCCAATCAAAACAAAGAGAGCATAGAAAAGTAATAAAAAACTGAAGGATTAAAAAGTAGATTTAGCCCAAATCCAAATCTTCTCGTGGGCAAAAAAGGGCATCTGCCATTTTGATTAACAACAAACAGAATTAGAATCAGTGTGTTATATGTAAATGTATATAAAGACCGCATATATGTATAGCATTATGTGTGTATATATGCATCATATATGCATATATAATGTGTATGTATAAAGTTTTGTAGTTTATTTCCCTTCCTTGGGTTTTTTTGTTTTATAATTTCATGTTTTTTTTATTATAGATGGGCATATTGACATTCATACATGATACCAGAAACATTATTTTTATCCCATAAATCAGATATTGAACAGCGATCGTAGATCTAAAAAAAAAAACTTTAGTGAAGCCTACTCGCCCAGCAAAGGAAGATAAAGTAAATAAAGTAAATCTAATTTGGCTTGATTAAACTTGGATTTTTCATTGTATGTACTGTTGTTGAGCAGAGGACATAAGATCTTCATTAATGTGGCATCATGTGAATAATTTGTTTTAATCTTTAATCAATATGGCCTCTGGTATTTCCCACAGCATGTAAAGAAAATTTGCCAGTGAGATTTTTGGGGGGGGTTCAAACCTGACAAGATTTTTTTTATTTTTGGGTCTGGATCGAGCTTTAACTCCAAAGTAGAAACTCTGCTCATGTGGACTATGGTTTGAAATCATCAGATGCTGAACATCAGAAGACCACGTCCATTTCATGCAAATCATCTGCAGAGTGATGTGACTGGTGAACAGAGGTTGATTTACGCCTACCTCCTGGGGCCTGCACAAGATACATATTTCCTTTAAGACTCAGAGACGCTTCTGTCATTGTCTTCTTCAGAGAAGAGCAACAAAAGCAAACTAAAGCTCTTCTTTCCCTGTGATCTTACAACATCAGAGACCTGCTAAGACAAAAGCTGGTCAGTATGAGAGGAACTTCACATGAAATGAAATGAAAAACACTTTATTAATCCCAGAGGGAAATTATACAATTGTATCAGGACCATAAAGGATTCTCAACAGTTTCCGAGGACCTGAGAAGATGAAGACAAAGATGTCCATCAGTGCTTAACTTGCCATTTTATCTATGTTTTTCTTCATGAAGGATCCTTTTTGTTGTCTACACAGTGTGAATTAAGTGACTGCACAAAACTGAAATTATGTCAGCCACTTCAGAATCACACCACTGCCACCACAAGCCTATTTGAAAAGGAAGAAAACATGTTTTTCTTTAAAGATTGAACAGTTTCAGCATTTTTTTCACCAAAAACATGTTATGAATTGTTCATATAATAAGTGAAGAAGGTACACTCAGTAGACAGAAGTAAACACTTAGCAGAGAGCTAGACATGCACTCAGACTAGTATCAATGTAAACCTCTGCACATATGATTTCTTTACCCATAGAAGTGGTATTTCTGACTTAGAGTATTTTGTCATGTCATTTGTCATGCTCAATATTATTTTGATTCCTCAAAAGATTTAGAAAAAAAAACTTCACACTCATGATGTGTGAGAGTTGGACCTATTCATCAGCTGTCTCAGGTGCCTATCTCTGGGCTGGATAAAGGAGGGTTAGATGTGAGATGTGGCACTGTTGTTTCTTCATTCTGCCTTATGATGCCATGTGTGATAGAGGGTAATATTAACTTAGACTACAGTAATGTTTCCTCTTATTCCTTTTTACATGCTGATCAATAAGGAAAATGCTACTGGTTTTCTTTTCTGGATACAAGCACATTCTGATACTAGTGAACACTAAAACACGTGCTTGCAGAAAATCACCACAACAGCACCACACTGCTCCTTAAAAAAAATCACTTTTTATATGATTCTGCTTTCTACTTCTATTACCGTAAAGTTTGTAGTACTTAAGGTTTACTCTACTGTCACGTAAGCCCCTCTTTGACAGACATGTTTCTAATGAATTTTATTTATCTGCTTCCTCTCTGCTTCGCATTAACAAATCCATCCTGAGAGAATGTTTAAAATAACAGTAATCATTTTTAGCCTGAGACTATCTTTAAGGTGTGTGTGTGTGTGTATAGGATGTGATTAAGTCTTGCATATTAGTGTTGAGGTGTGTGTGAGTGTCGGGGGAAGGGGGGTGGGGGGGTAAATTTGCTGACATATGTGGATAACACCTAGAGTTAAGTGTTACGACCTCATTGTGCCAATGTTATCCACAGACCCTGACCTGTGAACTCAGTACTAGTCAGTGTAACAAAATATATATTTGCTTGTGTAACTCAAGTGCCAACCTCATCCAGCTCCCTCCGATGCATCAGTGTCTCATTTTAAATCCAATCTGTTGCCTGATCAAACAAGGTGGCTGCTTTTTCTCTGATAAATTTCTGTGTCCCAAAGTGTCTTTACGCTGACACGACTCATTAGACTCAAGTTTCTATTTGAGCCAGCGGACATCAGATGTTTGTGTCCTCAAATCCAGATGATGAAATGACTGACAGAATGGATTTAAAGTAACAGACCATAATTTTGGAAAGTGTTTGTTTTCTGACAGTTCAATGAGAAAATGCATGAAGAAACGGTGGCTGAGGTTAGAAAAGGCTGGAAGAAAAGTCAAATGTTATGTGTTACCAGCTTACTGAGCAGCATTTTGTAATGGTTGCTCTGTAACTGGTTGGTGTTGCATCATACTCTGTGACCATCATAAACTAGTTTCAGCTGTTGCATGCACGTTATTTTAAAAAACAACACTTTCAAACGGCCTTCTAAGAAAAAAAAAAGCCCAGTTTGCTCCAATTGACTTGCCTCGCTGACCTGAGCATCCACCTTCAAACATTTTGCATCACCTTTACTGAGCCAATTTGGCCTGAAATTACAACACCCTTTAAAGGGTGTAGTATAGTATTTTATAGCCCCTGACATATTAAAGAAAAACACTTGAAAATCAAACTGGATTTCATTTAGACTTAAAAAATAGCACGATAGCAAGTTGCTCAGTTTAGCTGTGTTATGGAAAATATTTCTCATGGTGTTTGAAATTTTGGCCCTCATTATGATTTTTATTTGTTGATTTCATGCTAAAACCCTCAATAGAAATATCCCTACTCGGAATACCTTTAGACACTCAGTGTTATCTTCCTTGAAGCTTTAATAAGAGGATCACACACAGTGAGTGCAGTCTGTGCCAAAGCCAGTGCATATATAAGTTTTAATTAAGGGGATATGGGTCTGCATCAGAATTTACTGAGTTCTTCCTTAACTCAAGCTGCATCATTTCCATCAGCTTTTGTAATATTTTGTGGATTTAGCTTCATCTTGAAATCAGGTGTGAGCAAACTTTCACATTTTCTACAGTCACATAACAGTAAAGATTAGAAATTAACAAACCTGGAAAAATGATGAACAAAAACATTGTGCATCTTGATATAGCCAGCTATGTCTTTCTTTCAACTATTTTAATCCAGGATAGCCAACGCAAATGACAGTGTCCTAATAAGGCACACTTTCTGAGAGTCACAGAGGTTGGTGTAACCAGGAAGCCTTGTATTGTGTTTTCAGTTATATCAGAAAACTTGCCCAAAATGTTGAACTGTTCCACTAAACCCACCTTGTTGTATCTTTGTGTTCAGCAGCAAAAGAAAAAAATCTTAAAAAAAAATCCATAAAACACCACAGCCCTTACCAGCTTTTAAAGGGGATTGTTCAGTAGCCAAACCTGGAACAGAAACATGTGCCTGTGCAGTTTAATCAAGGTGCTTGGCTTCCTTCAACTCGTCATTACTGTTGCTTTGTCGCATGTTTTTCTAGGTAAATGTCTTAACTACACAACTGATTTCTCAAAATGTCCACAAGTGAAGCATCCAAGGTCCAAGTACCAAAACCAAAATCTGACTTGTTTGAACTATTTTAGCTTCACGCATGTTTTGACACTGTATATTTCAGATGTTTGGGTCAGTGTTGAGCTTGTGAGAGCAGACACTCAGGCAGTATTCATTGTGCTAGCTGCAACCACCAGTTTAATAATCATCATTCTCACATCTTACCACATGATCACTGCATTGCCCTTTGACTTTAAACTCAGTTCTTTTCTTTTTCACTTTGGTTTTATTTATTGTTTTCTGTTTTAAGCCAGTGAAGACAGGGGACTTGGTGCCATGATAATTCTTACAGTGCTATTGTGTGAAATTTTAATCACTTATGGAATCATTTTTATAGTCTTTTTCACACCAGACCTTTTTTTTTTCTTTTTGGTTTTTTGTATTTGTACAGTGGCTTGGTGATACTGATATGTTGCCATGAGTTATTGTAACCCATAATAAAAAAAAAGCTTTTAACCAAGGAAATCTATGCTGGTTTTGTTTACATAAAGATGTATGAAGACCACAACTGCGTTAGAACTATACAGAATATTTTACTGTGTTGTAAAAATTGAACTTGGTATTTAAAATCCTAAAAGATTTGACAGGGACATAAAAGAAGCAGCTTTGGCCAAAGGGATTTTAATCATTTTAAATTCTAATTTAAGGGAAAAGCAGGTTTAAAAGGACAGCTTGCTTGTAAATGGGATTATTTGTGTTTTCTAAAGGTGGTAGAATTGGTGCTTCATCAGGACCATGTAGTGCAGGACAACTCGTCAAAACTTCTGAGCATTGCAGGTTTTAAAACTTTCCCTGCTCATACACCTGATTCAGAAGTGGAGCTCCTCAAGTTCTGCACAAGCCTGCAACAGCAGGAAAACAACTGATCAGTATGGCAGTGGAGCTTCCACTACTGGATTCAGATAACCTTGATGGGACGCACCAATGTGGTCAGTCTTTATCATTGATGAGCTCAGCTGCAACCTGAATTCTATAAAAAAAAGTGACTGTGTGGACATTTGTCAGCTATTAAGGCTACAGAAGACAAAACATTGCTAAAAACAAAACAAACTACATATCCATCATATTTGTTGCAAGCAATCCTCTCTTGCTAAAGATGGCATCATGGCTGCACCTCACTTTTCAGTGATTTGATGTTGAGCAGTGTCAGAAGAAAATTTGGTTGCCATTCAAGAAAGGTTTCCTTACAATCCTCAAGTCTGCATAATAATACACAATAGCCCTGTGGCAGATGCAGGCATGAGAAATTATACTTAAAATGCATTCAAGCTACAACTTACATGTAAAACATGTCATATTAGTTTATATGCAACACTCAGATTTTTGCAGCCTGGCTGGTGTGTTGCTGCCACCAAGCTGCAGTTCAGTGAAATGAGTTGGAACTGTTTGCAGGAAGTGTATTTGAATGTGTTTCAAAAAAATGTACAAAATGTCAACATCAGACTTTTTCTAGTTTAATCTGGTAAATCTGAAACACACGTTCAGGAAAAAAAGAAGTTTACCAAATAAGCCTGCTGTAATTGTATTGTCTAGTATGCATACATAAAATTAAATATAATAAAAATATCTGTGGTTGTCCAAAGTATTTGATGTGTAGTTTAGGTTGTTAGAAAATAGAACTCAAACTACCGTAATTACAGACATGCTTTCCCTTCCTACTTCAAGGATGAACTTGTTTCTTATAATTATGAAAAACAAAGTTGTTTTTTTAGTATTAAATCTATTTATTTTTGTTTATTTCCTTTTAAGTACAGTTGACCAAGTGTCTGAGCAGATACTTGTTTTATCTCAGACACACAAACTTCATCTGCTCCACAAACAGTAATTGGATGGGGGGAGAGGCATATTCACAATGAGTCACAGCAAGTTAGTGTCAAAATTCAGCACCTGACCGAGAAGACGTCCCGCTCCATAGTTTTTTTTTTGTTGTACAACTACGGTCCATGTAGGCTGTGATGAGTGAGGTGTTTGTGATCATCTGAGGCACCTGACTGGCTGAGGAAAGAGTGGAAATATGTGTTTCTGGGCTTCCCCTCCTCTTTGCCTGCTTATTATCAATACATCCCTATTTTTCCTTTTTCTTTTGATAAACTGAGGTATACAAAATGACCAAAAATATATATTCTTTTTGCATTACATCAAATAAACAAAAAAACCCATCTCACAACTGAAACAAGAGGATCAGAACTTCATATTTGAGAGGCTGGGAGAGCTTCTGCCTCATTATGAGTGTCATTTCACTGAATATCAAAATATGTAAAGACTGTTTTCCAGATGTTGGCTCAGTCGATTCAGAGATTTTCAGCGCTACCATCTGCACAAGGTGACGGCATGTTGGGGCGGCACCAGACTGACGAGTGACCGGCTCGAAAAGAGGCAAACTGTGGAGCGATGAAGAAGAGCAGCTTCACTCCTGAGGCTGCAGGTACTGATTTGTGAATTCCTCCAAATGTTTCTCCAGCTCTGTGGCTTTATGTCTGCAAGGAAACAAACGGATGTCAAATTTGGACCAATTTTGTCCAAGCAGCTTGTCAAGTAAAGGTTGTAGTGGTAACGTAAAGTTTGTGGTTCCTATGTAACCACTCATATGATCTAGGATATTTTCTGTTTGTTTTCCCCACATTCAATGTGGCTAAATCCCCCTGCAAGACATTTAATTTCTCCCACTTGTCCTTAGATCTACTCATCCCCATTAAGAGAAGAATATGGACTGACCGTAGGATCTTGGAACGACTCTGGACGGTCTCCAGCTGATCTATCTTGGCTGTCAGTTGGCAGATGTTTGCCTCCAGCTCTTTCTGCGTCTGGTCCACCTGCTGACAGAGCCGAGCAAATGTCGCAGCCATCTCCCTGGCAACACAGAGAGCACAGTGTCATGTTGCTTATTTATTTAGTCCGGATACAGAGGAGAAGAATGGGAGGGGCTTGGTTATGTGTTTGTTTGTGTCTGTGTGTGTGTGTGCATGTATGTAAATTAGAAATGTCATGGAGCGTCGACAGAGTCATGAAAACAAAAATTATGCAAATCATTTTGCTCAAGTTTCATCAACAACACTGCATTTAACAAACAAGCTACAATCTTATCTGCATAAAAAAAAAATAGTGAAAAAAAATTGAATTGCTGTCTAAATTTAAAAAAAAAGAACATTTAAGAGTCTAAATTGCTTGTTCTGTGATCATGAGATGGACGTGAACTCACTGTTGGACCTGGTGACTACAGTTTGCACTCGTGAAGCTGACGATGAGCTGCAGCTTGTCAGTTGCGTAATCTACAAACTGGCGTTTCAGAGCACGCTCCTTTGCTTTTGTGGTCCAGGTGAGTCTCTCATACAGGTACAACAGGCCATAGAGTGATGCCGACAGGGCAATCAGCCTCCAGCCAACTGCTTTCCACACCTTTAATGGAAAGAATAATAATAAATTGATTTAGAATACAAATACACGCCAAATAATACACCAAGAACAAACAAGTATAAAGGAGTAAAATGTTCAATATAAAAAACAAACATTTATGACTGCCTAAATATATTAAATGAATATAATGGTAGGTAAAACACTGCTCCTGTGGCACAACACCACATAAAGTTTTAAGAGGGGACAGGTCAACAGGTTTCCTTAGCATTTTAGAGAAAGTAAGAAAAAAAAGTGGGGGCAGGTCCAGAAAATGTGTAGGAATGTAGCTTGTAGAATGTATTTACTTGTATTATTTAACTGTATTTTAATTGTCATGTATGTAAGAGAGTAAAATAAAAAAAATGTCATCCATTATCAGATTTAGTCATTCAAATTATAAATTTTTTTCCCACCAAGTTTTTTTTTCCACTATTTTGTCTTCACATTTCCCTTGTATTTATCAACTTATTTATTTCTTAAAATACAGTAAATAAATAGAAATATAGTATGTTTCCCTGTTCAGTACTATGTCAACTGCAGAGGTGCTTAAAGTTTTGTGAACATTAATATTTTTCTATATTTCTCTTCTGGAAGTAGATAAAAAGAAAGAAATTTTAAAAAAATGATATAAACTAACAAGTGGTGGTAGTATCATGGTGTGGGCCAGTATTGCTCGTTCCCTCTGATTAATTATATTATTTCTTACCAATTAGGTCAAATGTCTAGCAATGTAGTAAAATAAGACTAGGTAGTTATTTCAAACACACTGACTGCACAGGGTACAGGACCAACTTAATAAATACATCATTTATTCTGCAAGTACGAAACAGTTTTAAAAGAACATACCACTCCTCCAACGATGACAGCGCTCATTGAAGTGCGGGAAGTGAGAGATGCCACATTGTTTGCCATGGCTACCATCAGGTCTTCCTGGGTCATGAGTGCCATCTCGTTATTAGGTGGTGCAGCAATGGAGGGGGGTCCTGAAGACGGTGTTTGTGCCTGATGCAATGCTGGTCGAGATGTCTGCGTAACAACAGTTTTTTTAGAATCAGTTCTTGATATTACAATGACTTCATTATTTCAAGTTGGTCCAACCCAGCAGGTACCTGGAAGTTTTGGTCCATCAGTTTGAGAGCCCTCTGTGCATTAACAGATCCCAGGAAGCGGTGGACTAAAGCTTGCCAGCCCAATGAAAACTGAAACTCTATGCTCTCCTGGAAGTCGCTGCAGATTGTGGCGCAGTTTAGGTCGTAACTCAGGTCAAACGTCCTGTTAGGCACTAGCATGTGGACTTGGCTTTGCATCACAGAGGGAAGCAGAGGCTGCATACTCTCTAGAGAACAGAAGTCATGGAACATTTGTTGAATACTCTGTTTTAATGCCACACTGATTTACAAAACAGACACAAGGGTTAATGCTTTATGAGCCTAATTTATTACTCCTTTAAACACTATTAAAATAAATTCATAGCATCATCTCATTTTCACTTGAAGCCTTTTTATCAGGGGGCACTTTAACACCTCTGCATCAGTGTCACTGAGCACAGCTTGCATGTTTGCTTGACACTCACGCATTTGTAGCATAACGAGGCATGTGACAATGGCATTCAACGAGGAGGGCAAATATAGCAGCGACCTGGCCGTTACAGAAAATAGCCTAGTGCCCAAAAGGTTCTAGCTTAGTTTAGGTACTCTCTGAATGAAGGAAAGAAAAAACAATGGTGCACCGGTAATCTGGCCTGAGGTCATTCTTCATGTAAATACTCATTTTTCAAGGAGGAAAATATTTTGAGAACTAATTTAAAGATTTTTACTTCATTAAGATTATTTAACATAATAAATTCTGAGGTTTTGACTGAAAGATGTTGGTAGATTATTGTCTATGATGAACGTATGACTTGCATGTGGACGTGTTATGTTTGCAGTCAGTTACCTATCATGTATCTCTGGGAGGACTGGACAGAGGCATGGACAGCGTTGGAGCAGCGGAAGGCCAAGTTCTTCCCCATTCCCTCCTCCACATGAGACAGCAGCTCCTGCCAACAACAGCAGGGGTCACAAGTCAGACAAAAAGCAGAACAACCCTACAGCAGTGACATAAACCTTACACTTAGTGTGCTTAAACCTGGCTCCCTGTCACGGCTTCATTTACCAAATCTATGATTTTCCATTTTCCATTGGAAAAGTCCATCCTAAACATGGACCACCATCAGACTCAATCTTGTTATTTGTGACTTTTTAAAATTTCCTCACTAGTAAAAAAAATTAATCAAGGAACTAAAAGCAAGAATGGGCTCTTAAATTTATTTTTACCCACAGTTACATTTCTGTGTGGAGTTTGGATGCTCTCCCTGTTTACATGAGTTTTTTCCCCAGATACATCAACTTCCTCCTGTTACTAGATTAACTGGTGATTTAAAAATTAGCCATAGTGTTTAGTTAGAATGCAGTTATTTCATTGTTTGTCACACGTGATGGTAACACTGTAAGTTAAAATGGGAATAGAAATATTACACTGAGGTGTAGCAGTAGTAAAAAAAAAATATATATATTGTTAACAAAGAAGAAATAATTCAGGAAAACAAGTTAAAAAACACAGTAAAAAAGAAAAACTGAGAAGCTGGATGTTGAAGAACATCATCAGAAAATCTCAGCTCCGATCATCAAAGAGACAAAATACTGATTTTCCATTCACGATGCAGTTTGTTTACTTTGAAAAGTAAAGTCAGTTTTGTCTGCTATAGTATAAACTTTTAGATATAATTAAAAAAGCATGCGGACTTGCTACAGTTTATCATTACAGCCTATCGTATATTGAGCAACAGGCTTCTTAAAGGTAATAATCAATGCTGACATGTTTTGGATATAGTGTGTTAAATTTTGTAAAGGAGATTAGGTTAATAATTGGCAGTAAAATTTTCTTACAGACTTGTAGATCTTGAGGACATGCGGTGAGGGATGGAAATCAGAGTGGAACTCATCAACAATCACATGGAGACGACAGATCTCCTCTCCCATGGCGATGGACACCTGCAACAAGCACAAGTGCCGCAACACATCAGGACATAAGCTTATTTAATGAACACACACTGGTCTTTTGTCATGGAAAATTTCAGTCCAGGCAACATTATACAGAATTGACTGAGAAGTATTCAAATGGAAGCACTTCAATCCTTTTAAAAGAAAGCTGCAGACAAAAGGTGAACGAAGATGCTTCAGAAGGTGTTAAGTGGTTAGTCCACTTCTCCTCTGCTTACCTTGGACTCCACGTCGTCGCTGATGGCTTTGATCTTCTTTTTAATCTCTTCAATCAGCAGGTTGAGCTGATTCCTGACAAATTCCAGCCGATCCATTTGGTACTCTCTGTCCTCCAGTGCTGCCACTCTGAAAGCCCGCCGCACCAGTAGGAAACACATGAAAATTAGCAGCTGAACACGGAATCATCAGAAAGATTTGTGTTTACATACAAATCTCTTAAGAATTGTCTAATTAATGTTGTTCGTGCCATTATATCTGACTTGCAGAACACCAACATATTTATCGTCTCAGATGTTTATGGTTTACCTCTGTAACTCCACATGGGGTTGATAAAAAAGACAAATTAGTGAAACCCTCCCAATATTTTTCTAACTATTAACTAACAAAGAAAAGAAGGTAACAGGTGGAGAGAGACGCTCACCTTTTCTCCGCCGCCTCGATGTTGATGGCGTCCATGATACTCTTGACTTTTTCTGTGATCTGCTTGGCCCTGATAGTGTGCTGTTCAAACTTTGTTTTCACTGCTGACTGCGAGATACACTCCTGCGAGGCCATAACACACACGTTACTGTGACAGTTACAGTGGCTGCGGCTGGACAGCATGACTGAGCTGTCCGGGGACGAACAGAGAACAAGATACACACCTGCTACTTCAGACTTAGGAGAAGACAAAGGAAATGGGAACTAAGGCAGAAAAATTACAGCAACAGAGTGTGTACCTTGTGTCCCGTAGCACACATTTCCTAAAGTCACAGTGGTGTGTTGACTTAGCCAAAGAAAAATGAAGAAATCATAGTGAAAATGAAAAATGAAGTAAATGAAATGAAATTATATGTACATATATATAAAAAATATTGTGTCATTTTGGGTTTCAATAAATGAGGCAACCTCAAATGTACAGTAAGAGTTTACTGGGAACTAATCTCATTTTTACACACTCACTTTGTGTCTGGGAAACTGATAAGCTATAAAACTAACTTCCTTAAATGATACCACCTCATTTCCCCTCAATCTTTATGACTGAATAGAAATTATATCTTCAGAATATAAACTGGTTTCAGTTGTTAGCGGCGAAGGTGGTGAGTGTAGGTCAGCACAAACACACACACACACACACACACACACACACACACAGATTATATATATGAATAAAATTAAATTAGTTCATTTTGCTTCAATGGAAACAGTAGAGATGGGCTATGTCTGCAAATTTCTGGAAATAAAAAAGTCCATTTTCTCCCAGGACAGACACAACTTAGTTCCCCCTTTAAAAACAATGAATAAATAAAAAAAATAACAAAAATCAACACATCTTAATAAGATGCAAAAAATACAGAAATATAGAAACTCAACAATGAAATCAAAGTGAGATGAAACACCAAAGGATGTCCTCACCTAAGTGAATCTAGATTTCAGCAATGAAGACGCAGGTTGATGGAAAGGCACAGTGATTGGTTGAGAAGGCCCTGAAGGTGCCAGCTTGAACTCTAATGATCTGACAAAAACCTAAGCAGGAAGTAAGTTATTGACTGCTCACGTAATTGCTACTGTTTGGAGGAATTCTGCTCTTTTTTTTGCCAGTTATTCGCACAATAATCTTCCATCAGAGACACTATGGCAAACACGTACACAGAGAACAGTTTTAGTAAGCAACTGAATTTCTCAAGCGTCCCAAAGTATTTTAACTACAACAATAAATTAAGTCCTAATTCACCTTCTTTGTACTTCCTGGTGTTAATGACTGACAAAAGAACCTCACAACTCTCACAACCAGCAGCTGAACAACAAGGTGAAGATTTGCTTAGTCCTTTATGAACTGTAAGATTTAGCTAAAAGTACTAGGTGTTCGAAATGTGCCGTTTTGAGAATATAACTAATCCTTTAATTTAATTTCAATGAAGGACACTTTAGATTCCTTTTCCCATAATACAACCATAAAAAACACATGTTTATTCTCCTGGCAGAATCTTTTTCTGATATTTTGGTATCATGGCTCTCAAATAAATTCTAACATGTTTGAAAACCTCTCGAATGTGTTCAGAACACAGTCCTACACACACCTCAAACCTCCGCTCAAAGCTCTGGAACTCCTTCAGCCTCTCCTTGAAGCCCTCAGCCAGAGCGCCACCTGGTGAATGAAATAATCACAGCAGATATGAAATGGAACAAAGATGCGAAATTTCAACTTTTTCATTCAGATAAATATAATTTTTGCTTCTTTTTCTCCATCCATAATTACATAAATTTGTTTAATGCTTCTAACCAATTTCCTTTTTTTTAAAAAAAAAAAAAAAAGATATTTTGCAAAAGCTAAAAACAAAGGACACCGCTCCAGTTCAACAGTAACATAATGTACTGAACTCACCTGTTTCAGGCATGCCCTGCGCACGCTGCATGCGGGAATTGAGCACCTCTTTTGCAGAGACAAAGAAAATGCGGTTGGGTGCCTGCTCATAGTCAACAACTTTCAGCTCCTCTACCAGGAATTTTACACAGCGGTCTGTGTGCTGTTTCCTTACCTGCACAAACAGGTGTAACAGCCTTTAAGTGTGTTTTCTTTTGATTTTATAGTATGAAAACTCCACTATAGGTACAACTAATAAAATACTGTTTTTATTACAAATCCTGTATTTTAATGGGTTGATCAAACCTTTTTAAATAAAACAATCATGTTTGGTTGGAATTCATTTAGCTGTGCACCTAGTTTTACTTTAATTACCTATTTTTACTTTTAATAAACAGTAATAATTTATTTAATTTATGCTTTTTCTCTTGCTCTTTTAGGCAGATCATTAACAATTAGGTTTCTGACATGAGGCAAATGCAGCATTTAACTCACATCCTCCATGTATTCTGGTTCGTTTGCTGAGGCGTCCCAGCGATTGTTGAGGATGAAGATGTTCGGCTTTGAGAGACGCTCGTTCACTTTGTGGAAAAAGTGTTTTTCCTTGATTGATGGAAAGAATAAAGATCAGTTGATTTTGAAGGTTTTACACAAACACAGAAAAGTCAGTTTAATTATGAACCGAACGCTTTTATTTCAGGTGATCAGGCGAGGTGGGAATGTGAGGTTGCTGTCTCTTTAAGAGCTACAGTCTGATCAAGGGGCTCTGTGACCGACTGTGTTTAGCCTCACATTGCATGAATGCCTGAGTGGACAGAAACAAGTAGAGCTGGTCTGTGTCCACATAAACCCATGACCAGCCTCACGCCGACTGGCTCAGCACAGGAAGCATACACTCTGCCCTGTTTACGACACATAAGTCACTCACATAGCTGAAAACCTAATATGCTTAATGCTAGTTAAAATTATATAAATAGTAAAAAGAAACTTGAACGGACACTTAAAGAAGGAGTATTCAGTAAAAAAAAAAAAAAAAAAAAAGTAGAAATAGATAAGGTACTTAATAATAACTACTCGTACAAATATGAGTAATTGAAATCATTTTGCCTCATTTTAGGGTTTTTTTCTGTAAAATTATTATGCTAAATACATATACATAAAACCACAGCTAAAATAACATTATCCCTACACAATGAAGAGAGTGATGACAATCTCACACAGCTGACACTGATAAGAAAGATCTGAATAATCAATATGAGCTCAGCTAAGTAAGCAATGACCAAACTGTGAGGCCACCGTCATTAAATAAGTGATGCAAAACATTTCACATTGAGTATATTCAAAGATCATCCAGCTGATTCCTGGCTCAAACTGTTCTCTCACCATGCATGTGTTCTTGACCACTAAGGCAAAATGACAACAACCCAAATAACAATCCTCCAAGATTGTTGGCCAAAACATGAGGGTGAGAGTTTTTACCGTGTTCATGAGTGTAGACTCTGAGTTCGCCACCAGCACGAAGACATCAGCGTCCAGACAAAACTTGTCAATCCAGCTGTCCAGCTGTGACGTGACATCTGTCCCCGGGCTAGTAAACACAACAGAGATAGGGGGGTTAAATACATAAAATCTTCCAAATACAGGAAATAATGAGCACACTCAAACTTTGGAAAACAAATAAATATTTAGAAATTTGTGCAGATTTTCCAGATGTGGTGTTGAATGCAACTGTCACCTGTCCACAAGCACCAGGTCATCTCGAAGCAGAGCACACTTGGTCTTTGGCCAAAACACACGGACAAGACAGCCGGCATCCAGGCTTTCATCCATATGAAGAGCATGAGCCAGCTGGTTTACAGTCTACACAGGGGTTGTAATACACTGATGTTAGAGGGGTAACGTAATACCTACTTTTTAACACAGAAGCCTTTTGCTGTCATTCGTTTCATATGGCCACTGAGGCAAAGAATTTCTATTTAAAATATAATTTCCTGGTTGTGCAAACACAGATATTTAATAAAACCTTAAGCACGTACTTATTTATTTAATTCCCATTTTAGCACATGCATGCACTATATGTCACGGAAAAGGAAAAGTAAGATTGCAACGTCAATACAAATGAAGCAACTGACAATAATGATTCAATGAGAGCTGGTAAAAAGGAAAAGAGAAAACCACATCTCAAAGATGCTTAAGCTGCTCTTTCATACTGCTGATGAACACGTGTCAACTTTGTTCACCTCTACAGGTTAAAATGAAAAAACAACAATGAAGGCTCCCACACTGGTTTTTCATTTCAGACACCTGCAGTAAACACTCTGCACTGCTGCCACAGCTCATACAGTCAACATCTGCCTGTTTCACACATTTAACAATGAATATTGCTGCTTCCTGAGGAAAAATGGCCACAATGATAATAGTCTGATTGTCATTAAGATAAGAATCAACTCTGATCAGCTTGTAACCTCAGCAGTGTGGCCTATCTGATTACCACAAAAGTAACAGTCTTTCCAGCAGTATTGTTAATGCACCTCTGACTTTACTCAACCAGACAGCAAGCAGTCACCTGAGCACAGTGAAGAGGCTCAACATAAGTACTTGCTGTTTGTAACAACAAATTAGATGCAACAGATGGTCTCATTAGCAAGCATGACAGGAGTATAGACAGTGTGTAAACTTGGTTTTCAGTCAGCCAGGAGAATAAGATGCTGCTTACAAAGACATAAATATACCTAGCAAAAAGGCATATGCTCAGGACAGAGAAATACTACCAGATTAAATTAGTAAATAAACCAAATTTACCTTAATGCTTTGCTCCTCTTCAGAGCCTTCTGTCTTGAGGTAAGCCTTGTCATCATCAGTTCCCTCCACACTCAGGAAGCAGTTAGTGGTGTGACCAATGCCACTGGGCAGTACACGATCCCTCAGCATGGCGTTGATCACTGTGCTTTTACCGTTACTGGTCCTAAAAGAAAATAAGGCACATGCAAACTAACTGTGGAGCCAAACACGTGAAGTATGTCTGATGATTTATTTTATACAACTTAACAATCTACGTAAGCTTTCTTTTTTTTTAATAGTTAACACCCCCCCCCCCCCCCCCCCCCCAAAAAAAAAAAAATTACAAATTACAGCACGACTGAAATTTCTCCCTTTTTCACACAAAATCTTGATGTGTTTTTGATTTAAAGCTTTTCCTTTGCATCAAGCGGTTTATTTAACATGTGTGAGGTGAGTCAGGGGCATTATGTCATCACACTAACCTTAAAGTGAAAGCAGAACTGCAAGCAAAACTAGCATAAGACTAGTGTAACACTGATGTAATATCAAGTTTAAATCAACCTTGTCAATATCAAGTTTATATGTAAACATTTTCTTTTGGGGATGGCATCTGTAAAACTCAGGTGAGAACTGATGTATTTACCTTCCAAAAAAGGCCACTTTCATGTGCCTGCGTGCAAGCACTTCCTTGATGACAGCAATTTTGTCAGCATAACCCTGAATCTCCAACTTCTGATCTTGAGTGGCAATGTTCTCCAAAGCTTTATTCCCATTTATTTCTGTCAGCACAGTAACACAGCAAATAAACTGTCAGACAATAGCCATGAAACTTCTTTAACAACTTCTCTTTCAGTTTTAATGATGACCTTCCAGTCAATTAAAAACCAACTGCTCACCTTCCACAAAGTCTGAAGTCTCTTTTACGTAGTTGAGCAGTTGATCAAATACATCGCTGATTCTCTTCTTAGCTACGACAAAGTGTTTCAGCGGAGAAAACTCTCCACGAGCTGAATCTGTTCGTCTGAGTGACGGGGCTGCAGCCATGGTGCTCAATCTGGAGCCAGAACGGGGGTTGGGGGTCAAACACATATGTCAGAGGACACGTGATATACTGTACAGTACATAGTAAGTGTGCTGATCATGATTATACCATTGATATCAAGATTATTGTAATTATTTAAGCTGTACGACCGTAAAGGTACAGTGGACAAGGGTTAACTTTCCGGTTAAAGATTATAACCAGTGAAGTTATCGTTTAGCTAAGTAATAACAGAATGGACACAAGACAAACTGGGATAATATACAGTGTGTTGAAAGACACCAGTTGACAGTGATATTTAGCTTTTCTCGTGTGATTGGGATTAGTAATAACATTTAAAATGTTAAAATTAACAAGCGGTCACAAGTTGTACTTCTTATGCTAACAAGCTAAGAAGTACAACTAGCTAACTAGTGGCAATGCGGTTCTATGCTGACATTAGAAAGAAGTGTTATTTTTCCTTACCACAGTCCTAACAAAGCCAACATCCACTTCTCATAATCCAATCACTATTGGTCTGTGTAGACAACACGAAAAACCGCTATCCTGGCGAAAATATTACTAGCAATCACTTGGCTAACCTTCTGTTTGTATCCCTCAATGGCACAAGCGACAAGTTCGTAGAAAACAGCAAACTTCCGGAATTGTTTTTCAAACTAAAACCCCGCTGTATTTGAAATAGCGTTAGAGGTTTTAAAAGTCCTTTAATGTTATATTGTCTGCATATTGCTGTCTCAAGAATTAAATATCTAAAATAGCAAGTTTTCATTATAAAAACCCATATTTTGTAAAACGGGATATTTTGTTAAACTATATGTGCCAGCATAAAAATTGCTTTAATACAGTTCTCATCCTTTAGTCAGTGGTTCTCAAAGGATTTATGGATTTATGAGATGGGATTCTTACCACGGATGTCAAAAATAAAACATTAATGAAGGGATACATATTTTAAATTAGCACTTTAATTTTTAAAACATATTAACGCATGAACAACAATGCCAAATCTAAAATGTGATTTTGACATTATCTCCGCAAGAGAAGCTGATTTTGGACATGTAGGTACCTTGTCATAGTGGTGAACCACAACAAACCAGTTTATCCTTCTTATTTATGAAGACTCTGGCAATTTTTCAGCCTTACATTCGGAGGATGGATGCAAGATGTCCCATTTAGTACATCACACAATTATTCACCAATGTGCGGGTGGGTGTCGCGAACACCAATGAGAGTAGTGGCTAAACAAGTTAACGCTGTATCGGAAAATACTTTTTAATATTGAAAACAGTAAGAACTTCCTGTTAGCACCAGTTAGCTTTCAACTTGACAGTCTCTCTGCATCAGGATAAGGAGGCGGAGACAAGTGACGAATAGGTAGCGCCCAGCAGCCAATCAATGAGCAGAGAATATGTAAAGCCCCGCACGTCTCCTTTAAGTTTCCTCCGTCTGTAAAAGAACATGACATCCCCAATGTACATTAACTCATTTAATTAATTAATGCTTTATTGAACATGAAACCATAATGGTACTAATGCACAGCCATGAAATTTAGTGCGTACAATAACCTGCAGAAAAAAATCTTTAAACATTTTATTTAGCAGAGATTATCATGATTCCCTCTGAATATATTTTACAGCCAGAAATATGCAGTTATTGTTTATGAAGTTTGACTGGTTCATTACGAATTATTAATATGCACACAGGCTGCTATAATTAAAATTAAACAGTTTATACGTGCTCCAATTTCAAACACAACTTTAAACCTAGAATTCCTCTGTGCTGTAAGTCAGACACCAGAGCTTATCTGATATAATAAGTCTGATAAAATACACCAGATGGTTAATGAGCTACATTCACATAATAGCACCATCCTTTAAAAAAAAGTTTATTTAGTAAACCTTTGTATTCCACCTTAATATTTGGTCCTATTTCAGAATTTTTCAAGAGTTTATTTTACAGGCTTATTTGTTAATGTTTAGAAAACGTGGCATTCAATAGAAAGGCCTCTTTGTGTGTGTGTTATGTTTGTGTGTGTAACTACATGTGTGAGACCTCAGTACCTGTGGCACAGCACCATCAGACAGAACATTGAACTACCTCGAGCAGAATCAGCAGCAGTTTCGGCTTTCAGATATTCTGCAGTTGTTTGTCTTCTCAGGAACTTTAAGTCAACTTTTATACAGTTTCTTTTTATTCATATTGGATTCTGTTTTGTTTTTTATGGTTTTGGGCAGATTTACCATGGAGAATTAAAATGGTGAGGAAGAAAAAACTCCTAGTGTATGAGTAAGTATTACCCTTGTTTGCATTGGTCACTTTAAGTCATAGTCTCCTTTGTGTAAAAACAGAGTAAATGTGTTTTAAATGGATAATAACATGACATAATTTTAATGTAATTGTGTTTTTTTGTTATTAAAAGCAACCACATGCTGAGGGAATTATGGTTTGATTAATAATACAGGCTTGTTCATTTTCAGAGTGGCTTCATACATTATTAGTGAGATGGATATACTCTAGCTCTCCTGGGCAGATATAGATTTCCCTCCCATTCAAGTGTAACTTTGGTCCAGACTAAATTAACTTCTTAATACTGACCCATTAATCCTTTTCTCATGGTGATTTGTCTCATATAAAAACAAAAATCAAAGGTAGCAAAGGTGATCTAAACGTAAAATAACCTGAGCTCAAACTATTTTTCTGTCAGCTTCCTCATTGTGTTGGTGCTATTGTGGCGGCACAGGTGGCACAAGAGCTTATGTGTGTATTGTCTGTGTGTGAGCTGGTGTGTATTGTATGTGTGTGCATGTATGGCTGACCTTTATGTTGTACTAGTCTATCTAGCATTCTCTTTCTCAGAGAATTTTGTTATTTTGCCTTTTGAATCTAATCGTGTAACAAACCTAACAAGAAACCTATTTCTCTGTTTTTTTAATGAAGTCTGCTGATCTGTAAGTGCATCTAAAACAACTTTGCTTTAGTAGGCAGCATAAAAAACTCTCTGGGCCTTCTTTCCTTCTTAGAATTTGTGGAAGCATGATGTGGGATGGATAAACAACAACAAAACTCTGCTGTGAGTAATCTGAAAAGCTCATGGTGTCACCGCGTGTGTTTGACTTGTAGGTAAAAGTGAAAAATAATCTGTTTATATCCACAGTTTCCATAATTTCAGCAGTTTTATTATGGTAATTCTTCACATAAATTGCTTACAAAAGCTTGACTGAAAGTAAGATTTTAAGTGTCTCAATTATAATAAGAAATTATTTGAATTTCAACAGAAAATGCTCATTTTAGCCTTGAAGGTTTCCAAAATGGCAATAATTTCATTCTCTAATAATTCTTTTTACCGAGAAATAAGTTATCCTGACCTGTAACAACATCTGCAACAAATTTGTTCAGCTCAACCCACGACTGTGTCTTTGTTCTGTTCTGTGTTAGATGGCCTCTAATGACCCTGACCTTCCTAACCTCTCTGGTGACCCCCAACCTGGTGACCTCATTGAGATCTTCAGACCAGCCTATCAGCACTGGGCTCTCTATCTGGGAGATGGTTACATCATCAACTTGACTCCTGTTGGTCAGTATCCAAAGTATCCTCCATACTTTATCTGGGCAGAAGTTCCTGTTATTAGCTAGATGGGATGGTTGAGGTAACGTGATTGTTTCCTTTCTAAATACATCGTTTAGAAAATTGAAATAGCAGTGCTTGTTGCTCTCTTTATTGTTCTCCCCACCCCAACCAGTTGAGGCAGATGAACCCTCCCTGATCCAGGTTCTGCAGGAGTTTTTTCCTTTCCACTGTCGCCCACCACCTATGTTTACCCGTGTAAACAAATTTACAGTGAAATGCAGCTAATTTAAGAGGCTAAATATGTGACGTGGCTGTGACCTGCAGTTAATCTTTATGACTGCTGTACAGTTGTCATTTAACATAGCAATTTAAGTTGTATTGAAATTAAACGTGACTACAGAAATGAGTTCTAGCAACTCTCTATAACTACGTCCACAGTTTCTCAGTCAGATCTTGAAGAAGTATAAAAAAAATCTAGAAGCCAGTGGATGTTTACAGAAAATACATTTATTCGTTGCAGATCTCAGGTGAAAACTCTTCACTTTTGGTTAGCTGCACAAGAAAGTTTTTCCTTTTTTATCTTTTAAACGGAAGAATTTAAAAGAATACTGTCCAACTGATGCTGCCCCACAGATGAGAGCCAGGCAGCTGCCATGTCCAGTGTGAAGTCTGTCTTCAGCAGGAAGGCTGTGGTGCGCATGCAGCTGCTGAAGGAGGTGGTGGGAAGTGATTCATATCGTGTCAACAACAAGTACGACCACAACCACACACCCCTGCCCATCTGTGAGATCATCGAGCAAGCTCAAGTCCTCATCGGCCAGGAGGTGTCTTATGACTTGCTGGGGAGCAACTGCGAGCACTTTGTCACCCTACTGCGCTACGGAGAGGGGGTGTCCGAGCAGGTCTCTCACTGTTTGTTTTGCTTCTGTCTCATGCGTCACCCTAGCAAAATACCAACTTTTCACATATTAAATCACTGATGAATCTGGCTTAATTTTACATCTTAGTTTTACTTTTTTTTGTTGTTTACTTTTTTCATTTGGATGATTGAGTTCTACAGAGTGCTTGCTTTCTGTTTATCTGAACTAATAACTTTAACTAACTCCACTTTTTATGCATTATTATAATTATATACTTTTACTCTACAGTGAAAGCATAAACTTTGTTCCTTTTTTCTAACTTGTTTGAGTCATTGGCTAAAATGAGACACTTATCTATCATTTTCTTTTAACAAAGTTGGGGTTTGTTAATTTGATTTTAACCTAAGTGCAGATTAGGCAGGGTCAGATGTAGGTCTACAGCTTTTGTTCAAAAGAAACTAATAGTTTATTACTCTTAAAATTGAAGGGTTAACATAATATCTGTGAAATACATAACATGAACATATATTATCTAACATTTGACTATATTCACAGCTGTTTTGGTAGATTAGTTATATAATGTTGTATTTACTCTACAATTGTTGAAATAATTCTGTATCATGGATGTGTAATAAAGTCCATGTGCACCTCTACTTTTCCTTTTGGGTAATCCTGGGTCCACGTCCTGTGCTCCTCCTTGTCTCCACAGGCTACACGGGCCATTGGGGCCATCAGTTTGGTGACGGCAGCAGCCAGTGCCTTCTCTGTCATGGGACTGATCAACACAAGGTCCAGAAACAGGCCTTTCTGACCAGCTGTGATCTTCACTGAAGGGTGTTGCCCCCCCAACATTCATGTGGGTGTGATACAATAACAATAATAATACAATAAAGGATTAAAACACTTTTTACAGTTTACTGTCTTATGTGTTCATTATCAGGTTTCCTATAGAGAATTTTATTAAATTAGGTCAATTCAGTTTCCGCCAAATTCCAGACAGGAATAAGTTTAATCTTCTTTCAAGTAGTTTTTTAATTTTAAGATTTGAGTAGTCTTCCAAATTAAACCTATTATCATGATGCATGAATCATAAAATGCCATAAAATAAATATTTAAAATTTTTTACATGTTGGTGTACAGTAGGATAGGGAATGCTTTTCATATGCTCAGGGAACCTACCCTGAGATTCGTCTCATGTACCTGCCTTTAGGTTGGGACATAGCACAGCTTGAACTGTAGGTCTTAGTTTTGTTTCACCTTGTTTGGTTTTTACTCTGACATAAGAGTTCATAATAGGGACGGGTGATACCAATATTTTTTGTCTCGATACAATACCATTAGTTTATGGTACTTTTTCCACTGATTTCAATATTGATACTTTTTGCCCCTTCCAGGAAAATCCTGATTGTACAGTGTGCATTAATATCTTTACTGGAAGGACACTATGAAACATAAATAAAACTCAAGAACATCCATTCTTTAAAGAAATGCTTTTAAAACAATAGTAAGTTATACTATTGAGTAAATTATATAAAAATAAGACAAATACGAATATTTTTAAAATAATTAAATAACAGATTATTATTCACATTTATTAAATGAAAAGTATTTTTTAATAGTAATATGATAAATAAAATAATGTACAATGCACAATAACCTGCATTAAATCAGTAAAATATCAAAATAAACTCATCAAAAACTGTAGTATCATCATCCTGACATCTGATAGGCTACCAGAATCATGTGACACAGAAGGAATAAACTGTGACTGGGCTTCACATGCAATTTTAATGCCTAAAACTCTCAGAGGTGAAAATAAATGTCATGTTTTTATCAGCAGAGTGGTATCTCGATATTAAAAAAAATCCAGTATTTTGACTGGCTGATATTGAAGTATCAACTCTAGAGTATCGATACGCCCATCCTTAGTAGTTCATTAGCTTTTGTAGATAAAGATCAGTGTAAATCCTAGTAATGTAAAGTAAAGATCACAGAGGTCTTCTTTCTTTAATGTGACCAAATCAAGGAAATCAAAACATAGTTTGTCTTCTATATTCTTATACACATTAATAGTTTTAAAAATTTCCAAGTAGGCCTAAGTCAAGTAAAACTTTAATTCTGCCAACTACATTTTTGAGGATATTTCATGGCAGAGAATTAATGACCAAACCACAGAAAGATTTGAAAACTCTGAAGATCAGAAGTCCTTCGTATGTCCTGTAAGCTCTTAGGCAATTCAATTTCTTTTCATTTTTTTCACCTCTCTGCCACAAATGACATTAAGGGAACCTTAATGTGCACATGCTGGTGCTTTGATCACTTTTAGATGTTTTTTTTTCTTTGCATGGAGTTCAGAACCGATGCTTCCCTTCTGTGTGTTGTTTCAGTGTGTAGAGCTGGGCTTTGGTATAGTCAACATTTGTGTTTTAACTTTGGTTTTGAATGCAGTTTTGTGAATGTGCTGAATAATTGTTTACTTCTAGAGACCACTTGGTGGTTTGCATGGTTTATGTATTAGTCACATGATGAAGCTTAGATTTATGTTTTCCTACAAATGTTTTGTGACTTTTTGCTTATTATATAATGCTGTTCACAAAGTTTTAAACTTACAATTATGAGAAATAAATGGCTGCACAGCTGTGGTAATAAATGAATTATGCATACACTCACCTGCTGTCTCATCTGACATCCAGGTGACCGTTGCCTGTGATGCAGATCTCAATGCATTATTTCTTTCCTAAGTTGTGGTGGGTATCAGTTGGACATAGTGACTTGTAACATTAATAGTTTACCAGTAGAAAGAATTTTATAGTTTTTAACTGCTTATATATTGTAGCTGACACTTTTAAAAGTATACCATAAACAATAATGACCTAACCAAAAGACTAGCAACACACATTTTCTTTAAAACTGACTGGTGATATGCTGCTTTAATAACTTTGCACCTTCTAGAAAAAAATCTTACATGAGAACAATTTGTATCAAAACATGTAAATAAAAAAAAGGTTAATCAGAGACAAATTTCTTTACTGACAATTTTCCTGTTTCTTTTCAGAAGGAGAGAACAATGTACAGCTCATGTCATGTCAATGAGTAACATTTTACAATGGGCTACATGACATTTACATTTCACAGGCTTCTGTGAAGAAAAAAAAAACAAAATTATATACAAAACAGGAAAATAGATAAAAAAAAAAACCTTTCCATCCATGTACAATGCTGTTAGTCTATGAATAAAATAAGTTTATTCTCCACTAGACTGATGAAGGCAGGGTTCTGAAAAGCAAGCACTAACTAGAAAACATGTGTTCCCCCATCTGATGTTTCACACCCAAGGAAGAAATTCATAAGCAGAAAATGGCCACCTGTGTCTTCGCAACAATTGTGATAGCATCAATGAGCTTGGGCATAAGAGAGTGGTAAAAATCAGAAAGATATACATGTGTTATTTAGATTCGAAATCAAGTTTCTTAAACAAACAGCAGCACACAGCTACTGAGATGCCAACGCAAACTGGACTTACAATGCAAAGCACATGTGTACTGTGGGAGAGTAAGACAACTGGGTAGCCAAACCTCATTAAAATCAGAATAAATTAGAAAAAAATTAGTAGATACTGTAGGAAAATAGAACATACACTATCAGATCCAACGTCAACGCAACTAGTGCAGGCTTGTGTCCCTAATTCAGCTGCCACTTTCTCTAAGCACCATAGGTGGGTAAAAATGAGTTAACGTGTAAAATGCATATTAAATGACATTTGAAAAGTTTTGGTAATGGAACAAGGTTTTGGGGATCAAATGGCACTGAAACCGTTATCCTGTTCTGGTACCTATTTACTGTAATCTGAAGTCACAGGTGTGACCTGAGAGTTAATGGATACGCTGTGGATATAAAGAGATTCTATCAAACGGCAAAAGAGTGAAAAACAAGAAGAAAGCGTCAGCAAACTTTTTGAAATTGCTAATAGTAAGTTTGTATTTATTTCCTGTGGAAGCCTCAAAGTTTAATAAAAAATTTCTAAATAATTCTTTAGTATTTATTAAGTATCAAATTATTCCATCAGACTACCTTTAAAGTCGTTGAATACCAAACACAACGTATCCTTATAAAAATCCTAAAAAAAAAAAAAAAGGATAAGACAACCTTTGTAGTTTCTTTAAATTCTCTCAAATATACACCTCTAAATGTTTATAAAATATTTTACATTCTACTTTACTGTAGCATGAGTACATTTATCCATGAGTATTTTGCATTCCCTTTTATGATCAGAGAATTCCTTATAAAGTTCCTGGACAGTTTTAGTAATGTTTTGTTATGACTGCTAGGATTTGGACAAGACACAGAAACCTTGACTCTTATCTAAAAAAAATGGCTACCAGTGTTAATTTTGAAACATTCTGTGAATTAGAGAGAACTGTTCAGTGTTGAAGTTTCTGGGAGATGAAATCCTAGATCTCAGCTCAGTTGAGGTATTCAGTAAGACCAAGGCCCTACCTTCCTCCTCACAGACCTTGTGATTATGCCGTGATTATGGCATTTTGCCCAGCGCTCCCCTGTCTTCAATTTAGCCATATAACCTTTCACAACCTGACAGAATTACAGTGGAAAATAATACCAAGCAATTGCTAGATTCAGGGATTATTTGGCCATCCTCCTTTCCAAATGTCATCGTGTCTGTATTAGAGGAGGGGATGAACGGAAGACTGTGTTTATATACTGCTGGGACATTTTGAGGAGGTGGTGTGCTCTCACTAAACCCCCGTCGCCTTTCAGGGTCTAATTTATAACAATCTAAGAGACTTCCTTCAACAGTTTGTGTTTATTTGTCTGGGTGGCACGCTTGCATTTTCCCAAAACTGACTGTAACACGCTGAGGCTGCAGAACAGGGAGGTGAAGGTTGTTAAGGTTGTAGGTGTTGTTTCAGATCACAGTCCACAGCTCATTTATTAGGTTTAGAAAGCTTTTTGTCTGGCTCAAGGGGCCACAGTAAGTCTAACCCTCTGGTATTCACACACAATCGAAGGATAGGCAGAGAACACAAACCAAGACCTGGAGGAGGTTCTACGCTACATCACTACAGCCAGTCCCATTTATTGAAGTGTGCATTTACACTAGGTGGATTATGCTCATTAAATTCGAAATCTGCCACAGGGTAAAAGGAAACTAAGGCAACCCTCCTCAGGACCAAGGAGTGCAACAGAGAGTTGTCAAACAGACATTGGTCACCAGTCTGATCACTCATCTCTAGATTGTTGAGATTTACCCATACTAACGCTGTGAACTTTGTCACAACCACTCCTGCTAATAATAGTTTTCTCTGTGTTTTGAAGATTACCTGCTTTTGTCTGTTGCTGAGTTTCTGAAGAGAAAAAACTGTATTGGCTGAGCTGCTGCTGGTGATCATTATTTCCAAATACTGTATTAAAAAACATCTCTCCCTGGATCTTTGTGCCATAATCTCTGG
This sequence comes from Melanotaenia boesemani, assembly GCF_017639745.1. NCBI lineage: Eukaryota > Metazoa > Chordata > Actinopteri > Atheriniformes > Melanotaeniidae > Melanotaenia > Melanotaenia boesemani. Next base: position 18,098,137 of record NC_055695.1, on the reverse strand, counting down.
TATAAGCAACAGAAGTAGAGTTCAACCAAGAGTTAACTTGCTGTGCAATTAGTATCAAATTAAACAGGTAAAAAAATCCAGCTGGACACTACGGATTTGTTAGAGAAGTCAGAGATGAGCTTGATTCAGTAAAGCAGCCTTAGCTTATTATGACATGTTACTTAAAAGTAAAAATTTTTTTTTTAGAATGGCTATATTTGTATTGAGGCAACAAGTTTCAACATATTTAGCATTTGCAAAACTAGCCGATTATTGATCAATTAACAATAATAAGCATTTTTTTCCGGTCAAATGTCAAATACTTCTCCTGTTTTCTGTTAAAGTGAATAAAAGCTAAATGGTAGACAAGTTTTTAATGTATTATTTTCAGCTCATTTTCATGAATTTCTGACAATTAACACCACTAGTAATAAAAATAATGTAAGATAATAAAACAGACTCAAATGAATAATATATGTGTAAGGTTAAGAGTGGAGACACATTACAATAAGACTGTAAATTACAACCATCTGACCCAAAACTGTCAAGATAAGTGCTGAAATTAATAATGTGATTACCTTCATTATGTGCCAAGCAACATTTAATTTTACCGATGGCAAAAAGAAATAAAACGAAGCTGATTGTATGGTTTAAATTGAGAATAAAACTCAAATGGCAGAGATCACTAAAATATTTAGTAGAGAATAATTTTCATATTACTGTACAGTAAATATATGTCAATGCCTTCTTTATCTTTTCTACAGTGCCTTACTGTAAATTTCTCTCTTTTAACTCAGTGGGTTCAGTTCAAATGGGATTTAGGTGTTGCTGAAGATGAAAATCAGCCTGTTCTCAATGCTGGGTGGAGTTCTGCTCAGAGTAAAAAAAAACTAAATATATAAAGGTTCTTTTTGACTTCAGATGAGTTAGAAAATGAGGATAAAAAGAAAAAAAAACAGTCCAATGTGGATTCTGTAGAAAGTCATTTTGTAGAAAGGCTAGCTGCTGAATTAAGGTGCTTGAGCACAGTTCAGTCCATCAGTGCTTTTGGTGTGTAGGGTGCTACATAGAGTGACGTTTACTCCATGATGGCTCTGTAAATCACAGGCTCAATGTAGTCCCCCCTGTAACGCGAGTTGATAACTCTCTGTCTCTTTGACTCCTGGATGATCTCCTTTTCTTCAAAGATGCCATCAAACCTCATGTCTGAAGCTTTAGACTGCAGAGATGATAACAGTGTTCAAATATAGAATATAATCTTTACCATATACTATATATAATAATGGCTTCATAACTTTTACAAGCATTAAAACAATTACGTTTTAAATGAGGATCAGGTCAAATAGAAAATAGAAAGAAACGTCAGAGCTAAACGCACCAGTCTGGATTTGACTCTCTTCGGGAGTTCTTCTTCCAGAGAGTAGACATCATCTCTCTTAGCCGTAAGCTGTGATCCATCTTCAAATTCCACCTGCATTTCAGAAAAATAGCAGAAAAAAAATTAATGGTAGAAACAAAATTAGAATTAGTAGTTTTTAATTTAATTATTTATAGTGTATGCCACTTTGGAAATATTTTAATTTCTAATAATTATAAGAACTGTGTCTACACAGACAGCAACATCTGACAGAAGCCATTGTTGCTCCCCATCGATCTGGGAAGTGATGTAGTGTCATTTACAAAGTATTTGGAGTCTACATTAAGGAAGATTATTCATCAGTGAAAAATACTCAAAACAGCCAATCTTTCCAGGAGTGAATTTAATTTGGCTGCAGGACATAGACACCATGAATTCACTGGAGTAGACCATGAACTCCGCTCCATACCTAAGTACTCTAGAGTCAAGTGTGAGGCCATCTAGCTTGGCCAAAACTGGGTCATGGAAATGATAATCACTAAGTACAGCAGCAAATCTAAAACAGAATGGCTGAGAAAATAAAAAATAAACTATAAATAATATCACACTGCTGGCAAGAGTGACAGAAAGGAGGCCACAACAGTCTTACATGTCTGCCATTAGCAACAATCATGGTGGAAGAGACAACAACAGAACAACTGCTTATCCAGGAAAAGGGCACATGGAGCTGACAGGCTTGATTCAGCATGACCCATATATGAACATTGCTATGGCTATACACCAGATTTCTCATTTTATTTGTGAAAATTAAATGCACCAGCTAGACTCAAAACTTTTTTTTTTTATTTTCTGTAGGTCAACCATAAACCTACCAGGAAGTCTTTAAATACTAACTAGTCAATCATGATTGATGGCTGGTGGATATAAAGATACATTTTCATTTTATTTAGTTTCTCTGAACTCTTTAAATTACAATTCCTTAACAATCTTCAAATAATAAAGTCAGATCAGTGACATTAAAGATACAAACTACTGAATAAGAATCTTACCAGGTACATTTGAATGACATGAGCTGCCACAAATTTGGCCCCGTACACCAGCCCGTCCGTCCATCGCACCTGAACAACATCACCCTGTGGTGGAGGTCCAAGCTGAGCGCAGTCACGGCTCTGAGCATGAAACAGAAACTGCAGAGTTCTTTTCAAACTTACCAACAACGTGCATCCTGATATCTGTGTATTCTGTTGTGGGTTCTAACTAATAATTTAATATTCATTAGGACACAGAGGTGAAAGAGCTGTGCCATTTGTTGTTGCTTCACATTATCTGTAAAAAGATGTCGATGGATGTATGAGGCATCTCTTTCTTTATGAGATTTGACACCAGAACAGCTCTGGCTCTGGGCAAAATGCAGATGTTTAGTCTCAGTAACCATGGGATGTTGTGCATCTAAACTTCTGCTGGAGCCAGTGCTTATGTGTATAAGCTTTGTCAGTAGTGTACTCCACTCAAGTGTTGCAACATGAAATTATATGGTAACTTAACACATGAAACCTACCACAATGTCTTCTGGGAAGAGGTTATCACTGAAGGAACCATCATCAAAGTTGACTTCATAGAAGGTTTCTTTAGACAGCTGCACCACATCACACTGGTAGTAACGGCCATTCTTGTGCTTGCATATGACTTTCTGTCCCACAATAAGCTCATGCATCGCTGCTTTATTGCGCTGTGAGATGAGACAAATAAAATAGTCTTGTTTTTATTATTAATATTATGGATTTTTTATGGTGACTGGAAACTGCTTCATAGGTCTCTGGTGATTGGAAATTCATTTCACTGATCATTACCTCAATCTGAGTGGGGCCTTTGTGTCGACAGCAGGTAACGTGGACCACAAAGGGCCATTCGTCCGGCTGCATTAGCACTCCAGCAGCTTGGGCACAGGTGGGATGATAAGCAGTAGGACAGCGGCCATGAGAGCATTGCACACAGCAGCCGGACGCTTTTTTCATCCGTTTCTTACAGTAGTAACATTTCTGTGAGAGGAAAACACACCACCTTGTGCTCAGGAGACTGTTTTTAAACTACTAAGGAAAGACAAAACAGCTCCAGTGGGGCTGCACTGTAATTTCCTACAGCCTAGCCAGTCAGTGTTTGCTTTAATATGTGGAAATAATGGGAAAATGACCAATAAAAAATATTAGTTGAAATTATTATGGGATGTACACGCCATGTGAACTGGCAACATACTTATGTAAAAGGTATAACAATTTTTACTTATATTTTTTGTAACTGGCTGCATGTGTACAACATGTGTGGGAGATCAGTGGACATCATCAGCAGCAGCTTTATACTGAGTAATTTGCTAAGAGACCATCTAAGTTATCTGTTGTCTGTCTGTGTCTAAACTTTATTGTAAGAATTCCCCTGAAGAAACACTGATCCAGAATCAAAATTTGATCCAATGGTTCAGACGTTCCCTCAACAGCACCCTCATCTCACCTCAAAGCAAATTCAGCTGATTTCATATTGTGTCTATAACTTAAATATGTATTTAAGTGAATTGGATTTAAATAATGTTGGTAAATTACATTTATTTAATTAAAACTGGAGTTAAATTAAAATGAGAATGAAATATTTACATGTAAAAATAAAATAAAATAAAAAAAATTTAAAATAGAAAAAAAATGTAAATAAATAAAAACACTTTTAATACAAGTAATAAATTACTGTCCCCTAAAATTGTGTTTTTTTACTTAACAAATTACTTTCCAGACACTGAGTTTTGTGTTGCCCTGCTGGTATTGTAGGAACTCACCAACTTAAACCTCTGCAGAGGAATTGCACTTAAATCCACAGGACTTCTTTTATTGATGTTAATAAAGCGTGCCTCCAGCACAGCCACGGCACAGAGCACATGAACCCACCTGCAACATACACACTGTTCATAAGTGATGACCAACCAGCGTGTCCATCACCGAGGAACTCAGTATTTTGCTTCAGTTGTAACTAAGCATTTAAAATAATAAAAACAGTCATCAAAATCCAGAAGAGCAAAAACATCTTGATGTACTTGTGACTATTCAGAGATGCTTCATGGCGTTGGAACTTACTTATCGTTGCTGGTTTTCTGCAAGGCTCCACCCCTTAACCAACACAAGCAGCAGCTCTGTAATAACACAGAGGATCATCTAACGGTCATCAAACAATAGGAAGTAAAAGGTGGTAGTAATAATAAAAAACAAATAATACTTCTCTGGCCTTTTCCAGTCTTAAGTAAAATTAGGATGGCAACAGGCTGATGTTAGCTAGTTAAATATTTATGTCTTTTTGTCTTGTTAAGAAGCCATTTTGAAGGTAATTTTGCAGCAGTGTTATATGCAAACTCTTGCCACTGGTTGCAGTCATTCATGGCACAACAGCATTATGGTTAATTTAGTCAAGAATGATGGCTGCTGCTCTCATACATGTGAAATCCTATTAGAAGTATTGTCTCCAATGGCCACTCTGTTTTTGGCTGGAAAGAATTTACACTAGTGATAAAAAAAAAAAAAACAGCTAATCCTGTTGGTGCCATATGAATGAAAATTTTAGTGGTTTTGAAATAACTTTTTAAAACTATGGCATACCTTGAAACCTGCCTAATGGTTAAAGTATAGTACAGTAAATTCAACCATACTGACCTCAGTCATGGCATTGGCTTCACAGCGTGCACACTTCCACTCCTTGCTCACACTGACTGGATCTACGCCATAACATGCTGGAATATATAAGAACAAGACGCAGTTTGACATAAGTGATATAGCCAGTGGTACAAAATCATCTGTCATCCATTTCTAATTCAGAACATATTCATTTACATATTAATAACATAGCCTATATTTCTAATTTGAAAGCAAAATTCTCAGTTTAAGTGTGTGTACTGACTGGTGTGCACCCGAACACTGCACTGTGAGCAGCTGATGAGGAGGCTGGTTCCATCGTCCTCGAGAAAAAGTGTAATAGGCTGTTCTTCACACTCAGAGTCCTCCTCTGTGGTAGTGGTGAAACACATCTCTGGGATTAGAGGTTTGGTCCGCATCTGCCCACCAGCCACCTTGACAGGACTGTCTACATTGTTCGTACCCTCAGTCTGACAAGTAAAGCACACAGAAAGAATAAAAAGGCTTTAGTTTAAGGAGAAATACTTGTTCTTTTAACAAGCTGACACTATTTCCTGAGCTCTTAATGATATGTCATGAGACATCCTTTAGTCAAAATACCACGATGTTAGAGTACAAAACCCTCCTTTCAAATGCATCTTTACAGAAGAGATACATCATGATCCCCACCACCGGAGCATGGGTACCAAGCCCTATTACGGAGCAGCTGACTTCAGACAGAAGATCGCAGATAAAACACTTAGAACCTCTGTAACCCTTTGCCAAGGATAAAAAAATACACCATCTTCTGAAGATCTGCTAAGGAATGTAAAAACCTGCTCAGACCATTACAGAACCCAACCGGCTGATGTACTCTACAGCAGCAGATATCCTGCAGATACCTGGTTATAAAATGAACAACCCAACAAACAAAAAGGGCAGTCCCCCATTTCCCATGGAAAAGAAGGTTTGGAGCTAAGGCCTTCTTCATTTGGCTGCACAACTGAGGCCAGCTGAAGAAGGCTTCAGTTGTGAACTAACAGTAAATAAGTATTTGTGAGTTGAGCCTGCACTGGTGAAGATTACCTGTTGGTATGTGTGGAATAGCATGCAGATGGAGCAGTATGGATATTTGGATCCCATGCGCTGGTTATACTCCCTCTCCTTCTTAAGGTTGGGAGGTCTGCTCTGCCACAGATGAACCAGAGGCTTAGCCCAGGTCTCCCCCTCCAAATCACCCTCCTCTACTGTGGGAAGCTCATCTGGGCCCTCTGGCACAAAAAAAGCAAAAATAATATACTCATCATCATCTAAATTCTTGGAGGGTTTTAGTGACCACAGTAAGTGTTTCTGCTATGACAGACCTTCATCACTGATGCATTCCTTTATAAGTGGATGGTGGCCTGGCAGTTCCTCCAGATCATTCTCCAGTTCCCCATATGCTGCCACTACTTCTTTCACCTGCTGGAAATAAAAGCATCAGCATTAGCAAACAAGATAAAGGATAATACCCAGCAGACCATAGTGAAATTCAGTTTAAATAATTTCAATGTAAAAAAAAAAAAAAACTCATAGCAGCCTCCTTCCCACTGAGATCTACACTAGCAGGTGCAAGAGCAGAGTGACGTGTGTTAGCCACCTCACCCATCCTGCAAGTGAACCGTTCAACTTTCTTCCCACAAAACAGAAGGCCAAGAAGCATTAGAGCATAAAAAAGCTTAAACACAGACTCTTCCAAGATGCTATTAAGAATATAAACTTCTTTACTTACATAAAATCTGTGTGAACATATCCAAACAAAAAACATCATATTGGGCTTTCATACCGGGACAACATGTCAGGTGTAATGAATATGAAGCGTTTTATGTTTCTGCAAGGCTTCTGTTTTTATTGTTAGAAGCCTACTATCGCACAGTAAGCACACAAATAGCCGTTTGGCCTGTCTGAAACATTGGTTAGTAACCACTACTCTAACTGATATATACTGGTCCAACAACAGCATCTTTAACCAGAGGCTTCTGAAATTCTATATCTGACTGTGCAAAGAGAGGAGTTTCCAGTTCTTAAGTGGCTGGAATAAATAATGTAATTTCACACCACACTTATTTTTATGCATACTTGATGCATTTTTTTGTAACAGCTATGCAGCTGTAAAATTTTTTCTTTGACAAAGAATAAATATTCTTTATAGTAACAGAGTTTGATGAAACAGTCTGATGGAAGGCTCATGTTATCTATGGTGGTTACGTTTCTTCAAATAATGTGAAAAAACTGAGGAAGAGTATAAAGTAAAAGTAAAGAAAAAAGATAAAAACAAACATTACCATTCTTCTAACAACATGAGTGTAGTGCAGGCTGTGTTATTTTTGTGCACTTACTTCTTTGCTGATATATCTGATGTCTTTCTCCTTCTCATCGCTATCGTCACTCTTTTCCTCTTCCTTTGGCTGAACTTCTTCTCCATAATCACCTTTGGCATAGCTGTGAACATGAAGGACGTCTGCAGGGCTCAGTGTCCTCTGAAATATGTTTTGCGCGGGGCTGGAATTAGTTTCCACCTGAGGCTCCACTCTGCTCCATGCCTCCTCAGTACTTTGGGACATCACTTTTTTCTCAACAGCTTCAGGAGGACAAATATCTGCAGATGTCACACCATTTTTCTCTTTTTTTGCAGGACTTCGTCTGTTTGAAGTTTTCTTGTTGCTGGCTTTGCAGGGATATTTAGACTGTGGCTTAGCATCCTTCTCCTTCTTAGGTTCCTGCTGGACTTTTAATGTGTCTGAAAGAGATTATTACAACTATATTATTGCAACTGCTAACACTGGTTCAGTATGCCACTTTCTTCCCAGCTTGATACATTCAGTTTAATACAGGCAGCTCACCATGAACTTTAATATCTCTATTTATTCTTATTCACGAGACCCATAGCCTTATTATTCCAACTTATGGAAATTCACTCAGTTTCCAACAAACTCTCAGCTATTTGACTTATATTGTGCGAGAAATAAGGAGAAATAAGGAGAAATAAGGAGAAATAAGGAGGGGCAAAAGAAATAGTTACAAAGGTAAAAGAGGCCCACCTTGCAATTTACTACTTGTAGAAAAAAAAAATTCTCTTGACAAGATAGCGATGATCATTACTGACTCTGGACAACAAATAAACTACTCAGTATCAGATTGAACCTGTGACTTCTCCCAATCACAACCTCCAGATTTCACTGCTATCACCAACATGAGTCGTCATACCGGCAGGACAGCTGAGTGACCAGTTGGCAGACCTTCATTCAAGAAGGCCGGACACTGGACTGTCTATGGGTATGTGCAAACAACACTCAGAGCCCCTTTCCTATTAAAATGAGCTCAACTACCTCTAGTCAGTATCTCTCAGCTCACTCAGGTTTCAAAATGGGAAATATCTAAGACGTTACGTAATGGTAACAACATCTACAATCCTAATTTAAAAAAAATTAAATAAGTGTTTGGTGTCTTTACCTGGTGTGCCAATAACTTTCATTGGAGGCTTCTTGGTTGACAGTTTGGACTTCTTAGCCTCCACCGCCTTAGTTTCCTTCACTGTCAGATCAGATTTGACATCTTCTGACGTCTCAACAGCTTCATGCTCACGCTTTGTCCCAGTCTGATGCTTTGGACTGATAATGTTAGGAAGACATCAGTGAGGACACGTGTTACAACACAAGGGAAGCATTGTTTTTAAAAAGAAGGTTGAAATTTTAATGAAAATATTTTCTCTGTAATTTACTAAACTCTTGTTACACTTGTGAAGTGGGAAAACTGATATCACTTCAGTTTACCCTTAATATGAACAACAATTCACAGGACTGTAGAATAGTGAGTGAATATTGTAGAGATGGGTTAGTAGGTACAATTATGACCTTTTGTCCTCCTGGACAGGAGTAGTAGGCTCCTCAAATGAAGCTTCAGTGGAGCTCTCTTTAGCGGGATCGATCTCATCTTTCTTCTGAAACTCTGCCGCCTCTGGGGTGAGTTTGGAGTGGTCGATAGGAGTGTTGTCTTTTCCCGTTTTCCATAGTTTGTAACGGTCAGGCTGAAACTTGCGTACAAACACATCCATCGGTATCTTTACCACGTCCTGGCGGCATGAACACTGAGGTAAAAAAACAAAAAAACAGATCAAATGATATACTATATGATTGCTGTTTTAAATTAGTTGTTAACAATATACACCATCATATATAGACATGGACAAAATTGTTGGCACCGCTCTGTTAATGAAAGAAAAAACCCCAAAAGTCACTGAAATAACTTGAAACCGTCCAAAGTAATAATAAAAAACAAAAATGTACAAAAAAAAAAAAAAAATCAACCAATGAAAATCAGACATTGCTTTTGAATTGTTGTTCAAAAGAATAATTTTAAAAAAACAAACTAATGAAACAGTTTGAACAAAAATGACTTAAAACTTAATATTTTGTTTCAAAACCTCTTGAGCTGGATTGCTTGCATGCGACACTTATTTTCACTGCTGTTAAAGCGATTTACACACCAGAGTTGCTTGCTTTCCATAATCAATCCATCGCTGTGTGGCAAAGTTGGTTGACTCAGAGCAGTTGAAGCCGTGGTTGAAACCAGCATGATAGGCAAATGGGAATGTCACAATGAACTGTCCAGCTTCCTGGGTGACCTGATATAAATACAGATTTGCAAGAGTTGACACAGTTTACAGAATATGATTTAAATATTTCTCATTTCCAATATTTATATTCAAATATTATCATTTTATTATCTGTTTTGTTCCCATTACTTTTTTAAGAAGTTTCTAGTTCTTCATCACAGATTTTTAAACTTTCATTTAATGTTTGTCACTACTGATCTGTAACCCAAAACAATAACAAAAGACGTGTAATGAGAGCCACTACAACATCTAAACCTCTGCGTGTTATTGCATGTTACTAAAACTAAATGCACCATTATGCTTCAGAAAAATCAGGTAATTTTAGGAATTTGAACATTTATTTTTATAAACAAAAAATAAAGAAAGAAAGAAAAAAAATGAATACGCTTGCATATTTTTACATAATAACATCAACAAAACTTTAATTAATCATTACCTTCTTATATGGTATACCATATTTTTTCAGGATTGAGGGTGAAATTAAAGTCATCTTGTGGCGCAGGAAGGCTTCACAGCTCTGAGTATTCCCAGGGAAAAAACCTGTAAATGCAGGAAAACATTCAGGTCGTAAGTGAAGCTCTTAAGTTGGATTAATGGATTTTAAGTAAAACTATCAAAATCAGTGTTTCAGCTGTCAGGTAATAAATAACAAGAGCAGTTGTGCAAGCATTTAACTAAAGTTATCTGGAGTTTATTCACGGCAGTACAAAAAATATTTACATTCGAAAGCAAAAATCAAAACTTTAACATTGTTCGCTCTAAATTTGTTGCACTTGGACCAAGAGACTGACATCAACTACAGAAAAAGATGATAGAAAGGACTTAGAAATGTTATCATTAGAAAGACTACAAGTTATCATTTAAAACAAATATACACGATCTTCACAAAGTTTAAAAAGGATTAAAAAAGCTTCAAATTTCTTCAAAGATAATTAATTATATTCAAATCCACATTTTGACTATAAAAATATTTTTTCTCCATTATTTTTCAAACTGGTTGTAATGAAGTTGAGGCATCAATCAGCTCACTTTGCATTACCATTATATATCCTACGCAAGCAACTACGCAGCATTTACTTCCACTCAAGTTGCATTAAGACCTTGTTAAAGAGAGAGCTGGACTGCTGCGTAAGGTCTTCTCTGACATATACCAGAGATCCTTAGCAATCTCAGATCATAACACAGACTTGTATGGTAAGCACAAAGTATGACGGGTGCCTTCTCCTTGATCTCTACTTTAGGTTCCCTGTAGAATAATGCTTTGTCTTCACCAACCCATCTGAGCACTTTAGGAAGACTTAAGTTTTTGAAAAGTGCAATCGGCTGCTCCTTCTTGTAAACACCTCTTCAGCTGTCATGGTGAGCCAGCAAAAGAAATGTTAAATGTGCTTTTATTACCAGCAGAAATTCCTGAGCCAGTGCATCATTTACACCAGCATGTAAGAATCAAGACTATAAGCCTGTTAATGCACAATATCACCAGAGCTAAAGCAACAAGCTGCCACTAACATGGCACCAACATAGAAAGAAAAAGGAAACACCTGTGTGCTTTGAGATGTCTTTTTTGTTAAAAATCAGGCCTGAATGAATTAAAAGAAACATGGATGTTCCACCATGTACCTTTGGCAAGTCGTTCCAGTTTTCTCCCGTGTTCTGGTGGGACAGCATACCTAAAGAGCAACACAAAGATAAAGATGTAATCAGATATAAAAGGTAACTGGGCACAAAACTGCTGGTGTTACTTTAGATTATTTATGTTTCTTTTAGAACTCTAGCACATTCAGCAATTTTTGATTATTTTGGAGGGAAAAAAAAACTGTAGAAAGCAAGATTCTATTTAAAACAAACAAAAAAAAATTTATATAATTTTGTGTTATTGTCAGGGGGTGTCAGGCGTTTAACCCCACAGGTTAGGAACCATCTCTTTGACGACTCTTCCCTGATTGGATGACTAGCTTGACTGACACAGATGATATGTGATGCATTTTTACACTGAGAATTTTAGATCCATTACTTTGAGGCTGTCACCCCCAGAGAGGCTGCCATTTATTCGATCTGCTACTTTTAACAATTTATTTTCAACACAAATGTCATTTCCAGCAGGAACACTTGCACTTAATAGTCAAGGAAAAAAAAGATATTGAAGATCATATTTTCATACTTTTTTTCAGCCAGTATGAGATCTCTGCAGTTCTGCATAAAAACAGCTATAAAACAAAAACTCATTCTCTCTAAAAGTGTTGCTCTGATACAAAAATCCACCACTGTTATGCTGCTAAATTGAAATATGACCTCAATTCAGCCGCTTTACTGCTTCAACTCTTACATCACTGGTAGTTCTGACTGACAAAGTCAATCACAGGCTGTCAAAAGCACACTGAAATGTACCTGTTATAGAAAAAAAACCAACTCAGTTTTATAAATAAAGAACTAAAAATATATATTTTTAAGAAAAAGTCTGTGATGCTCTTAATTAAAATTATTATCCTAATGCTGTCACAGCTATCTGCAATAACATGAACACTTAAGATTTGCAGGGACATTTGTTAACAGTTAGGACACACTTTCCATGATTTATTCTCTGTGCACCCGTCTGCAGCAGCATAAGAGAGGAGTTTTACTGCCACCCAGTGATTTTTCATGTGCATTACAGCAATTGCATTCCTATAAGCATGTGTTTACATCAACACTGTCGGCTTAATTTCTAAGCCAAATGCCCCAGTGTTAGTGAGGCATTTACATTAACTTGAAAAAGCAGAATTGACGTATGTGCAGAAGAAAAACGGTGATCAGCAACTTTCTAATCTGAAAAATATCTTCACATCCAAATTCCATGGTGTATATGAGAATGTTCAGTGTGTGACATGTTCCTGTTCTGATGGTGTGATGATCTGTGAGACTGTACCATGATTGCGGCTCTCCGTAGTGCAGGTAGCTAATGCTGTATAGATCCATGTCTTCTGTGTGCCATGCAAAAGCACTCTTCCACATCCCAAAACAGAGGTATGGTGTGTTGACTCCTTTAATCTTGATGTCACTCTCACTCTCCACAGTGTCCAGGATGGTATTTAGATGACCGATGTTCCACTCAGTCACATCCTGCAAAGGAGGGGAGTACAACAAACTGTCAATTGGGATAATAATAAAAATAATGATGATGATGAAAGAGATTAATAAGAGATGTGGACTGTGTAGGCAAACATTTGAAAGTTTAAAGTGATCATAAGCAGGTTCCAGACTTTCAATAAGTTCCCACTCACTGGATCATACAGCGTCCCACTGACATCAGCCCCATAAAGTGGAGGATTAAAGGTCAGGTTCTTCCAAAATTTCCTCTCCAGCTCCCCAAAATTTACATATCTTGGACTGCAAAACCTTAGGATCAAATTAATGAGATTCTCAATATAAAAACTTTAAACAAAAAGACGTGGTATTTTAATCACACATTAAGGCATTTTAATCTTGTAGACTATATGAAAAAAATATGTAAACATATCCAACTGTGTAAACTGACTTGTCCAACTTAGAGGTCTTTCTGAACTCATGGACAGTCATTGGTTTCTTCTGGATGTTGTACTGGGTGAAAAGTCCTGACTGGCCAGTCACCACCTGCTGAACCGGAGCAGGAATCACCAGGTCATCAATGTTATTGTATGACTTTCTGGGTTTCCAACCCTTAGGTGGTATAATCTGCAGAAGAAGAAAACAAAAAAAAGGCTGCTGTGAGACTGCAGCTTTGAATGAGGCCTCACGATACCTTCAGGTTCATATCAATCAAGTCTCTATGTATGTTACATAGAGGCTGGTCAAAAGTAAGGATATCTGTTTTACATCATTTCTGTACATCATGTAGTAATTTTTGGCGCCTTTTTAGTTGTTTTAGTAGTTGCCTGCATAGTTATTGTTGCTCAAGTGTTCAGTTCTCAAGAACTGAACTAACTAAAAGTTAGGAATACCAGTAGCTACATAATCAATGCATTTATTGTAGTACAATCTATAACAGACTAATTTAGGTGAAACTAATCTGTGAACATGCTGCATTATTATAACTTTACAAAGAACAAACTGAAACAAACCCCACTTACTTTAGCTATCCCAGCTCTGTGCGCTCCTTCTGATTCCATATGGCCAATATACTGGCTAAAGTCCTTGAACTCTTCTTTGGAAGGGGTGAACGTCATTATCCTGAACCCCTCCCTTTGGGCTGGCGTCTCTGTAGTCATCTTCAGGTTCTTACTATGGCCTCAACTCTGATTTGTGGAAAAACATGGACACACATTTAGGCTGTATTTTGGCATTTCCATCTTTTCCTTTACACTTTATCTTCCTGGAAAACAACTGTGATATTAAGATGATCCAATTACATGAGCACCAGGTTACACAACTGCATAACTGTCAGTGCTGATATATGGTCTGTTCTTTGAGTATTGTTATTTGAACTCCCTCCTACTGTCCACACACATTTATCAATATAAATTACAATTACTATGACAGTGTAAATTTCTGCATGATGGATACTGAATCCATAAGTATTTCTATGTGAAGTACTGTCAAGTGTATAAAGAAAAAGGAAAGGAAGTCCCTTTCCCTTTGATTTTAGATAAATATCACATTTTTATAAAATGGGCCCCACATTGGGGAGCCCATGTAAGCTGGCTAAATGAGTCCTATAAAGTATAAATGTGGGCTGAGTGAGTTTGGGCTGGAGCTGGCTAATATGGATATGGCCCTATTTGGAACCCAATCAGAACCCATTTGAGGCCCAAATGGGCAAACACTGATGAGGCCACCGTGGAAAATGCGGACAAACCCACCTAGGACCAATGTCTGCAGCCCAAATTTAACCCGTATGGGCCCCATATAGACATGCTGGCTGAGGGGAAAAAAACCTGGGGTACTCAACAATAAATAGTAATACTAAAATAGACTAGTGTTTTGGCATTCCCCACAATGCCACTTTTGTTAGCTTGTTTCTTCATTATTTTTGTACCCCAATATGATTACAGTATTGCTAAGCGTATGACGTTTAACGTGCTGCAACGTGAACTCGCTTTAAGAACCAAAAATATGAAGATTTGGTGGCCCACCATGATTGGATAGAATTCCAACTTTATCGGAGCCTAAGTATGTGATTGGACCAAAACCACGTCTATTAAACACCATGGCCCACTGACCGTACACCTTCTCGGGAAAATGTTTAGCTAGTCCGCTAGCTTACATGCTAACTGCGAGGAAGCTTGATTTGCTCCTCCTAGTTAAAAGTTTTGTCAACCAATAATTAAAAAAAATAACAGTCAAGAATAAATAATTTTGCACCAACATGTAAAGATAATGCAATGTGCATCGTCAAACCTTACAGGGATTTATTAAAGAAGCATACGCTCAATGTGTAGCGGAATTAGAGATTTGACAGCTGCTCTCAGCTTTCAGCTAACGAACTAGCAAACATGGCTTGATGCTATCCCGTTAGGTTCTTCGAAACAAACTTAATAAGACCTGCCTTCCTACAAACGGATTCCTATTCAAATAACAGACAATAACTTACACAAGCCGAAATGCAGTAGGGTTGTTTTGTTTGCCAGATCACAGAAAACTGAAAAGAAACAGACATCATCACTTCGAGTTGAGAAGACAGACCTCCATTATTCCGATGACGCATGCCCAGTATGTGTTTGTTTACATATGTATGAGGAGGAGGGGTTCCTTAGGCCCTTAGCCAATGCAGGTTAATTTAAAAGTGCTTATAGTGTACGAAAAGTTTAGCACTTTAAGCTCTCGCTCAGATCTGTTACTGCAAAGTACTGTCTTTAAATAAAATCAATAAAAATATTATATGCAGTGGAGTCATTTACACAGAACGGAAAGTATCAGCTAGGACAAACCTTTTATATAAGCCTTGCAGTTTTAGATAAAAGGACTCGTCCATAAAATGTTAAATCTAAATATTATATTTGATTTTTTTTCTATTTTTTATTTTTTTTTTAAATCTTTTTCTAGAAGCTCAGCTACTCTCTGCCTAACAATGGGTGACATAAAGGGGTGAGAGGGAAACATAGGATTCATAGAGGGTGTGTAGCTGGAGGCATGAAAGGAAAATGCTGACTGTTGCTAGAATACCTGTGATAGTGACATATTCATATATCAGAATATTTGAGAGAGTCTTACTTTAAAAGTGCTGGAAGCGGCCACACACACACACACACACACACACACACACACATATATATATATATATATATATACGTTCTGGTTGCAGCCATTGTTATCATTCTCCATGTAAGCTCTCTGAACAAAGGGGAAAAAAACTGATGTCATGATGTTATTTAAAAACATCTTACCTCCCATGTGTCATAATGAATTTCTGTTCTTTATATAAACAGTGTACGGGATTAATTTGATGTCTCATTTTTTTTAAATCAGTGGACTGACACAATTTCTTGTAATGCCTTTATACGCTTTTGATGAAAGTCTCCAAAGCTCTTGGGATCTTTAATAAAATTGAAGAATAGTTAGTGAAAAAAAAAAAACTCAGTATATGCTGCAAGTTACTCAGATGTGAGTAGTTTTTGCATATTTATTTTTTGCACATAATTATTTTTTAAATACTCAAGTTCAAGTCAGTTGTATTTATATAGCGCCAGCTGTATTTATATTATCAGTCCAAGGCACTTTACAAAGGAAAAAAACAAAAAAAAAAGATCAATTCAAGTTCCTGATACATACCATCTAATTTAAAAAGTTTCAGTATAAACCAATCCCGTCCATTTCAATCCAGTTCAATACAACTGTATTTTTGTAAAACCATTTTTATACAAGAGTCAAGACAAGGAAACAAACAGAACGCATTACATTTTTGTCCTGTCCATGCAAGGTATTATAGTGGGTGACAGAGTGTAGGGTAAAAACTCCCTTTTAAAACACTTCCACCAGAACCGGGGGGGTTAAGTGCATCAAAGAATGTCCCCCAAGCAGCCAAATCCAGTGGTAGCAAAATTATAGGGATGGCTAAGGGTCACAAAAGTCAGCCCAAAGGCTTTTTTATGTCTCCTAATTGGTTCAGTAATACTTCTCAAACTGCCGAGTTCACTTATTGTATCCAACTGTATGAAATTGCAAAGTTATTTGGTTGTTTTAATTGTTGTTATTGTATTTTATTAATATGTCCTGCTGTCCTCTTGGCCAGATTGCACTTGCAAAATAGATCTTGATCTCTGGGGTTTTAATCTGGTTAAAAAATGTTTAATATGTAAAGAAAAGAAAAGAAAAGAAAAGAAACGCCCGATAACTTCAGGGTCTTTGGAAACAGTAGGAACTAAAAATAGCCTGCAGCTTGATAGAGACGTTATCTGATGGGAAAATATGGAACTATGATGTTTGATACATACATCATGTTCATTAAAAGATTTTTATTTAAGGTTAAAAAAACTTTAAATTATACCCTGTATTTATCAGGAAGCCAATGAAGAAATATTAAAACTTAATAATTATTATTTTTCCTGTGATTAAGGAATCGCATTAGTCCAATTAAGAAGCATTAACATTAAAAAGGTTTTTCTGCATTATTTTAAGAATCTTTCTAATTTAGACAATACTGCTGCAAAGAAGGCAATCCTAAAATTCTGTCCTGTAAATATTTAAAAAATCCCCAAAAAACAACCAAAAAAACATAACTCAGACTGCTCCCAGTATGACTGGAAACCAAGGTAATGCCATTTAAATTTAACTGAGACATGTTTTTCCTTGAGATGTTTTGGGTTAAATACAGTAACTTGTATCCTGACTGGTTCCAGAGAAAGAAAATGACAGATTATCCTGTAATTATGTCTTTGAGACTTGCTTGTTACTCATTTATTCCATTTGACTTCACAGTCATTAACAAGAACAAACTAGAATATAAATATGGTTTAAACCAGCCACGTTTAGGTCCTTTAATATCAGTGACATTATCTGGCTGTTGCAATAGAGTGTCGTGATCAATGCAGCATTGAGATAAAACAGGAAATGTAAACACATGAATTCTTTGTATTTTCTCCAAATCATAATGAAAACTTAGCCTAACAATTTTTCAGTCATATAATTTACAATAAGTCTTTCAAGGGTTCTAGAAGAAATGGGTAGGGTGGATAAAGGTCTACAACTGGTCAGAACATCTGGATCAATACTAATTTTTTTCAAATAAAATAGAAGCTTGATAACAGCGATCTTAAAAACCTGTGATACAAAGCCTACCAACATGGGTAAACTTATCAGAAGTGTTGATTGAGGGAAAATGTCCTTGAAAAACCTAGCTGGCATAGAGTCCAAAAGGCATTTTGAAGTTGCAGAACTGTATCTGATACAATTATATGTGTAAAAAAGTTCGTAAAGTTGTTGCCACTGAGAAATAAAACACTAGATTCAAGTAAGCCCTCTCTGCTACCTTTATGTTTAACATAAATTATACAGTTCCAACCTATAACATGAAGCTATCATTGTCAAGTCAGGGCCAACATCAAGTGTCAAACATACTGAGTCTGCAGCGTTATCCACAAGATATCCAACTTTTAATGCTCAGAGAGCTGCCCTAAGCTAATGGTAAGTCTAGTCCAGAAAACCAATCATTCCCCCCAAAACCAACTAGATAAAACTGACAGTAAAATGAAGAAAAATAAAAAACATTCAAAAAAGCAGTTGTGAGTTTATTACCATTAGTTTTAATAACTCATAGCATGTCAAAAATAAACAAGTTTTTTCTTAAAAAAAAAAAGATATTCAAATGAAGTTAATACAAATTATGTGATTAAAAAATAAATTCAAATTAGTTATATCAACATATTAACAATAAAGGAAATAAAACAGAATTTGTTTTGCTATAGGAGGAGGAAGTTGGAGAGTTGTGGAAAACAAGGAATAAGTTGATCATAAGTCTGTCAGGGTTGGCCTTTGAAAGGTTTTGGTGTGGTTTCTATGGCAGTATCATAGCAGCAGCCCACAGGAGGTCATCATTTGTCATTTTCTCTGTCCTTTAACCTTTCCTTAGTCCAGCTGTGAGTATCCCCCCATCAGCCCTGTTCAGTCCCCTCCTCAGGCCACGAGGACCTCTGTGGAGTGGAGCAGGAATGGCTCAGAGACCAGGTGTATTTCTGGGTTATGTTGCATAGTGATCAAAGCTTCCCAGGTACTCCAGAGCAGCCCGGTAGCACAAATGGTACTGGTCCTATAGACAAAGATGAATACACAAGTTAAAAATGAAGCAGTAATAGGGTAATAGAGGAAGTGAAGTATTGGGATAATTAGGATTTGTCTTGTACCTTTTTAAGAGTTATATTTTCAATTACTTTATTTAAATTTTTATTTAATTAATAAATAAAACAATTAATTATTTAAATCATAACCTGAAACGAAACAAAAAAGGAAAACGCTAGTGGGGTGAATATTTAATCAAGAAATTATCCTATCATTTATATATTAATGCCTTCTAATGACACTTTGACTTCTTTGAAACAATTTAAAAAATAGTTGCTCAAAGTGAGCCAGGGAAAATCATGAGATAAACGGTAATACCGTATATTGATTCTAGTCATAAAATAATGTAAATGCATGCATATGAATAATTTAATAAATATGAAGCATTGTTATAGATTAAATAACTACCCAACAGTAAGTGAAACAATCTAAATCAGATCATCCGTGACAAGTGAAACTTGCAAAATAATTTTAAATTATTATTTAATAATAGAGCAAATACTGTTTGTGACATTTCCTTCATTCTTTTGGCATTTCATGGCATTTATTAGTCAGTATATAAATCTTATCCATAACTATTATTATTTGTATCAGTGCTCATACAGACTCTGGGCTAGAACATCCAACAAGCGAGTACCTCTGTCTGAACCATGGCTGGCCTCTGAGTTCGGAGAATCTTGACAGTCTGGAAGATGTCTACTACTCCCTCATACCTCATCCTCTCCAGCACGATGCTCAGGGTGATGAACACACCAGTCCGCCCAATACCAGCACTGGTGTACACACATTGGAAGACTCTTTACTCTTTAGATAATTACATATAAACACATATACTAAAGACAAATTTCATCATGCAAGCAAACTGTTTTTTTGGAGTGTAGATGGATCTCCTAAAAACCTTTTTTGGACTTTGTTGTGGTATCAGTAATATCTCATGATCTTCTGAGACAGCAGCATCATAACTGCTGAGAGGAAAAGACCAGAAAGGCCAGCACTCTCCTGAAATGTCCCCTTGACCCAATGCAGGTGATGGAGGCCGGAGGAGGCTAGCCAAGCTATTATCAATCCTGTCTGTCATCCCATGCATGAAACTGTAGAAACAATGATACTGGAACCACTGAGGTGTCATGCATGGGATGACAGACACTGGGAGAATGCTGCAAGTAAATGTATTGAAGGGCATTACTGCCTGCCTGCCTTCCTTCCGTTACCTCCCTTGTTTACATGGCAAGCAGACATAGTCAATTTTGTACTGATGCTAATGCTGTTGACATGACTTTTTACAGGTTTGCATACAGTTAGCCATCAACTATACAGAAAAATTAAAGCACAACTCGTGCATTAAAACAAGACAATTGTTTTTGCATTTGTGGGGATTGGTCCTCTTTATGTCAGACTTCTGACTGGCCAAAATGTCTTCAGTGGCAGTGCTAGTCAACTATTGGTTTGATAATGTTCCACGTGTGTCTGTACATGTTTCATGTGAACACAGGGTTTTGTATAGACAATGTCAGGTGGACAGATTTTTTGGGGGGGAACATAGGAGGGAAAAACCAAATACTCATGTTTATGTGGACATGTGCAGAATACAGCTATAAGTTACAATACTGTGTCACTGTTACAATACCTTCACTGTTCAGTGTCTCAGCAGGTACAAAGCTGATTTTGTAGCTTTGTATTGCATCTTGGGACAAAAAAGCTACTATCCAGAAGAAAAAAAAATGAAGAAAATTGCTGCACAACGGACAGGAGTCTTTTTTTTTTTAAATGGATTTAGGTCATCACTGCACAGAGACACTTGATGAAACTGTGATTTCATCAGATGATGACCATTTAATAAACTGGTTCAAGGAAACCCTTTCCTTTAAATATGCATGACCAAACAATGACATCAATAAAAAAGATATGACTGTTTTCATGTACATAAAAACACACACACACACACACAAGGTTACCTGCAATGAACAGTGATTGGGCCATCTTGTCCAAATTGCTCTTTAGTTTTGTGGACTTGGTCAATGAAGTCGATGAAGCCCTCAGCAGTTTTGGGAACTCCTTGTTCCGGCCAGTCAGTGAATTGAAACTGCCTGATTGTCCTCGACTGACCATCCTGATGAGCATGCAGGATAATTAGAAAAAGACACCTGACACACAGATCTGTGGCTCGTTAGTTTTACAGGCCAGTGCTGGGTGGTGAGGTGCTGCTGATTTTACTGTTAGGTGGGCTTCACACCAGGAGCAGGGAGTGTGTGGTATGTGCATTACATTTTTAAATTCAGATTCTATGTTAACAAATTTAGAGCCTGTACACCAGCTGCAAAAAAAGAACACAATGTACCCATTTAAATGAGAGAAATTGACCTAAGAAGAAAAACAATTATGGAAAAAAAATCTTTTCAATCTCCCTGAACTCACAGTTACACAGTTATTTAAAAAGCAGAGAAAAATCTTTGTTTTGCTGGTTCCTCATTCAGTAACAGATTCTATTTAGTAAGAAATTCTCCCAAAGGAAAGAACTTACTCTGGTGTTTGTAATTTTAAACTCTCGAAGGATGTACTGAGGCATGTTGTACTCGGCCATGGGGTCCACAACAAAGTACAGGTAGCGTGCAGAATGTTCTGCAGGCCAGTATCGATGGCACTTCTCCTACAGAACCAAGACAGAAGACAGCAGAATAGCGTAGAATACTACTTATTCCAGTAGTAATAAATGTTCAAATTTAATATTGTAATATTGCTGTAGTATTACTAGTTGAAAAAATGATATACCTAAATAGAATGCAGCATTTTTCTTTACCTGAGGGGTACCTGTCATTTTTATTTTAGCTTTTTTTTTTTTTTTTTTAATTATACCAAAATGCAGGAGCAGGGGGTGAAAAAAGTTCATGCTTCCCTAAGAGTTTAGCAATCAGGCAATGATAATCAAATGTATGTAAGTGAACTGGTGTGGCCCAGCTTTAAAAGAGCTGTGCATAAACAAAAGCCAGAAAACTTCAATGAACTATAACAGAGTTAAAAATGTAGAAGGATGTCTTGAAATTGTCCTTTAAAAGCTCCACTGTGCATCAGACCTACTCCTGCCAAAGTGTAGTAGAACTGCAAATTATTCAAGTCTCAAGCTGCAGCTAGTTTATAGTTCTAGTGGTCTGAAAAATGTGTCATTGTGTAGTTTTACCCGTCCCATTTCACGGAGTTTGGTGAGCATGACCACAATTGTGGAATTGTGTTCCCATAACATTCTCCACAGGTCCTCTGAGGTTTCAGCTAATGGGCCCTGGGTGGCCATATACGCCTTCTGCTGTCTGCAAATTGTAAGAGAGAAACAGCTGTTTATTCCATTTCAGCTTCCTTCTTTTTAATTCTTAGCTCCTTTTTAATGCAATATTTCAATTTCCGATGATAATTAGTGGATAAATAATGCTGCTGTCATAAATAATGATGTCTGCTCATAGTTGTAGATGTGAACATTGTGGATGGTTGTTTCTTCATGTCATTACAAACTATGTAAAGTAAATATCTATATTTTTATATTAAATTTACTGAGACAATGGAATGGAAAAATGTTTCTTTGTATTTTTCATTTCCTTTGGACAATAATAAAATGGATCAGTCATTTAAAAACAAACATTTAAGATGTCATATGGTATGAGCATCAACATTTTAAAAAGTAATGCCAGAATTCATACTTATTTTCTGCATCATAAGCCAAAATCAAGTGGTAGAGATGGATTTGGCAAGATTAATTCCACAAATCTTTCATTAGATACACTATAGTTGCTGAAAAATGTGTTCTTACAAATGGCGGCGCAGGACATTAAAGAGATAAAGGGCGAAAAAACCTTCCTAAGGCACTGAATCTTGGTATTGAATGACTGCTGCACCAGCTTTTGGATAATGCTCTTGGCCATTTGACATAAAAATGTCCCAGAGGAAGACAAGGCCAGACTGTAATCTCATCCTGTCAGCTGCCTTTACTTCTAACATCATCTACCATCCTAAGAACATTTTTGCAGAATATGTCTGATTTCTGTGTCAACATTCTGCAGTGAACTGATTTCTGTGGACTCACCTGTAACCATCAATGAAACTAGCATTGATGTAATCTGAGCCCTCCACCCCTCTGACTGGCTGCAGACAGACGCGAGTGGATTCAAAAGGCATAATGTTCACCAACCGGTTCTTAAATTTGTTACATGGAAGGTTAGCGCTGATGAATCTCAAAGTTTGTGCTTTAGAGTTGGCCAGTTTCTGCAGAGACAGAAGAAGAACAGCAATTAACTAAAGTGCTGCACAACTTGATTTTTTATAACCTTTATTTTACCAGGTAGGTCCCATTGAGATTACAAGATCCCTGGCAAAGACAGCAGTAGTGCAAATTCCATTACAGACAGTAATAATTAAAACAATCATCCAAGATAAAACATACAGTACAAGATCTAAAATATCCTAAAAGAATGCATCAACCAGGTCTAAAAGTCAGTGAGAAGAAATTAGTTTAAAGTTGATGATCAAGGCTCTGAGCTTCTACTTTTATTTTACCAGACCAATAACAACTGGTGTGTTACTCATGTGATTTTGTATGAAAAACCAGTTTATTAACACAAACCCAGGATTGCCAGAGAGTTGAATGTCAAATTGAACAAATGAAAGCACTTAAAAAAACAAAGGTTCCTACCTTAAACTCCTGTTCCATGGGGGTGACAGTCTCTCCTGGAGCAATCTGGGTGAGCTTCTGGATGTGCGTATACAGGTTGCGGGCAGGAATCTCTGTGTTCCCACATGTTGCAGCCTCAAGCAGGACGTCATGGATGAATATGTACTGATCCTCTGTTTGCACCATGTAGTTCCTCTGAGCTCGCATACATGTCACATGACCATATATGTCCACCGTCTTCTCATGCTTCATCCTCTCAAGCATGGCATCTATTACAATAAAGCAGCCAGTTCGGCCCACACCAGCACTGACAGGATGCAAAGACAAAACATGATTACAAAATTGTGCAAAATTTCAATATTGAACCTATGCTTTAATTTTAATGTGGATTTTTATTCTAGTTCATCTATCGAAAGAAGAATACAAACCAACAAGTAAAAATCACAATTCATTTTTGGAAACTTAGTGCTCAGAAAGCATGAATGTATAATATCCAGCTAGCATTTACTTTCTTGTTTATTGGAATAATTTGTGTTGGTGTCTGTGCAGCTGATTCAGGCTGGCATAAAGCAGCCTGTAAAGACAGCTTCAGAATGAACATTTCTACAAAGAGTTGTATGCCGAGTAAAAGTAAAACAAACACCTTGTTTTTATCTTAACGGACCATATCAACATCAATTAAAAATACAAAAATGAAGTAACATTATGAGGTACCATGGTAACTACAGTATTAAGTTCTAACCAAGAAAAGCAATGCCTCTGTGTTGTATAAAAAGATTAATGAAATTTTTAGTATTGCTATTAAATTTGTAGTTCAGTGTCAACAAGTCTTGCTTTGGGTGTTTAATTTTCTATATTTATTTACTAATGTTGATATCAATCTTTCAGATGTGGTGACCCCACATTGTGATCCTTTTAAAAATTACTTTGATTGGTTCCTCTTAAAAATCCATAAAATAGACACCTATTGTTCAAGATATCATTATGAAACAACATATTTCATTCACTTAATCACTCCTAAGGGAATGGAATTTCCATGTAATCTGCTCACTTGTTTTTTTAAAGCAAGTCCAGGTTGAGTGTCTTTCCCCACATCATGGTTTGAATGCACGCTGAAGATCGGTTTTGAGCTAGATATTGTTGTATCAGTGTACCCAAGTCATAGTTGGGAAGGAAATTTTATTGGCTTTATTAATGTGTTAAAATAGTGGCATTGTGTCACAAAGCATTGGTCAGTTTACCATTAATGTTCGTCAGACATGCCTGTGAAAGTGACAGAAAAAGCTATAGTGTGTGTGTGAAATTTGCTATTTGTGCAGGAAGTTGTAGATTCTGTCATCCAGGTCATGGGAC
Organism: Melanotaenia boesemani; assembly: GCF_017639745.1. Taxonomy (NCBI): domain Eukaryota; kingdom Metazoa; phylum Chordata; class Actinopteri; order Atheriniformes; family Melanotaeniidae; genus Melanotaenia; species Melanotaenia boesemani. The sequence goes on along the minus strand of NC_055695.1, from coordinate 18,073,271 downwards.
GTCTTAGAGCTGGATTTAAAGACAACTGGACTCTTTTTTTGTCTCTTGAGAAATGAAGAAGCATTTTGGATGAGAAGTGAAACCTTTTTAAGAGACCAAAAGAAGTCCAACTGACTTTGATTTAAACTCTTAGGCTCATATGTGCAGGACTGGACAATAATGTGCTGTACCATAAAATACTCTATTACCGTGACTGCAGCCACTTAGTGGTCTTTGAGACACACTAAACGTTTTTGTTAATGTAAGATGCAATTTACCTGCAGTGAACCACCATGGGTCCAGAATCTAAAGGATTACAGGATTTGACTCTACGAACAAAGGCCAGTGTTGGGGTGGGATACTCAGGCACTCCGTGGTCAGGCCAGGCTAGAAACTGGAACTGTCGAACTTCTCTTTTCTCAACTGAACTGTTCTGTTAGTGCAAAACACAAACATGTCATTCCATCTTATTCATAAAAATGTGTTCAAGTAAAATGTAAACTTATTTATTATGATACCATCAGCTAAAACATTCCCTGACAAACAGAAGTACAAAGAGAGATCACATATTCAACAAAGAAATCACAAAAATTTTAAAATGCACTGGCAAAGAGAAACTTATGAATTAATACCATACAGTCTATGATAAATACTAAAATGTTTAGGGAAAAAGAACAGAGCAACAAAAAGGCAAACATTATACAACATAAATCTTAACGCAACTTCAGGGGCTTTCCAGAGGTGTCCAACCCTGGAGAGAATTCCTACATTTTCGAAGAAGCCTTCATAGCTTCATTTAACCTGGTTGTGGAATTCTATGTTAATTGTTAATTATCCAGAGGTTTTGATGGATTAGTCGAGAGTTGACTGCTGTAATTGATTGTATCTTTCTGGAGGCAGTGAAACCTGCTATCATCATATTTCTTATAAAACACACTCATATGTTGTGCTCTGGGAACAACAATATTGAGTGAACAAGACGGTCTGCTTACAACATAAGACCATATATTAGTAAGGTTAGGGCACTTCCAAAACATAAAGATAAAAGTACAAGGTAGCACTTGACAAACACCCTGCCTGGCCAAAAAACAAAAGTCACCACCTGGATTTTACCAAGCATATAGGTATGAGTCTCCTATTGGTTAATTACTGCATGGGTGATTATCTTTCAGCTGGCAACAACTTATTTAACACAAACTGATGCAATGGGGAGCTTCTCATTTTCTAAACAACCACGGGGAAACACACATCCTGTTGCTGTGGACAATATGTTAGTCTGTTTAAGAAGGGTCAGTTCATTTGCATGCACCAAGCAGAGAAAACATTGCATAAACTACTAATATTGGGTTAAGAACTGTCCAACTATTACTCAAAACTGGAAGGATAGTGGGGAACCTTCGTCTTCAAGGAAGAAATGTGGTCAGAAAAAAATCCTTTGTTGCGATCACTTAAATGTTTGGAAACGAAAAGGAACGCACTAATCAGTGAGGCTAACCAGAGAAAAAGGTTTGCCAGGGAGAATGAAGATTAGACTCCTTTGGAGCAGTGGAAGAAGGTCATGTGGTCTGATGAGTCCAGATTTACCCTGTTCGAGTGATGGGAGCACCAAGGTAAGAAGAGATGCAGATGGACTCTAATATTGAGCAGATAATTTGTAGACAGCCCCATGGAGCATCATATGATCTAAATGCTGAGTAATAACTAGACAAAATCTTATGAAGTTGGGGAGAGTGCATTAAAATTGTATAATGTAAAGGAAAAAATCAAGAATTGATGACCTTAGTCAATCACTACTTAAAAGACATAAACTCTTGTATGACATTTAGAGTCTTCTGGTTTTCTCTATTGTATAATGTACATAGTACCACTGCCTTCTGCACCGCTGAGCTATTTCTTTTATAGACATATTTTATGTTCTGGTTGGCAATTGGAAGTCATCTTTGCTGTGTGGTCATGTGCCACTTGGTTTCTTTAAAAGTTGGAGATATGAGAAGACCCAGTAAGGGGCAACTTGTAGACACAGGTTCTTGTTGGGTTGGTTTATTAAGGTTATTTAAGAAAATGCTTCTTTTCTGCTTTTCTTATTGTGGTATAGTTACTCAGACATAATCTCCTTGGGCTCTGAGGTCTTTTCAGATATGGAATACACAAAAGGGTAAAATGTCGGTGTAAGAGACTTCTTACATTATGTCTTGTTTTCAGAATAGGAAAAATCAAATAGAACTGAATGACAAGTAGTTAAGTTGGGTTCCTCCTCACCTGCTCTTTTCTCTTTAGAAGTTTATTCTTGGGAAAAGAAGTTAGAATTTGCTTTGCTGCCAAATGTATAGAAAGCTAAGCAGCTGTGTTGCTACTGTACAAATAATCACATTCAGAGTACAAAGAATAGACAGAAAGTTCCTACCTTGTAAAGGCTAAATGTTCGCATACTGTATGAAGCCAGCTCCACAGTGTCAAGTATAGTAACCTGAATCATCCCGTACGTCTCTGTACCACGGCTTGGCCAGTACTGGTCACACTTAACCTGATCACAAACCACAATGACAATTACTTAACTTTGTTTAACTTTAGAGTAGTGTTGATGATGTTACCAGAGTATCACGTCTATTATTTCAAAGCATAATAGTTTCACCCGTGACTTCTCCTCCAGATGAGTCATCATAACAATGGTGCTGGTCCTCTGCTCCCACACCATCCTCCAGAAGTCACCGAGTGTCTCTGGCAGAGGTCCTTGTGTGGCAATGTAAGCATTCTGTTTCCTGTGGCCGTCAATGTAGTTGCCATTTATGTAGTCACTGCCTGGAACTCCTGCAGCAGGGAACCAAACAGCTAATCATGAAACAGGTTTGCTGCTGACAGTTTTCTCTTCTTCTTTTTTGTGATTATTTTTGAGTCATTGTTCCATTTGATTTCACAGTTTTGTTACATGTATGGTTTGTTCTGAATTTGTTTCATGGTCTGTTTTTCAGTTGTGTGGATATTTGTTTGTTTCAGTTGTTTCCTACTGCAGTTCCTTTTGTTTATTCTAACATGTTTAGTTAAGGTCTTCAGCTCTTTATCTGTCACTGGTCACGTTTGGATCCAATCAACTCTATCTGACATCTTCTCTATAACTAAGGTCAGTGTAGGGGATTCGGCCTTGGAAAATAAAGATTGGAACTTTTGTTTAATCCTGACCGAATAAAACATTTGAGGGATTTTCTCCTTACAGACAAACGGTCCCTCTCACTCCAAAAGTGTTGGTCTGACTGGTAAAAACCCAGGACTCAGATTTATGACTTGGTTTTCAGCTCCACAGGTCAACAAAGGTCAACTTTCCAACCTGGACTGTGGGAGTACTTTGTTTAAGTTATATCAAAGATCTGGGAAGTTTCTGAACTTTAATCTTCTGCAGCAGAAATCTGCCTTATAACGAACTAAATGTTTTATGGATTTCAAATGGAACTCATCACCCAGAACGTTGTTCACTTTGAAGCTGTTTTCTTCTAAACTTGTGTTTTTGTTCAACTAATAAGCAACATATACAACCCCCTTACTACAGGTTTCAACTCCTAATGGACCCTGGACACACCAAGAACTGTTTTTCTTACATATTCCAAGAGGGTAATAAAGTGATTTAATATTTCTCTGTGTCCCACCACAGAGAAAACAAAGACTTTGTTTAAAGAGTAAAAGATTATACTCTTATTAGTTTAAAATGTTCATTTAAAAAAAAAAAAAAAAAAAAATATATATATATATATATATATATATATATATATGTATGTGTGTGTGTGTGTGTGTGTCTGTGTGTGTGCTTTATCTTGATTATTATTATTATTTTGTACAAGGTTCAATCGACAAGCTTGGTTAATTTGTGATCTGAAACTTTATCAACATGTGTTTGTTTAAGGTATAATCTTCTTACTATTTTTATTGTGTCTCTTCAATGATTCATTGATGATTTTAATAATGTTTCATTTAAGGCTTTAGTAACTTGGACATACAGATGCATTCACAAATGTTAAATCTGATACTTTTATGAAATGATCAGACTAGCCTACGTCTGTTTTCTGAGCTGACCACCAAAGTCCTGAATGCATTTTGGTCAGATTAATGGTCCCACATCCTTCTATGGGGCGTTTCATCACACTAACACTTTTGAACTTAGAACAAAGGAATTAGTTTAGAGAAGAGAGGATTTCTGATGAGGAACTTCTAATGATTTTCCGAGGACAACAAGGTCTCCTTACTTGTTCCCTGCACGACCCGTTTTCGTACAAACCCAGCCAGGACTGCTACATAAGTCTCTCCAGAGAGAGATGGAGAGATGATGCCGGAGAATTAAGTTTGCCATGATGTAAGAACATTATCAGATACTAAAGTTTTGGACCTGCATTCAAGATGCAAGATTGATTTAGTTTTTTTGGACTGATTAACTCTGTTTAGTTCATGGCTTTTTCAGCTGATACGTCTACTTTTAGTTATGTTTTTTTTTTTATCTTTAGGATTTTTAATATTGATTCTAGATTTTGATCTTTAATTTGGATAACTGGTTAACGCAGGCGGACAAACGCTTCAGAACCAGTTCTACAGAGTTTCTTTTTGGACTGATCCAAAGCTGGACTTTGTATCTCATGCCATACCACCACAAGCCATTCGCTGACACCACCAGCTGAGCCGCGGGAGAGTCTGCATCAGCAGAGCTGCCTGATCCTAACCTTCAGACCACCAGGTAACAAATCTTCTGGTTTTCTTGGGAGTCGTTCGGGATCTAAACCACCTGTGCCAACTTCCTAACGTGACCGGGAGAGTCACCACAACGGTCATAAGTCGGATCGATCCAAACAGAACCGGACGAGTCCTGCTCGGATCAATTCTCTGCTTGTCTGCTTAAGTAATGGTTGGTGTGCTGTCCAGACTTGGCCTTAGGGAAGTAGTTCCACATCCTAGTTAAACTTCCACCTTTTTAACAGATGAGATTCAGTTTTCCCTCTTTTTCAGAGATCATATTGTTTTTAGTTTCTTAAACATTAGTTGCATTAACACCACAGGTTAATTAACTTTTGTTCAATTTCTTGCATTAATTAAATTAATTAATTAATTTAGTTCTTTAATAGTGTCCACACAGCCATTAGGTTAGTACTAGGCTCTTTGTGTGATGGTGCCCGAGGTATAATTAATATGTTGACCAATAATTCATAATTTTATTAAATTATTAAAATGAATGTTTTAATGTTTAATGACACTAAATCACTACATCAGTATAGACCCAGACCATCCCTTGCAATATCTGGATTTGTGTTTCTCACCTTCCACAGGTGTGAGGATTACTCTGCAGTGATCATAAGCTATAACATTTGCATAGCGGTTCTTAGGCTTGTTGACTTCCAGGTTGGAGTATTCCCAGGTGAAATGCTGTCCTGGTTCGATAGACTGACACACAAAAGAGGGGAAAACATGGATATAGAGGTAGGAAGGGGGGTTTGGGGGAGAAAGAGATTGACAGCAGGTAGTCATTTATTAAGCATGTGAGTCTGTCAGCATGTGGAGTGAAAAGCTCAGACCAAAAGATGTGACACAGATACATCTCTCTCTTTCCCCAGTTTTATCCTCTGCAACATAAAAACCCTTGAATGATTCAGTCCCACTGGATTCACACAGGAATGTTCAGATCGTCTAAAACAGTCCAGACTTCAGTTCTGCCCCAACAAAGAACAACACAGGAAGTCATTCCTGCCCACAGCTAAGAATCTACACAACAACACTTTTATTTTTATTCATGCCTAATGATTACTGTTACATTTATGGTGCAAAAATAACTTTCCATTTTGGGAAAATGGGAACCGTTATTCTATTCTATTCTATTCTACAGACACATAGGTAGGTAAAAGGAAGACCTTTACAAAAATGTTGATAAAATACAACCTTTATTTAGCTCTGCTAAACTCTATATTAGTTAAACTGAAATGGGGTTTTTTGTATGCTACTCTGAAATATCCAAAAAAGTATTCTTAAGGGAGCGGTTCCCACGTAATTTGTGTAGATTTTTCATAAAAAGAAATTTCATAAAATTTTCATACATTTTGTTTTTCATAAAAACTCAGTAAAACTGACAATAAAGCATGAGCATGTGTAAAAAGTAATAAGGGTGGAGTGAAACTGATGATAACATAGTCCATACTCTACTGATCTACATTTTTCTGGACAAAAAAAAAAAAAAAAAATTAAATGTGATCCATGGAGGAATTAGCAGGGAATACATATCTTATATTTGTTGTATAAAGTTTTGTATTTAGAAGTGTATTAAATTGCATCTGACATCTTAAAAAAAATGAAACATGTATTTCAGATAAAAAAAAAGATTCATTCTAAAACTTGAAGACAACAAAAATGACCTTAAAAAAATTAGCTTGTCCATTATTAGACTTTAAAAGTGGCTACACAGCATGTATTTAAAAGTAATAAGAATTTAATTCATTTTAAATGTAATGTAAATTTAATGTTTTGAATTTTAAAATATTTAAATTAATAATAAAGAAAGACAGTTAGGATTCAAGGAGAGCCCCATATCCAAAAGGCAAAAGTAAATTTGTTCAGCACAATATGGCAGCCATCCATCATTCAGTCAAACACTGGACAGGACAGGTTAAAAAAAAATTAATTAGAAGTTACCTCATACTCCTGTGAGAATTGCAGGTTGTCATTGGCCTTTAGTTTCTCTATATGATCTGCCAGGTCACAAATGGCAATTGGAAGATGTTCCTTCATTCCTGGAGAGACAGGTGGAGAGATGAGTGCAGTCTCACAAAACCAGATTGCAGACAAATGGCAAAGATAATTTAGACTTCTGTGATGGTAGTTTTAAGACAGAAAGGTGCACAGACATTTTAGGGCAATATATACCACCTTTAAGACAAGATTTATTTAAGACAGGATGTATTTTTAATAACATAATTCAAAACCATATATTGCACACATAACAAAGACAGCAGAAAGAGAAAAAATGGTTTAAAAACTGTTGAACTTGTGCCCCTGGACAGAGGATGAAACTCCTCAACACAGCCAATGCAGGTTTAAGTCCTTGCTGCTAAATTAACTGCATTTTTTTCTTTTTTTTCTATTTTCCCATACTGTTGCAACTTTTTGGGATTTTGGATTGTCTCAGAAAATTATTGCCACCCAGTGAACAGAGGTTGGGATTCAACTTGGTTTATACATTTATAGCCAATAAAACTACTTTACATAGCATAATATAGCAATAAAAATTGACCATAAAAATAAACAATGAAAATACCGTCCCTCTGCTACCCTTTCAACTTTCAAAATTTTGTCAGCTTATTTTTTGATAGATCCACCCACCCACCCATTCATCTTCTACTGTTTGTTCACTGGGGTCTAAGCCATTTATGGATCCATTAATTGCTGATGTTGGGAGTCAAAGCAGGGTTCATGAGTTTTTGTTCATGTGTGTCCATGCCTTGTGTTTGGTAGTGGAGTCTTCTCATTTCCACAGGGTCTGATATGCGGGCAGTCATCGAGTCATTTAAACCTGCCATGTGCTCATTCTTGCCTGGAGATGCGCGTTTCCTGGAGGAACAAAACAAAAGCAGAATGTGGGAGAAAATGACAAATCATAACCACATCACCAAAAAATTTACATATGCTAGAAGTTACTTCCTTGTTAGACATAAGGAGTGAAAAGAAGACAACTCTAAAACATCTTGAATAAAAATGAACTAAACAACAAAGGGCTATTGGAAACAAAATATAATCAAAATATGGCTAAATAAACTGCTGGTGCTGAAATGATGATCATAATGTCATAATAAATGGAAAAAGAAAGGTTTTTTCCCCCATTAGAGATATTTCTTATGTTGAGTGTAAATCCTGACATGATACACATCTACTGGCTAAAGAAATTAGCTACACCTCATGAACAGATTAATAATAAGAAAGCCTAAGATCCTCTGTTCCAGTAGCCCTACAGCTAAGATCCTGTAGGACCTCCTGCTTTCTAAACTGATGTTGGCCAACCAGATATCAAGGTGCTCAACAAACCTCATAAGAAGGCAGGAGAGGTATCTCCCAAAAGATTCAACAAAAAGGAAAGTGAAAAGCTCAAAATAAAAATATCTGGACTGAAAGAAAAAGTTGAAAAGTGAAGGCATCAGTGATGCCAGTGGTAGAGAACTCAGAGCTGTGATCTTCAAACTGGAAAAAGTGGCTTAAACAGATCCTAGAAACGCCAGAGATCTTCAGTTCTAGGATTGGCTAAGATATTATGGAGAACCCTCAACCTCCCAGGCATGTGGTAAGACAATTTTGAGGCCTTCGTAGGTCGTATAGATCTCCTTGTTGGAAACAGTCTCCATTCCAACAGATCTGAATATCACCTGCTGTCAGCTAACATTACTTATGAAGCGTGTCAGATGTGGGTGCCTCACTTCACTATCCCTTAAAATACTTTTTAATTCTAAAAAGCAAAATGCTAAAAAGGATTTTTCTCATTGATATTCACCTTTGGTGCTGCTTGCTATTTTCACATAGAAAACAAAAACAGTGTTATTCAAAAAGCATAAGTGGCAGACCTGCAATCAATCTAAGAAAGGACAGAAGCACTAACCTTTCCTGTTGACTGCATCCATACCAAGCAGGCAGAAATGGAAGCAGAGAAAGAGAGAAAGAGAAAAGATTAAATGGCAGCAGAAATGCCACCAAGTGTCACAGTGAACAGGATCATCTAACATCTCACTGAGTTCTTACAGCAAATCCATCCACATAAAACTAAACAGCTTCTGCTAATTTCTAAAAAAGTTTTAGACAACAAAGTGAGATTTTAATTATTTTTAAATAATTTGTAGTGTTGCACACAATATAATTGGTAACTATCACCTAATCAAAAAAGTACCGGTTTGATTCCTTGGGATCAAAAAGGTCCCAAGGAATCAAAGCTGTATTGACAGTAACAAGGCAGTTTTAATGTTAGGTACAAAACTATTATGGTACTTAAATATATTTTATCAAAAATGTCTGCTGTTGGATGCTTAAGGCTTACCTCTTAAAGAGTAAAATAGCAATAACTATAATAACGATGACAATGACAGCCAGCACCGGACCCATCACCCACAGCATCTCTGGGTCCTCCTGAGGATGTCTGATCACCCCACTGTGCTTCACCATGAAGGTTTCAGAGAAAGGGCTGGCTGCAAATGTCCTTTGCTTCAAAGGATCAGAGGAAGACAGACAAAAAATATGACACTGACTTCTAGTATTTACATACAGCCCAATGCAAACTACAAACCAAACCTTAACCATTACCAGTTTATGCCTAACCCTATTCTTGATCACTTGATCACATTTTGTTTTAAAGTTTTGTCTCACCAAATTAAACTATTTTTTACATGTCATTAACATAAAATCCAATGCGTAAATAAATACAGAATTTATTTAACTTGCACATTGCAATGCAAATAAGTACGATAAAATGGGGGGAATGAATTTTCCGGCTGGTTCAAGTTGGAATTTCTGTGAATTTGCAGAGCCAAGTTAAAGAGGTAAAACTAACAAATTTATAAAAGTTGATCTGTGATTGCAGAGAGATTAAGCATATACCACAGAAAAGTAAAGCCCCCAAAAATGATCTTTTGCAGTGTCTGCAAAATTTTTGGAGAAATGGTGATGCCAAGTTGTGGGAAAAGCCTAATCTTTATAACTTGTCCTGTGGATTAATTATCTTTTTTTAATCTATGTAATATTATTTATACAATGAAAATGATAGAACTCTCCTACATAGTGTAAAAGTTGTTTGGGCAGCATGGCTACTCACAGACATGTGATCCATCAGGTCAGCCAGAAGAAAACAGCAGTACTTCTGCTGGACAGACAGAGGTTTGTTGTAGTAGCCGTTGTACTTCATTTCATCACCTAGAACGAAGACCTCTGGCAGAGCATCCAGTTTAGCAGCGATGAAGGGCTGTAGCAAATCTTGGCTCTGTTTCTGCAGGCTGACATCTGCACCAACCTCTAGGAGCTGCCAGTAAAACAACACAATCAGACTTTGGGGATAATATGAGGGGGTATGCCAAATAAGATAGCAAAAAATATTTCTTTAAAAACAGAGTCCTTTTAATTTTCTTCCTCTCTCAACCCAAGTACTGACAATACAGGGTATAATAAAATATTCTTCTCACTATATGACAACAAATATAACAAACTAGACTAAATTGGATTGAATTTTCTGTGTAAAATTAATTAAATGAAAAACTTTATCTCCAAAGGGAAACTGTAATTAAAGAACTTAGATGACAAATGTTGTTAATTGATGCTTTTAAAATAAACTAAATTTAACTGAATTGGTATTATACTTAATTAAAAGTGAAATATAAAGCAAGTTACTTTAAAGGTCTAAAATATAAAATAAATGACATTTGACTACTATAAGAAGCAAGCAGTTTTTTTTAAAAACTAAATCACTATGGTCAAGGCTTTCAATGTAAAGCATGTGCTCTATTTAAAAAATAAAATAAAATCACCCAGTCTGCGATAATCAGCAGGATAACCCTTTATGTACAGCTACCCCAGCTGACAGAGCACACATGATGTAGGAACATAATTACACTCCTTCAACTAGTTGTTTGCTGCTTTAAAGTTTAAAATATATATTGAACCTTCAAACACAGCTTAAGCAAAAAGCATAAAATTATATTATCTTGCGCTATTAACAATGAAAAAATACTTTGCTCTTTTGTAATCTAAAGTTGAAAGTTAAAACTCATGCTGTGGCACTTGAATGAAAAGACTAATCTTTACTGTTACTTATATCAACAAAACTAAACAAATTAATATTCACTAACCTCATGTAAGTCCACATCTTCAGGATTTTCCCACCTCATTAGAGAAGCTGGGGTTTCAGGGACAACCACTATGTAGTACCACCTGGATTAAACACAACTGCATTAGACTGAAAGGGAGTATGGTAAATGTTCCACACTTATATATTACCTTTTTAACCTTGCCAAGTGCAATTTTGCAAGATAAGTTAAAAAAGTTAACGTGCAGATTTCATGCATAGGCGCATGAAAAAAGAAATGTTTTTAACCTGGATTTAAAAATGTCTACATTTGGTGAAAGTTTATTCTCCATTGGCAGTTTGTTCCACTTGTTTGCAGCATAACAGCTAAATGCTGCTTCTACATGTTTAGTCTGGACTACGTAACAGTAATAACATGATCCCGTATAGTCAGGCATGGATGTCCATATGAACATAATGGAATTAAATTTAGTTTAAATTTGGTCCTGAATAATAAGATGTATTAGTATGGCACTGTTGTGTTTTGGCATACCTTAAGAGAGACACACAACCAGATTGACACAAAACTGTATATAAACAAACACACACACATATTCACACAGATCTTTGTGAATGGTCTGTATTTATATAGCGCTTTTACCCAAAGCGCTTTACATGTACGTCACATTCAGCCATTCACACACACATTCACACACTGAAGGTGAGAACTGCCATGCAAGGCGCTCACCATGACCCATCAGGAGCAATTAGGAGTTTGGTGTCTTGCTCATGGACACCTTGACATGAGCCGACGGGCCGGGATTGAACCCTCGGGCTACAGGACAACCACTCTACCCACTGAGCCATGCCGCCCCAGCATTCATAAACCACAAAGGGGTTGTGGATGCTGGGGTTTGATCACAATATCATATTAAATCCATTCAATGGAAAACAATTCAGTGTTTGCCTATTTAATAATTTTGCCACATGATTTTAATTTGATTAGACTCAGGATTTCATTTTTGCTTATACCATATAAAACAACCAAAATAAACATAATTTTATTCCATAGTTAGCTATAGTAATCAAATAAGAACTGTCTGACTTTACCAGTTACACATCATACCTTTAATATCGGCATGTTCCAGAAAATAAGAAAATTTTGTTAACTAAAACAAAGCAAATGTCAACAATTCCACATGTTCATTCTTAAGCACAGCTTCCGAATGATGACTGGATTTCAATTAAGATTGATGCTAATGACGTTAATAAAACTATTGATGGTTGAGTTAATGAGGTCTAATGACATAAAATACACTAACTTTGCCTTTTCAGTGTGGAGTGGAAAACTTAACCGCTTGTGTAAAAATGAGTGGTGAACCTGTTCGGTCAAATGGGCCCAACAGAAAGAGATGCACCTAAACACCATTTGTTGGATTTTGTTGTGTGTGCAAAACATTTATGTGCAGTTTATGTGTGTATGCATTAGGCTGTTTTACATGTGTTCCTCAGTCTGGAGATAAGCCCATCTACATTTAATATATTTTAGGAAACAGGAACTTAAATGAGTATAACTTAAGGACAACGTTTCTACTGTGGAGAATCCAATTCACTGGCTGGCTTTTAGAGTCCTCTGCTGGTATACTGGTGGCATGGCTGGTGATTTTCACATGTTTACAAACCAGGGTGGTAGAGAGAAAGAAAAGTTGAGAATGGTGAATGCGGAGGATGATTTTAACCCCTGTAATATTCACTAGCGTCCAAGCTGTAATGATCCTGTTATAAAAAGTGGCATTCCAGCCACGTGTCTGAGTTGATCAAATCGTCACCTCTGTGTTGACAGAAACTGGAAAAATTTCAACTTTAAACTGGTGTGTGTGGGGCAGGTGTTATATTTGTACTAAACCAGTTAGTTTCCAGTTTAGTCCATCATGAAGTAGCAAGGTTGGTGTGTTTTCATACAATCATTTGGTCCTGACCCATTAAAGCTATGAAATGTCTTTTTTATTTAATTTTATAAACGTTCTGGCAAAAAGTTTGATTCTCCGCATTTAATGTGTGACCTAATATTATAGAGGACATGATGGTAAAGTGGGAACACTGAAAAACCATGCAGACCTTTTTATATAATTCATAAACAACATCAAGCCAATGTTACAGTATGACAAAGACAAAAATGAATACAAGGACTTTTTTTATGGTGTTTTATGATCATTCATGATAGGATCTAAAATTGGAATTTTTCAGTCTTATTTTTACTAAAAAAATAAATAAATAAATAAAATGGTACAAACCTAAATTTGGCTTCAGCAGGGACTTGGGGCAGGATCATAGTCACTTTCCCATCTTCATCCACATCTGTTTGGTATCGACTTGGTTTCATAGTCAGCAGGTCAGGAGCTGTTCGGATGGAAACCTGCTGCTGGAGGCCACCGGCACCATTTTCTCGGCTCATTAGCACAAAGGAATAATCAGTGTCTGGCTGAAGCTGTGTGATCAGTTTTCTCTTAAGGCTGCCTTGGACCTCCACACTTTGCTGGTTGTACAGAATCTGAAACCAAAATTAAGTTTGTTTTTTACTGATTGAAGATGCAGTGTAATGGATGTTTAGTATTATGTTCAAGCCTTATGCTTGTTTAACTAAAAGTTAAATGAACAACAAGAAACTGGGTGCCCACCTACACAGGCATGTGTGGCTTAAAGACAGCGCCAGACAGTGAGCATAAAGCTCACCTGTTAGTGGCTGTAATGTTATCGCTAATGTATAAATAAATATGGTCCATTCCAATGGCATGAACTTGTTTTTAAATGTGGTTTTATATGGGCTCAATAATAAGTCATAAAGATTTTGCAGTTGTAAATGAGTGTTTGCAAACAATTTCAGAGTTTGCATCTGTTAATCAAGCTTATCACCCTGTAAAAATAATCTACCTGAAAAATTAAAGCTTGTAAATGTGTAAAAAAGGGTTTCCATGGTTCTACAAAAGGATTTGTATTCGTGGAAAATAAATTGCAAACTTTTGCAAACTTGAATTTTTCAGGCAGATTATTTTACAGGGCGACAAGCTTGATTTACAGATACAAACTGAAATTATTTGCAAGATTCATTTACAACTGCAAAAGCTTTATGACTTAATATTGAGTCCATAGTTTTAAACTGTGAGTTGTTTCCAAGTGTTATTGACATTTCCCTTCATAGTCAAAAACTAAAGTAAATTAGGATGTAGCAATTATGTGTCTTTTGATGTTCTAACCATGTTCTAACTATTTTCCTTGAGAACCCCCTTCACGCAAATATTGAAAAGCCATGGACCTCCTGCACCACCCGGGGCTGAAACCATGCTTAGATTTTTGTTTTCAAAAGTGAGTTTCTCACCATAAATAATTTATTCTGGCTTCGATAAAACAAAAGTTAAATTAACCTACTATTTTATCCTAAAATAGTGACAGTGTGTAGACACTGATCACCATGGCTCTGAATGTTCAAAGTCTTGGAGACCCCCTGTGCGCTTTTTTCTTTTTTTTTGCTGTAGCTATCTGAGTGAAGAAGTGTGTTAATCTTACCTTGAGAGGTAGTTGAGATTCATAGGTTTCTGGTACTTCCCAGGTCAGCAAGACTGAGGTTTTCATTACAGTCTTTGCTCCAAAGTTCTTGGTAAAGACTAATAAAAAGATCTGGGTGATTATTAGGTGTTCATTTTGATTCTACATATGACTAAAATTATTTAAAATTGATAAAAGAGTTAATGAAAAAGTAAAAAATAATGTATCAATTCAACAGTAAAAATATTTTGAAAACTTGGACATGTATATTTTTCTTTATAGTTACTTTCTGTTCAGTAATAAAGAGTCCTACGATATATCCCAAATAGGATTATGTAGTGAGGTCATCACTTGAAATGATTTTCATTTATATGCACAAAAGATTATGACATAATTGTACATTTTTTTTATATATGACTTCAATAATACATTAAATGGTAACAGTTTGTGAATCTCACCTGGCATAGAAGTGGACATTGTCCTGATTTGGATGCTGGGGCTGAGGGGTCCTCCTCCTTTGCGGGTGAAAGCTTGGACTCTGATGTCATATGTTGTGTCAGGTTGCAAACCCTGGACTGCCATCTGTGTGTCTGTGGTACTGTTTGTGCTGTTGTGCTGGCCATTAATATCTCGACACACAATCTCATACTTGATGATCTTTCCATTTCTCTCAGCCAGAGGAGGAGGTTCCCAAGCAAGCTTTGTGGAAGTGGAAGTTAAGCCCACCACACTCAGATTCTGTGGGTAGCTGCTGGGTATGTCTTCAGGGGTGCTTATCTCTTTTATATATTCCTGCCCAGCACCTGCTTGGTTTTTAGCACACAGTTTGAAGATATAAGTGGCTCCTTTGTGAAGGCCGGTGACTGTGAAATGATCATCTGTTTTTCTGAAGTCTTTAACAATGAAACTTTCTTCGTCAGCTCTCTTGTATTGCAGCTGGTATCCTACATGCTCTCCCACAGTTTCTTTAGGCGGCTGCCACTGGATCAGAGCCGTATTCCCCATCATGGTACTGATCATCATATTGGGCTTTCCAGGCACTGCAACACCAAAGTGTTGGAAGATGAGACCTAACATCAACTATATGGCAACATCAAAGTTAGCTTTAGCAGCACTTTAGCTACTTAGGGTAAAGCCAACTATAGCTTTCATAAGAATATTCATTGCTAAACAACAGAAATAAGATTATTAATTCTCCTATTCTACAAAACAATATAAATTTCAAATTGTGTTACAGTCAGTATACATAATGGACCCACCTGCTCCTGTGGTAGAGACCACCCTGGCCTTGCTGCGAGCTCCGTCGCCCTTCGTGGTGTAGGCAGCCAGAGACACAGAATATGTCGTCTCTGGGAGCAGACCAGTTATAATGGCTTCCTACACATTAGAAAAACACAAAGAGGAAATAGAAGATGTTACATTCAAATAATGTCGAGCCCACACGGTACAGTGTAGATTATCTCAATTTAGGATTTGATCAAATTTCCATACAAATTATATATCTTTAAACAGATAAATAAATAAAAAAATGTCCCCAGTTCCTGAATAGAATGACCTGATTATGGGTGCTTAGTTCAGAAAACCGTCTTTGATTTGGACTTGAATGAGGGAAAGTAACAGTACCTGAGTTTCATGGTTTAAAATATCCATTAAGAGCGGCTGCCCATGTGGCTCGCTATTCTCCAGCCTGGAGCACATCAGCTGGTAGCCCTGGATCTGCCCATGTTGCTTTACTGCCAGGGGAGGCCTCCATGTCACTCTGATAGCAGTGGAGTTCAGGGCTTCTGCCTCCACCTTTCTGGGAGGAGCTCCAGGCACTGAAAGTACATCACAGCACAAAATGTAAACTTAAATGAAGACTTGGGCTGTAATTTGTTATACGCTTTTAACATAAATCAGAGCAGACCAAATAACCCTACCCTCATGTGCAAATGTGACATCAGAATGCTGTCATGCTTACTGGTTTTGGCGGTCCTTGCTTCAATAGGTTGAGTAAAAACGCCTAAACCCATCTCAGATCGTGCTGCCAGGGAAAACGAGTATAACGTGTCTGGCTTAAGTCCATCAACTGCATAGGAGCCTGCTGCATTAAACGTGACACGATGCTGAGAAGGAATGAAAACATTAAGGTTATAACACAAACACAAATGCACCCATTTTAAAAGCGATGAAAAGGTTTTAGCATACTTCAGATTTTAAGCATTTCATTCATGTTCCAATACCAGCAGGCAGTCATTATTATGCCATAAAAATGGGATAAGATGAAGAGAGAGGAATCATACACTATTATAAGCATAGCTCACATTGAAAACATTTAAATGCTACTCTGTATACATCCAGCAAATGAAAGAAAAGCATGGTATTTACCCTCTTTGCAGGATTGCTGGCTTCCCAGTAAAGCAGTTCAAAACCAATAATGGGATCTTTGGAGGGCCAAAGCCATGACAACATTATGCGTGTGTCCAGCTCGGCCTCAGCTTCGACCGCAGACACCGGAGCCGGAACTGAAAGCAGAAACACGAGATGAAGTGACTAAAGGACAATGACAGAGATAATGAAGGCTGAATTCAGCTGTGGAAATTAGTCCAAATGTGATAGGAAAAGGTTAGACGTAGAAAACCTGAATATTAAACAAATGATAACACTCAAATTCATCCACAATTCGAAAAGTAAGGAATTATAAAGGATGCCATCACAATTAAAACAGAAAATCTATTATTAGGATTTTTCAACACATACTGGACCATATAGTCCAGAATACTAAATGAGTCAGAAGTATAAAGTTACACCCAGTTAACAGACAATAATAGTTAATAGTTCATAGATATAGCTACTAGTCTTTTTCCTTTGGAGACGTGAAGAGAATATTATTATGGGAAAAAAAACATTGAAATATATCACTTAACAAAGATGAACTTTGAGCAATTTAATTAATATCCAGAAAAACTTTACGGTCATTAGTAATAAGGGCAAAAATGAAAGATAAATAAATAATTAAAACAAGAAAAGACAAACTAAAGTAAATTCAAATCTAGAGTATTGTTAATGAGGTGACTTCTTATGTTGTCCTGTTTTTTACAAATAGGCACCTGTTTGTTACATATTAGCAATTACAACTGAATAAGATCATCTAATCTGTACCAATGTGCGAATATTCCATGAACAAATAAATAAAAACAAATTCAATTGTGATAAATTAAATAAAATTTTAACAAAGTATAAAAACTATAAAATGAAATCTGTTTAAAACCTTCACACATCTGTAATAACCTATTAATAAAGAGGATGCAGCGAGATTTGACATTAACTTAACCCTTAATGTAACATTCATTTTCATTTTTGATAGTTTCCATCATAGAAGGCACACTTAGATGTAACACTACACTTGCATCCCTGTAGCTACAACACACAAAGAGGTAGGGTTTTTTTTTTTTTTTAATCACAAAAGAAAATTCACACATCTTTCATAGTTTTCACATATTTCCTTTCTTGGAGCCTTTAGGTCAAACAACTTGATGGCTCCTTGTTTGAGCTGGAAAGATCTCACCACTGACACTGTCTGCTGTACCCGCTTTTATTGTGGTGCCATGATCATCCTTCAATACATCTAAATGAGCTGTTTTTTTTATTTTCTTTCCTGCAAATCACTTTTGTGCCTCTACTACTGACCAGATGATGTCACTAGAACCATTTTCATTAACACAGGGGCATCACAAACTGCACTGTCACCACTCACTGGCTCTTACAGTATTTCTGTTCTGGAGAAGACTGATTTCATTTGTTGATGAAAAGGTAAGATGTTTTTTCTTCAGCACTGAAGGGTAGTTTAGGACAGGAACATACTTGATAAATTCAGTATTGAATGTAATGTAATATGAAAAAAATAACAAAACATAACCAAAAGAAAGAAAGTTGACTTGATCCAACCCCACAAAAATAGTGAAAAAAAAACAGCAACAGCATCTTATGAACGTTTTACTTCACAGCTGCTTTCACTCTGGAAATAAAGAAAATACATAAAACTTAAAAAGAGGTGTCCTCACTCCTAAACCTTTCCCCTTATCAACTTACAGGAAAAATGTATATTATTTAGAACTGAATATCACTTCCTCCACCAAAAGCAAGAGATTCATTTGCCAAGGCAGAGGTCATGTATGTGGCAGTGTTGGTTTGTCTGTCTGTCTGTCTGTTAGCAGCATAAGTCAAAAAGTTATGGCTGGATTTTGATTCAATTTTCAAGTAATCTCACAAATATAATAAAGAATAAGTGATTATATTTTGTGGTGATCCGGATCACTGACTGACTGACGGGATATCGGGATAATTTTTCCATTAGAGCTTCTTACTAAAAAATAATGCCCACAATCATTGTCAAAAGAAGTGATCTACAATCGCTTCATTTTAACAAAGACCAAACAAGTTATTCATGGTTCTTGTGGACTCTTGAAGGTCATCTAATGTTTTACATCTTTCTACATGAGTTCAGACGATATAAGAAAGCAGTGAAATGTGGGAAACTTGAATAAGCCTTCTTCAGATTTTTCAGTTATTATTTTAGAACACATATGATGAAACACAAGCACGTTTGTTTACCATGTGCATGGATTTATAGAATAATCGCATCATTTTTTCTTCACTGACCAGAATGGAGCTCTGCAGCCTTCAGTTGTTATGATCTAATTTTGATTGTTTTGTACTAGATAGTTCAAATTTTAATGCTGGGCTTACACCAGAAGACTTTTAAAAGATTTGCAAAAGACTCTAGAAAACTACCAGCTCACACCTAAAGACAAATGTTTAGAGTTTTAAGTCTCAGCCTAGTCTCAGACTGAGATTTGACAAAGACTGTGAATCACTAATTACAAGACTACAACTAGATTCTTTTAGCATTTTTTGTGATATGACAGTTGATATGGAACAAGGCTGATCTGCCCACAGCAAAGCAAACAAGGGGAGAGTTTCCCTCCAGGAGGGAATTACACATCATTATTAAGTGTGCCTTTGCATCTCCACCAGGTGTTACACCGACTCATCAGAATCTGGAAGGATGAATGAGTTTTCTGTTCTTCCTCATTTGTTAGATCATGATACTGTAACACATAAATGATCCACAGCACACATTTACTTCTTAATAACCATCCGCTCCTCATCGCTAGTTGTAGAACAAATGCGGCTGCTACCAATTACACAAATGAGACCTAATCAGACAATTGTTTTCACAATAATCTGATTAATCTCCCGGACGAGCCCCCACTTTGTTATGCTCACCTTTTGTCCAGGGGAAAAAGGGTCAATAACAAACCGTCAAAATGGTATAAATAAAAGGTATTTATTAAAACAATAAAATAAATACAATTTCCTATAAACAAAAATACAAAACCGGGTTCAATAAACAAAGAATTGATTCCTATAAACAAAAATATACCATGTCCGGCTACAAATAACAAACAGTGTCCCTTTTCAGGTTTACTGTACAATGAACAAAAATGATCGAATTACTAAACAAAACCTCCTCCTATTGAGGGTACGAATGACTCTTGCAATGGCAAATAAACACAAATCTTCCTATAAACCAAAAGTCCGCATACAAATACCAAATATAAACTGAAACAGAGCGAGTCTTCACTCTAAACCACAGATTCTGCCAAATGAAAGCTCTTACAATTCTCAGCCAATACTAAACCCACACAGGGAAACAACACCAGAAGAGTCTTAACCCAAGCCGGCGAACTGTGTGCCCACGGTACACAGCTGCCCTGAATAATAGTGAAGCTGGGCTTTTATGGGAGAGAAGTCCACGAGTCCAGTCCTGGCGGAGGAGAGTGGAGGAGAGGAGCGGCTCCTGATGGCAGTCGTCAGGCCGCAACAAGATACAGCTGATTCCAATACCGGCACGAGGCTGACAGGCCAAGGGCCGTAACACTGGACGGTACATCGTTTCATCACTTCTTCTTGTTTGTCTTGTTTTTTGTTTGTTTGTTTTGTCCGTTTTTGCTGGTGTTCTGACTGTTGGGATTCCTGTTTCTGCTTCTGTCAGAGCTCATCTCATTTGTTGTTGATCGTGTTTCGTCACTGATAATATCAAATATGTTTGATATTGTCGGAGACCCAAGACTAGGGAAAGATTTAAATTAACCAGTGCAGATCACCAGCTTACAGCTAACGACCGAGATGACGGGAGAGCGCTGTGACTCTAAATCCCAAAGATTTCCTAAAGACTTCCGTTTTTAGTCTGCGACCTTGAAAATCGTTTGGTGTGAGCCCAGCATATATCACTTCAGATAAATGCACCTGCTAAATCAGTTACTCATCAATGCATTTTAATGTTTTCATCACGTGATGCTGCAGCTTCACACATGCTGTAGTGATAAACAGCTGATTCTCCCATGTGTAAAAATTAATGAAAAATGAAGCATGGAAGAGCAATGATACTGTACCCGACTAGAAAAATACAGTCTTACAGTTCTTAATAATGGATTCAATGATGTTCTGAGTGACCTTTTATATTTTTTCTGGACACACCTATAAATGAGCCACAAAAAACATGAGCAAGAGATGCACCATCTAAGTGCCTTTAACAACTGCTTTGTAGTGATCTAGTGAGTATGTTGTTACCTCCTTGCTTGGTTTTGATCCGTACCACATCAGAGGGTGGCCCGTCCCCCACAGAGGTGAAGCCCAGCACTCTTAGGTTATAGGTGATATCTGCTATCAGACCTGAGATGGTGGTTAACTGGCTGTTATCAGTGTTGTGTATCTCCCACACACTGAGTGGGTCATTGGACTCAGAGGTGTAGTAGACCCGATAGCCTTGTATTTGGCCATTGGGCTCCTCTGGAGGTTCCCACTGCACCAGCATGGTGGTGGAGCTCAACATGCGTGCCTGAACATGGAGAGGTGGTGATGAGGGTGCCTGCTCACTTGTACGGGTTTCCACAATACTGCTTGGAGACCCCCGGCCAACATTATTCACAGCCATGACACGAAACTCATACTCAGAGAAGGGGCTAAGGCCGCCAATGCTGTACCGGGTTGTGGCTACACCATCTACTTCCTGGAAACCGTTTTCAGACAGTTTGGGACGGTACTGAATCACATAGTAGGACACAGGCTCAGGATTCCCAGAGTCCCAGGTTAGCGTGACACTCGTGGCTGTGGTTTCTGTCACGATGAGGGAGGTAGGCATCTTGGGAAGAGCTGTTGGGGAGTGGAGACAGACAAGAGAGTCAGTCAAAAAACTTGCTGACCATTCAACACCATTTACAGGAAGTCTCCAATTCACTGTAATGCAATGTACATTCCGTACATACAAACATCTATAGAAAACATGGGAGGAAATATGAAGGTGTCTCAGGCTCTTCTTTTGTCTCATTGTTCTCTAATAAAACGAAAAAAGAAATTAACTTTATAAATCCAAAAGGAGCTCTTAGGGCTGCACAAGATGCAGAACAAAAGACAATTTACACAAGACAGTAATAAAACAACAGCGTGTTCAGTCAGAGGCTTCTTCGGGTTCACTGTAACAAAGAAAGTGTCTGCCTTGTAAAAATAATGTTAAGACTCTGATAAAACTTAAATAAAAACAATTCCAAGGATTTTCTGAGACAAAAATAGCATATAAAGTGCTGCAAATTAAAGTTAGAAATAAAACAAACACACTGAGTCCTAAAGAGGGAGGAATGAAAGCAACTTCCCCAACTCAGTAAAACTACATCATACACACACACACACACACACACACACACACACACACACACACAAAATCCATCTGCAGACAAATATCAAAACATTAAAAAGTACTTATAATATTTTTCTACTTTACCTCTCCTGTCATATATTAGATGGCTTCTAATTCAGGCATTCCAACCCAACACACTGTGTTTCTGACCTTTGACACTGATTTGGGCTGTAGTCTCAATCATGCCCAGGGAGGATATAGCCACACAGGTGTAGTTGTCAGACTGATGGATGTTGGTGAGCTCCAGGACGTTGCGGCCAATGGGCATTTCATCCGTCTGGGACAGCTCTACTTCACCCCTCACCCATTTGATATGAGGCATTGGAGCACCAACTGCCACACAGGTGAGGTTGACACTGCCACCAGGCATCACCTCATGATTGGTGGGGGGGATGGAAAAACGTGGAGGCACACGTCGAACTGCAGTAGTAAAGAGAGGAAGTGTGAGAGGACACAGATGTGAAACTAATGAGCTTACTTCTTGTTTACTGGCCTAACTTGGACAGTGGATCAATGTACTTGAAATTGTCAAGGGTGTGTGAGTCTGGATAAACACCTCACATTTGTTAGGGTCACAATAAAAAAAATAAAAAAAAAGAAAAGAATAGAAATAAATAGAAAAGAAAAGAAGGCAGATGCAATCTGCAGTCAAGTTAAAACATGCTGACCAGCTGGGCGTCTCTAATAAGCTCCGTATGTTTTCTCATGTTTGTGCTCCTATTTCCTTAAAGATGTGTGTTTGTGTAAATACTGATTCTTAACTGGTCAACATGGTGATGATCTATCATTCTGTGCTAGCCCCTAAAATTTTGTTGTTATCACCAGAATTTAAGCGAGCAGGTGACAGATTATGCTACATAGTCTAAGCTTACTCACTGGCTGGTGGAGTTTATTATTCAGTTATGAATCTAAGTCTTTTAATGGTCTGTTTACCCTCAGTTTATGGTCAGGATCTTTGTCTTGTTTCCTAAATACTTTTAAGTTCTGGTTTCAGTAGGGAATTTATCCATCTTTATGATTTATTAGAAAAGAATATCATTACACAGCTACAATTTACATTAACATAAAAAGTTGCAGGGTGTTGCTGCTTTATTTTAATTTAAAATATTGTACATGGTAAATTTAAGCAAAATTTATGGTTTTTATAATGCAGAAGGGGTTTAATTAATTTAATGCACTGCTTTCTATTAATCACCCGTAGTCTTAGCCACTAAGTTTATCAGTGTATGATTAAATGATCACCCTGGTGCTTCTTTTAGCATTTTGTGATTGTAAACTTGCTAAGTCAGATTTAGTGAGTCCATTCCTGCCAATTCTCTCCAGAGTGGATGTATAAGGAATGGCAGGTCACCTTAGCATCAGACAATGTGTTATTAAGAGACATTGCAGAGAACTCAAGAACAACATCTTCTCCCTTAGAGAAAAGCTCTTCTCTCTTAGTTGACACTGCCAGAGTTTAAGCATGATTTTTAAGCTTTGCAGATAAATGGTGAAGGCCACAAATGAATGTTCCACATCAGGGGCAAACTGGCATGTTGAATGGCTGTTACCATAGGCATGTGGGTCAAGAAACTTGGAGATGCCCCAGTGCCCAGCTGGACATCTGGTGTGATTTTCAGGAAGTGTCAGACCAAGATTTAACCTTGTTAATCAGATTATACACTTCACAGCGTACATCAGAACAAGATTTGGCTTACAATATTACAAAAAGGTGCAGCTGTGGAAATCTGTCAGCAAAAATAAATAAAACAAAAGACAAATAAAACAAAGAATTACAAGCCACTGCTTTGCCCCATCACATTCCCATCAGTTCCCCAGCAAACACCTTTGTTCACCTGTCTTAAGGTGATCAAGTTCTAGCCACAGCTTCTGGGGAAAAAAAACTTATGAAGTTGAATAATTAGACTTGCTGGATAGAATTCCAGTTGTTATCTTGCAGTATATATATATATATATATATACACATTCTTATTAATTTTATATAGAACCAGTTAAAAACAAAAATTCATTATTTTGATGAGCAGCGTCATTTCTCTTGTCATTTTTAAAGCACAAACCATGAGTAACCACTAAACTCAAATTATAAATTAACTGTCTTAGATAATAATAATAATCTTTTGCATGCAGTCATGCATTGTTACTACAGCTGAGTGCAGGAGAAGAGCAGTCATCTGCCAACCTGAAAGTCGTGGTTTCTCCTGACCCCATGCCAAAGTGTACTTGGGAGCTTCGACATTTCACCCCATGTTGCCCCCAGATGTGTCTATCAGGGTATGATATATAACAGTAGAAGTGCTGTATGAGTGTGTGTGTAAATGGGTGAATGTGACATGCAGTGTAAAGCACTTTGAGTGGTCAACATGACTAGAAAAGTGCTATATAAGTACAGTCCATTTGAACTTAGAAAAAAAAAGAAAGGATAAAAAGTTTCCCAAGTCCACAGAAACAGCTCAGCCAGTAATGCTCTTCAAAAGTAGTTTAGTACTGTATAGTTATTTTCTTTCAATGCCTCCACATTCTGCTCCTAATGGTTCAAAATGATAAACCTTAGAAAGATGTGTAAAAAAAACATTTTTTTGTTTGTTTTTTGCCAAGTCAAGTTTTCACAGAGAGGGATGTAGGGAAAATAGTGTATGAATTCAGGGAAGCTGCTCACATTGAGCCATGCTTTTGAGTTAGCCATAACAATTACAAAACAATCAGCATGCAAGAAAATAATATTGAGTTTGATGCAAAATTTTGTGAAGTGATCATGAACTCTGAAATCAGATGTGATGTGTACAAAAATAGCATAAAAAGCTGGTTTTCTTTTAATCAAGAAAGGTTTGAGGAAAGTGACTCTACCAAGTAATTGATGCAGTCACATTTCCAGTGATTGAAAGGCTTTGTTTAAGCTAGTATCAGCTATGGTGCTGAGATCAGGTCACCTCGCCGTATCAGCAATGATGCTGCTGTCCTATTATCAAATTAAATATGAATTTCTTTCCCATTACTGCAAGTTCAACACGTGCAGTTTTGACTGTTTAAAACTCTCTGTGGTCAGTACTGTATACACAAATGAGGAAATACAGCAGAGCACTGCCGACCTAAAACTACTTCTTTGCCACCAGTGTCTTGTGTACAATGTAATACTTTCTGGGTTTGAAATGCTTGTATTTTTCTTATTCGCTATTGGCATTTAGGTAATACCCATTTCACAAAATTTGCATCAGTAGGTTATGCAGAGCATTGTTTGTCAGATGCTGTAGAAGCAGGGAGGGGTTGGAGTACAGGGTGATGAGAACAGGGTAGTCTGTAGTCTGAAGAAGACGGCCGAGACGGGCCTGAGGCACAGCAGGATGCTGGCGCTACACAGCTCCAGTCTACCAGGCCTTGGTTTAAGAAGGGTAAAGAATGAAAAAACCAACCTTCACGCTGATCTGAGTGGTGAGATTTGGATTGGATTTAGATTTAAGGGTACAGTGATGATGAAGGGATTCAAGATAATGTAAAAAAAAAAAAAAATGAGAGGAGCAAAATAAGAAGTGGGAGGAAGAAGACAAGGAGAAACAGAGAGAGTAAAACAGGCAAATATCTGCTCATCTATGAACAAGTGGAAAAAAAATCATAGTGGAGAGAACAGCCTGAGTACCAGCAGCTAACACACAAACACACACACACACCGACACAAAGCAAACCCAATGTACTGACACAATTTCACTCCCAACTCATAAACCTGCTGACAGTAAGGAGCCCTTAGCGATCAGTTTTTAATGAACTGAGTAGTTCTTTATGGTCATTAAATGCAGGGAACTGCTCTAAATCTGTGTCCTCCCAGGTGTCCAGCTTCCCTTACTAACATCTCTTTCAGCACTAAACGCGTATTAACAAGTAATAAAGTTCTCCTGAGGAGGTTGGAGTGGTGCAGAGGCAATTACAGAAATAACTAAGATGAGACTCAAGCAAAAGACCTGCTGTGGGACTGGTGGCTTTTTATTATTATTATTTTCTTCTTATAATAACTCACACTCTTCCATCCATTCACTAACTGCTTTCTTATGCATTAAACATACTGAGTTAAGGGTAAATATTAAAAGTACTGGACTCATCCCACCAGCAAGTTACACCACCAGCTATGCAATAACCTGCACATAAACAAAAAGACTATGTGGACACCTTACATACTAAAAACAGATGCTAAAGGCTCCTGATCAAGCATCAGTATGTGATGATATCTGAGTGACTACACACAATGTGGAATATCACATCAACAGAATAAGAAACAATAAAATTGAGAGTGCCAACATTTTTTGCTTATCTTTTATGAGAAGTGTGGGTACCACCAAATGCAAGACAGCATCACAGTTTTTCATGAAACTTGTACAGCATTTATGATTGTGAAGAATCTCAGCCATTACATCCTTAGATCAGTGAGCACATGACCTGATGATCCCCAACAGGATTAATCAAATACTCACCTTGTAAACTGGGACCACTTTTGTATCATGCTCCATCTGACCTATGAACAGATTCAGTTAATTCTTGGAATTTGGCTTCCATTCCTCTTGTTTCTGGACTCCAGTCTTACAAAATATCCAAAAGTACTGAAATATTTTCTTATAATTAAGTCTTGACCAACTAAATATATCGTTCATCTGCTTTGGGTCCTAGTCTTGAGTCATGACAGAAAAAAGGCTGAGGCATGTTGTATGACACATCTTGACTGAAAATAAATGGCAACAGGTCATATGAAGTGATGAATCCCCACCTGAGCCCAGACCTCAACATTACTGAAGCAGTATGGGATCATCCTGACGGCGAACAGGGCAAAAAGCAGCCTACATTTAAAGAAGAGCTATGAAGTGTCCTTCAAGAAGCCTTTCTACTTAAAGCAATTAAAAAACAGCATGCCCTACTACCTATTATACTATTTTTAATTTGTATTTGGTCTTAATTCAGTAAATCACTCCACTTATTTCCTGTTTTTTTTTCTTTTTTTGTCAGTGTGTAAAGAGATGAAGGGTCCATCATTTTATCCACAATGGGGGCAAATCCAGAGAGCAAGTTTTTTTTATTTGTATTCAGCAGACAGAGGGAGAGGGCTTCCCTGTTGGATGCAGTGTTGTTAGTGGTAGCAGGCATTGGCTCATCCTGAGAGTAATCTTACCTCGAACATAAAGGTTAGCTGGAGCAGAATACCGAGTCCCAGCTCTGTTGACTGCCAAGCACTCGTACTTGCCCTGGTCAGACTCCTCACTGTTCTCAATTTGAAGAGCTCCTGAGAATGGAGGCCAAATTATCAGTCAAATCTGCATCACACACATGCACGCACCTACACATATCTTTCGCTCTCTCTTTCACACACACACATCTACACGCACAGTATATACAAGTCTACAGTATTAGAATATGGGGTCTTATTTTTCCTCTCTTTTCTTTTTGTCCCTTTTTTCTAAACTTAAATATTGTTTTTGGAGGCATTCACCTCAAAGTCCAAAAACTTCCTCTGGTACTAATAATATTATGTCATAAACACAAATGGCCTGTGATTCTGACAGAACCATTTAACAGAAGCTGCCTTAAAAGGGCTCAATCTGGACTTTTCTTCTTGAGGAAGATTAGGTTTGATGTTGTAAAGACGCTCCTTTAAGTTTTCCATCAGAGAATCATGACAAGCGTAATTGTAATGCTGTGCAAGAACATGTTGGCTCATTTTAGTTGACGTCTTAATGCTCCTGTTTTTTTTTCGAGCAGTTATTACATGTTACAATAAACGGCTGTAGTTATTTATTTATCTATTTATATTGATCATATTTGGTGTTATTGTACTTATTAGCTGCAATGCTTGTTTTCTGGCTTGGGTTGATATGTTGTTGCAGCTCCAGACTGGTGGCACCTGTGAGGATCAATAAAGCTTATCTGATTTGAGCATTATGTTAGCATTATATTTCTGTCTATTTATACATTACTGAAAAGTCAAAAGACTTTAAGGTTCTTGAACACATAAAAATGGTTGAGGAGCAAATTTATTAAAGCAAAGCTTCTTGGAGTTTTTTCTAAATGTCGAATTACGAGTTTTTTTAAGGATATTAGGAGGCAACATGAATAAAAACCTTAAGTATAATTCTAAACATTTTGGGACATATAATTTAATTTTAAATAAAATATAGAACCCAGCTTTTTAGGTCTATTATATATTAAACATTTTCAGCAGCTGGTTGTCCTGATTTTCACTCTTAACAACACACAGTACTCAAGTGACTACTTATTTATTTGTTTGTTTGTTTATTATCAATTTATTCTAAAAAGTGATGATACAAAATACTTACCTGTCTCCATTATTTACATACATTCATTTAAAATATTTTATAAAAATTTTGTAGCATTAAAAACAGCAACAACAAAAACCCATAATGATTATGTTTAAAGCAAGACTGTATGTTTGGAAATTATATATCAGAAAAGAATGAGAACATATATCATGCATTATGAACAATAGAAAATGTGATAAAATGTTGAAAATGTAAATATTTTAGAACACAATCATGAAATGTAACATTGGTCAACTATCGTTGCAAAAGAAAAAGAAATCTGTGGTTAACATAAAACGCATGTGTACATCCCTGGTAGAACTGTTGCAGATGGTGAGCTCAGGGATGCCAGAAATGGTGGATAATCTAGGAAAACATTTTAGGCCCCCTCCCCCCCTTTCTGACAACACACACATACACACAGACACAAATACAAGCTTAATGCAAACACCAATTCTTTTTTTAAATTTTCAAAAAAGAAAAAAAAGGCAGTCTCTATTCTGTAGCATTTCTATTAACAATAAAAAGGGAAAGATTTTAGTAGAAGTAATATCTTCAAAGACTAATTTCCTAGTATTTAAAATGTTTAAACAATGCTATTATTCGATGCCAGCAACACATTTTTAAAATGTTTGTGGAAAGATAAAGAATGACAGAAAAATTAATATAGCATACAGTAACATTTCAATCAGCAGGCTAATTGGTGACAGGTGAGGGTGTCAAGGTTGGGTATAAAAGGAGCATCCATATTAAGGCCCATTTATGCTCGACACAGAAGACAGATATGCAGACGGATGGACAGTTTCGTCCTTCTCCTGCATCAGTTACGCTCATAATTTGGTCTGTTTTCAGGGAGCTTAACCATCTGCCGCTTGAAGCAGAAGATGGAGCAATGCCACCAGAAATTGCAAGGGAAGTGCTGAGCAGAATAGCTGACATGCAACCAGCAATAGAAACAAACAATAGAAGAAGAAGTGGATCAGGAAGTGAGCAATAAAGCAGAGGAACAACTGCAGAAATGGTGCGAGCTTTCGAAGAAAGACTATGCGAGTGTTTAGGGTGTGTTGGGCTGTTGGGAACAACTTTATAGTAACGTATTACTGCTGCTAAAAGGTGACTGAAACTGACACCGGCTTGCAGGAGTGAACTCTGAACCTAGCACTGCCCACTAGTAGAGGAATTGACTTAACAACCATGGCAGTGCAAAAGACACATGGAAGCATGAGGATGGCGATGTATGACATTTGACAACATTTGAAACGGACGTCACTATTTACGAATGTAAGGGAGCATTAATGGGCCTTAAGTCAACAGCAAGATAATGGCAGTTGTTTAGCCTCTCCAATGCTAACACATATCCACACACAGTCACTGACAGGGGCTCAATAGTCTTATTTTTGTCCCTTCTACTGAATCATATCCAAATGCAGCTTTTTAGTTTTTAAAAAAAAGGTATCATGAATATGAGGTTTATAAAACTACAACCACAAACTGCTGAACAAAAGACATTGTGTGATTAGTGAGACTGGAAACAGATTTCTCCTGCAAAACTGCGAAAATCTGTATAATCAGTTCCCAAATTATTAAAATGTACAATTAAAAGGCAGGGTTATAAACGCAAGAAATCATGCCTCTTACCCGGCTTGTTTCTGAGAAACTGAGTGTCTGCCTAAGGGACTGTAAAGCAAGTATTCAATCCAAAATGATACAAAAAATGTGCAATGACCTTCAGCCTTTTTTTTAAAGGGTTATCACTTTCATTTTTGTCTTACTCTATACTTTCCTTTACAGTCACTGTTTACTTAGCTTTGGGCAACAGCATTACTTAAGGCCTATTAACATATTCCTTTTCAGATATCACCTACAATACCCCATTTAACAATGAATATAAGTTTCCTTTTTCTTTCAAGGTTCTGCAGTTGGTTGCAGTTTTCATGTTCCAGTAGCGTAAAGCATGATGCTGAGCTGATCCAGTAAAGAATACACAAAAAACAGAGTATGTACAGGACTTCTGGTTGCGTTAATCCATCTGCTTTTAAGTTACTCAAAAAAATGTAACATGAACAGATAATGTATGTAAACATGATACCATATGAATGTGTTTATTAGTATATGTCTGGGGCTTACAATCAAATTTATTAAAGTAAAAAAAAGCTAATATGTTTGCCTAAGCAGTTTACCAGTATTATATAACATGTATAATTAAAACCGAAACAAAACATTACACAAATATTTCTTTTGTTAACCACACTTGACAGGCAAAGATACACTTAACACTGTTTGTAGCCAGTCACTGTGTGGATGTCTGGCATAAGGATAAGGCCTTTTCATACATATATGTGACCAATCTTTGTGTCTATTATCAAAGAAATGTCTGGATGCCATCCATCTGTCAGACTACCATCACAAACTGCAGCTGTGATGTTGAATTATTCTCCTCTTACTTCCGTTGTACCCCACATAAACATTTAACCAATTACAACCAAAGACTTTCAGGTTTAAGTCAGTTGAAAAAAAGCCTAAAGTTTTGTTTTTATTTTTAACTTTAACCCATTAAGGCCCGACCCATGAAAAAATGATAAGAATAGTCCATTTTTTTAAAAATATGAGGTCTTTATTTGGCCCTTTAACAAAATGTGAGAAAAAATTAACATTTTTTGGGGGGGATAGCTACCATTTATTACCATGTGATAAATTAAAAAATATTTTAATATGGTTTTCTGCTTCTGGGTATCTATTAGGGGACAGAAGGCAAGTATCAGGTTGTGTTCAACAGGATTTAAAATGAAGCAAATGTCTCAAAACTGTATGTGACAAATATGTCACGTCAGGCTCTTATGGTTAAATAGTCAAATCAATGACTTTTGCTTTGTTTGTAAACTTTTGAAGAAATGTCAATCATTAAATAAAATGATCTTCTGCTTTAGGTATAAATGACAGACTAACTTCATGCTTATAAAATCAGCAGTAGTTGAGTTGGACCAACAAACCCCCCCTAACAACTAAAATAGGACCCAAAATATGCTGCCAGTCAAAAGTTTGGATACACTCTCCTATTAAATCAAATCGGTAAAATTGTCCAAACCTTTGACTGGTACTGTATATGCTGATGACCTGGTACTGTTGTATATTGTGCAAAAAATTTGAGTTAAATTTTAGTTTAAAATCTTCTATTGATCCATCAAATCACTCTGAAATTGATCCTAATATATGGTTTGTCACTATTTGGGTCATCATGGCTGTGTTGTAAACTCCAGGATGGAGTGGAATAAGAGCAATAATTATCATACTCCATCAGTAATTGTTCTTGTACCATGAATGTAAAGTGTGAACATCAACAATACAAGTTATTACGTAATACGTTTCCTGTCCATCGGTCACTGTTGTCTTTAAACCAGGTATTACATCATCTGTTAACCTGCTAAATCTTTTTAATTTGAAAGCATTTATGTCTGTAGAAAATGTGAACCACCTTTTCATTTCTTCCAAGACCATACACATCTTTGAAAGGTTATGTTTTGATATGTCAGAGCAGACAAAAAGTACAGAAAGCTGAGAATGAGGACACACTGACATGGCAAGAAGGACGATGGTAGTAGAAGAATGGAGGCAATGAGTAGAAGAGAAGGATGAATGGATATTTTCTGTGCCCAGCATTCTTACCTCTTATTGGTGTACCACCTGTGAGGTAATATGAATGCAAATAAGATTAAAGATAACCATTAGTAAATAGAGAACAGGTGAAACAACGAAAGACAAGGATATCAGGAAAGCAGAGAAGAAGAAAAAAAAAGCATAGATAAGAGAAGCTGCTAGTCTCGCCACAAAAAAGTCTTCTTATTCATGTAAAGATATATTTGTTTTGTCTAACAAGGCTGACAAATAAACATAATGATCACTTCCAACCAAAAATAATTTCATAAATGCTGATTGAGAAAAATATATTCCTGGTGAATATATTTCCATCAGTATAAATCTGATTAATTTTCCTTCAGTGTAAATCTGGACAGCATCATAAATGTATTTAATTTGTGTGTCATTACCCAAATTTTAACTGAGACTCAACTGTCAGCTCTTTACACTCCTTTTCCAGCCTGATTGTAACATTGCCTCTACTTTCACCAAATTCAGTATGGGAGTAGAATGGATTTTCTAAACTATTGGAGTTTGAAATAAGCCTGAAAATTCACAGCAAAAATGAGTTTGAAAGTAGCATTATACCCTGCCTGTGAGGCTGGTTGGCTGAGCATTAGTACTCTCCACAACACTTGCCAACTGTTTTTAGTAAACATAAAAGTCCCTTACTTTCATTTTTTCCTAGAAAGCTGTTGACTAGCCAGCTCCTGATCCTTATTCACCATTAGGAGCCCTATTATTTGTATTTTTCCCTCCAGCATCGTTCCAGGCAGAAAAAACAAACACTGATTGTCGCTTTGAATCAACATATAAACCTTTTGTAAAAGATATTATGATTTTTTCAATACAAGATAAGTGAATCCTGCTGTCAGGCTCCAAAATGAGAATAATGTATTATTATTTATTATTTATTATAATAATAATAATAATTATTATTATTATTATTATTATTAATATTATTATTATTATTATTACAGCAGCCAAGCTATGACATATTTAAATATAAGATATATATATATATATATTGTTTTTTTTTCTTAATTATATAATTTGAGTCATTTGAAATGTCATCTGTGTTTCCTCTGTGCAAAATTCAAGGTATAATAAGCTCAAATAATATCTAAACAAGATTTTTTATTGTCTGTTTTTTCCCCAATAATGATAATGCAAAATATGATCACAAAATATTTGCTTTATCAATTAAAATCAATGAATTTGCAGCTTGCAGTTGCAGTTGTGTTATTTCACAATATACAATATTTTGTAAAGAAAAATGTAAAAAATGAAAAAAAGCAGCTCATTACATATAAATATGAAAAAATAAATAAAGGGGAAAAAGACATTCAGAAGCATGCTCCTCTAAATAATTTAAGCCATATTATGTCACAGAAGGAGTTGTCCCTGCTTTGGCATTTTTGTTTTGTTTGTTTGTTCTAGCTGTGATGAGATGTGTGAGATGGTCTTTTAATTCTCATCATTGCAAATTAATGTACCTTCTAATGGCGTTAAATTTCATGGCTGGCTCAACTTTATGCAGGTGATTAAACAGGATGTCATTTATTATAACTCTAAATGTAGTAATAGGTGACGCTAATTTTACACAGGAGCAGAAAGCACACTAAGATTTAATGAAGTTCCATATAAGGAGTAGAAGTTTTATCTATGTGAGACAAATAATGAATGATGCTAACTGCTTGTAGCCGTCACTGTGCCCATATTAACCTGGCACCAGTGCGAAACACAAACAGATATGGTAAAGAAAAAGTGAGGACTCCAGCTTGAGATGGGAATCTTGATCTGGTATTTGGCTCATAGCATTACAAACAGATAACTAACACTAGTAACCCACCGGTACCAATGGCTTAGTTCTCCAACAATTGTCTTTTTTTTTGTTTTTTTTAACCACAATTTAATTTCCATTATTTGTCTTAATTCTTGTTATTTCCTGGTCTCGTTGACATCTAGCAGGCTCATATTTATAACACCATGATCTGTCCCGTGTGTGTGCATTTGCATTTTTGGAGGAAACATTCTGGGTCTAATCATATCATTAAACAAGTCCTACCATGGCCACTTTCCCAATGTTTTTATTTCCCCTATAACATACTTCTTGCTACATGTTCCCACACTTTAAGTCACTGGGTTTGCTAACCTGTTGATACATTACCCCACATTTTGACTTGTGCATTTTAACTTTTGACTTGTGTTTTATGACTTTGATTAATTAACTGCCATATTTATTACATGAGATATTGCTTGATGACAACTATAAAGATCATGTATGTATAATTAATGTTACCCCTACATTACACGGTTAAACTATTCAAGTTTTCCTGAATCTAAAAGTAAATGTGAAGCAGAATACTCCCAACAATTACATTTTATTTGACATCCCAAAGAATTTAAGCTAGCTGTGGTTAGGTATATAACAGCTGTACAAACAGCAGATATGTGAATAATTTGTGGTTCAACTCCTCAACTCCACCTTAGACAGTTTGAAAAGATGTAAAAAATAGTATTAAAAAGTTCATTTTAAAAGAGAGACAACAATTATTTTTTATCTAAATTTGATCTTCATCAGGTCATAAGTGACTTGATAAAGGTTCAAACTGGATCAAAATGTTGTAACTTCTGGTGGTGAAAGTGGTGGTTACTATGCAGATACCTGAATCTGGATAATAAACCAAACGCTCTTAGTTTGACAAGAAAACAAAGTGTCAGATTTGTGGTGAGAGATAGCAGAAGGGGTGCACTGGAAGCTGTGTGGCCCCTGGGAATTTGATAAAGGGCACATCAGCAGCTTCCAGATGGTGACACTGGACAATAATGAGATATGCCATGACTCCTCCGACGCCTGTCTGGCAGCTACTGTACATAAATCCTACACTTCAAACGAAATCAGGGTGTCATGGCAAATTTCAGGGTTCATTGTGAAAAATAATAGGCACTTTATTATATTTTCACAATGTTTGGATTGGAAGAATTCATTTTCTGTCAGTGACCATCAAAAGAGTTTATATGGTTTTACTGGACTGTATCTTTATAGTATATATCCAGGAATTTGTACCAACTCCGCGTATGTATTAAACTTTGTGTGTATGGCTATCCACTCAATTTCAGATATTCTTGTTTTTTCCTAATACAATGAAACAATCGAAAAATCAATCAGAACATTTAATTTTCTGTTAAAATGGCCCTTGACCCATTATCACAGGTGTGACATACAGTAAGGTGTGTAAAAAAGAAGAAAGTCACAGATTAAGCTCAACATCTGTAATTATCTGCACACTGTACATCCTGTAAGATTGACCATATTTCATTTGCTCCGATTTCAACCATTTTAAAATTCCTCTCTTGCAAGGCCCCCAATATTCTGAAACTGCAGTGTTACATCATATTAGTGCCCCTGTAAGAGCCTGAACAATGCATCATCATCAGTGAATACTGAATGATGGACAGCTTTATTAACATATATTTTAATAATCAAGATGGGGCAACAGCTTATTGGGATCTTAATAAGGAAAGATGGTGACTCTTCAGACAGCTGGAAGCATCTTCAACACGCAACCAGCAAGTGTTCATTAATTTCTCTGTGGGAGTTGAAAGCTAGCCACTGTTGTTGCAGGTCTGTAGCATCAGTATGCTGTGAAGCTGAGCTCAATCTGAGGGTACTTCTTCAAAACTAAAAAAAATGGAGTACTTCATTGATGATATACATTTATAATCAGGAAAAATATACACCTCCCTATGTAACACTGTTGGATTTATTTGGTATCAACGGTAAGAGAAAGCAAATAGTAATGAATAACTTGAATTCCAACATTACTAAATAACACAAAAAATAATCCGATGCAAAAGTAATTCAATATATTATCTCTGAAACATGTTACACCCAACACTGCTCACCACAATGCAAAATAACTACTCAGGGACAGCTCAAGGAACACAAAGAGCCCATGACATCAAAACAGCCTCAAATTTTTCCAAGTGTTTTTCAAATTCATTAAAAATGACCAACGAAGACCTAAACTGCAACTCAACTTGTCAAATTCTATGCAAATTGTGATGAAATTCTGCCGAGCAGAGATCTGTGTGAGGACAGGTTGAGAAGAAATGCTTTACCTGAACGCAGCTGTTTTATTCGCCCATTGCTACTGCCAATGTCCACAGGCACAAAATCTTTGAACCAATGGATCTCTGGGTCAGGGTTTCCACTTGCTGCACACAGCATTGTAGCAGTACGTGTTCTCTCCACAACTTTCAGCTGGGGCCCCATGTCTATAGTTGGAAAACCATGGGGTATCTGGTCCTCTGTGACAAACACACACAGACAAACATTAGATACCGTTACTACTACCTTGAGTTAATAATCAGGTCCAGTTTCACAGCTGGCTGGCACCTCATTTCTAATACCCTTGTGTAAGCTTTTAACTTTTCTAGGGAGGTGTAATAGTGTGATACCCTTTTAGTTAAAGCAAACTCTCTGTTTCCCATTTTAAAAAAGCAAAATGGAAGTTTTTTTTTTGTTTTTGTTTTTCTTTTAACTACCCCAGCAGCCTCTGTTAAGGTGATTGGCAAGTTATCCCGAGTCTTCTAATAGAGGACGTGCTCGCCAAATTAAGGAGATCTTCAAAGTGCTCCTTCCACTGCTCAACACTATCCCCAGTTTGGGCATAAATTAGCTTAATTAGTCGTAACTGCTCTCTCCTGTAAGTGAGACCGTACATTACTGATAGATGCATTCTTATTTTTGATTTCACACCCTCAAATCCTTCATTTACATCTGTATTACATGATGCATTGGCTATAGCTTATAGGTCAGGCCATTGTTCCAAGGTCAGGGATTCATAGGTTAGTGTTGAGTGGCTTAACAAAACAAACAAACAACAAAAATCCCTTGAAAATGGTCAGGTAGAAGAAATAGACTTAAAATGAGTGACGTGTGTAAACAGCTTTAACTATGAAATCTCTTCAGTTGTAAGTGAGGTGAGGGCAGAAGTCTGATCTTACCTTCTAAGACGGTAAGCTTGGCACTGGTATTGATCTCTCCCACACTATTGGAAGCTGTGCATTCATAAATGGCTTCATCACGGTGGGTCCTCAAAGGCTGGATACGTAGCACTGAGCCAGACCCATCATCAAACTCAGTCACCTGACCAGATAAAAGCAGAGAGCATCATTACCAGTATCATTATATAAATCAATGTCTTTTTGCCGTTTAGCTGTAGTCGGGTACAATAGTTTCTATAATTACTGCTTGTTCTTTCATCAAAGCAAAGAAAAGTTGGAATGAAACTGAGGAATAGTGTCTAAATCATTTGTTTTATAGTCAGTTAGAAATTATTCTGATGTTCTCTGGAATAAGCATTCCCCTCTGAATGTGGTTCACCATTCACCATTCAGTGACATTTTGGCTGACAGCGACATGATTTGAGGTAATTGGTCTAATCTTATTTTTCAGTTGTACTATTATATACTCTAAGATATCTGGGATTCTATTGCATTGGTTGGTGTACAGTTGTAAATCATAAATAGCTCAATAAAATGTCTAGTACTCTGGGTAAAATCCTAACACACTAATCTGCAAACATATGCAAAACCAACTCATTTCCATCATGACTAAACAGCCTGAGTCTAAGTATTGACTGGAAATGGAACACTGAAGACGGGATAGAGCTGACTCTACTTCTTGAGGAAGCTGAGATCGTTCAACATCTGCACCAAGATGTTGTATATATTCTATAAGTCTGTTGTAGAAAGTGCAATCTGCTTTAGAGCCATCTGAACCAGAGACAGAGAAAAAGCTGAATAAACTCATCAAAAAAGCTGGTTCTGTGCTAGGGACTGATCTAGAGCTTGTAGAGATGATCGTACAGAGAAAAAGGCTGCAGAGCTGGTGAACAGCACACTCTCTGCACAGCACTGTGAGGAAACAACAGCTCTGTTAGTCAGTAGCTTCTTTGGTTAACTACAACAAGTAACAGTGCTAATAAACACAGAATAATATGAGTGCTTATAATGACGAATGACTAATTGAACTAGAAAAGTTTTTTTTGTAGAATTATATTGTGGAATCAACTCCAGCTCATAACTACTTCATTAAACAGCATTAAATTATCATTGAATCAGGAGTTAAGTGAAGCGATACCTGATAAAATAGGGTCTGAGGTACTCAGGAGGGTGCATACCTCATCTATTTATGCTCATCATAGCCTCATGTAATGTTAAATTGTGTTCAGATCTCCCTGCATTAAAATATGGTTATAAAGTTGTGGACCAAACTCATGCCCCCAAATTTTGGCTTTGTCCATCATGTACTGGAAAGATATCTTTACTACACTCTGTGAGTGCTTCCATTATAATACACATAATGTGATGGGTTTGCATACTGGGAAAGAAGTTTGTTTTTTTTGTTTTTTTCAATCAAAATGGCTGGCACACCAATAACTAAATTTCGAGAGGACAAGACAGCAAAATATTCTTTATCTATTGCTATTTTCACCATGATAATTGTATATAATATTGTTTATTATATATTATAGAACATGTCAATATAAATATTTTACTCCTGAAACATTTTAATTATTTCTGTTTTTAAATACTACACCAGGACCTCTTTGTTGTATTTAGTGACTCAACAGTGTTGTAGGAAAAAGAAGTGAAGCAGGGAGGATTTTATACCAAAAAGGAAAAGGATGAGTTTTATCCTGGGATAGGAGGAGATAGTGAATAAGAATCCATCCATCTGAGATGGAGTAAGTGTAGCATGAGCAGAGAAGCCTGGGCTTCCTTTTCCCCAGCCATTTCACCAAACACATCTGGGGGGATTGTATGGCTTTCCCAGACTGGCTGAGAGACACAGTCCCTCCAGTCCAGTATTCCCTGGGCCCTCCTCCCTGTGGGACATGCAGAAAACCTCACCAGGCAGGGAGGCATTTTGAACAGAACTGGTGACAAAGAGCAGCCTTGAAGGAGTCAAACTCTCACTGGAAACGTATCTGAGTTGCTGCCGGCAATGTGGACCATGGTGTGACACCAGTCAAAAAGGGACCAGAAAGACCTTGTTAAGGGCCTGGTACTTCATACCCCATAAACACTCCCTGCAGGACTTAGTCAAACATCTTCTCCAGTCTAGAAAACATGTGTAGATTGGTTGGGTAACACCCATGCACCTTCCAGAACCCGGATGAGATTGTAGACCTAGTCCACCATTCCACAACCAGAACCAAATCCAAACTGCTTCACCTAATCTGAGGTTCAACTAAAGGAACTTTCTCTCCTAGAGCCAGATCACCACTGTGGCTGGGTGTGAGCCCCCTACTTGGAACACACTCTCTGGTATCTAATTAATGTATCTGGTTCTATTATCATACTAGAATATTACTCTGTTATTTTCATGTGCTATTATTATTGAACATGTGCAAATTGCCTAAAAAATATCTGATGGGTTAATATCACTCAAAAGCCATAATTTGCTCATTTTCTAAATTCAGTTGTACTTAAAAACTAAAATCGTCCTATTGTCCACTATAGTTGACATGCTGCAAAATGAAAAAAAAAAAGTAAGGTGTTTTGTTAGGTCCATTTAGTTTGTAAATCATACACACACCAAAAAAAAAAAAAAAAAAGAAGAAATTGAAAACAATTTTTGAAAACTTTCTTTTGTTCTTAGGTGGTTGAAATAAGATATGTAATGGTCTTGCTGCATATAGAGAAGTATAGAGCTTCAGAGATCTGGGGACAGCTCACAGGTTATACCTCAAAGCGCTGAGAACTGACTTTCTTCCCCTTTTTCATCCAAGTGATCCGAGGTTTGGGGTCTCCCACGGCCTGACAAACGAATGATGCCACTCCTCCCGAAATCCCCGTTTGATCATCTGGGGATTTCATGAAGCTCGGCATGCCTAAGGGAAAAACAGCAAGACAAAAATGACAGCAAGAAGAGGTCAAACTGAACAGCCTGGATCAGACTCCCGAGTAAGAAAAACCTACAGAAGTCCTGAAAGGCAAGTAAAAAAATAATAATAATGATCATTTGGATGGTTGTCCATCTTTTGGTGCTTACCCAAAAGTTGGTCAACCATCCAAATTAATTTTCCTTCTGACTGTGAGACTTGTGAGCAGGTGAATGAATGAATGAATGAATAAATGAATCAATGAATCAACGAATCAATGATTAATGAAAATGAATGTACTGTAGTAGCTAAACCATATGACTGGAAATTTTATTTACAGGTAGATTTTTTTCTCACATAAAATGGTGGAAAAAAATTGTGTTGACATTCAGTTCAACTCTTTGTTTTTGTATTTTGCCAGAAGAAGGAGTTGAAACGAGCCGTTGCCCTTGAGTGAAGCCACCTTAAAGTGGACCTGGCATGATCATTTCCACTCCTAGACTAACTTTATAGCTATAATAACTTCAAATAGCAAATGCAGAGGGAAAGTTTTCTATCCCCATGCTATCCCTGACAACAAGCAGATATGGCAGGAGTGGTTGATTTTCTGGGAGTATGATCAGGGATGGAACTTTGAACTAGCTTTTGTAAAGTGTGGGCATGCATAAAACCTCATGACTGAGATGACACTGGTCACAAGATAGGGTAAAAAAGGGTTACCCTCTGTTATTTCGTAGGTTTTACATAAAGAACATAATAGAAAATCATCTCATCAGCTCTTAAAACTGGAGGAAAGACATTTCAAGAGTCTTAGAAAACCCTTCCAGACAGAGTTCAAACTCATAAAATCTTGTGATGGAACCTTATGAGAGCTGTGTAAAAAGAAAATGCTCAAATCAACACCAAACCAAAACAAGTAAAATGGGTCAAATCACAGAAAGTGATTTCTTGAAGTAAATTACTATTAAAGGTTTTTCCACATGCTCCCACGTCCACACAACAATGAGTTTTATTGTCTGGACATTTTGTTCACATACAACCGGTGTTTTGGGAGCCTGAAAATTATAATTTTATAAATTAGGTCAGAAT
Source organism: Melanotaenia boesemani (assembly GCF_017639745.1). Taxonomy (NCBI): domain Eukaryota; kingdom Metazoa; phylum Chordata; class Actinopteri; order Atheriniformes; family Melanotaeniidae; genus Melanotaenia; species Melanotaenia boesemani. Next base: position 18,032,330 of record NC_055695.1, on the reverse strand, counting down.
GAATAAATCTGAAATGTAGTCGTATCTCATACACATCTTTCCTGAACCGATGACCCCATAGCTCCACCTCTCCCTTAACTCGTACGCGTAAACCCTGCCAACGGCTACAACATCGGTGGATTACAGTGTTGCATTCATGCTGCGGAAGCTGTTATCATGACCTGGCTTTTACAGCAAAATCAGTTTACTTTATATGTTTGTTTAGATTACACATTGCACATGTTTCATATCTTATTATCACACATACAAGTTAGCAGCAACATCAACACAGAGCTAATATGCACTGCTCGCAATAAGTTAGAAATATTCAACAATCAGGTGAAAGGTACAGAAAATATAAAATTTTCATGCTACATAGATATTATATCATGAAAGTTTTCAAGCAGAATCATTCAGTGGTAATTTCTTCATTTTAAACAATTATTTTAAACCAAAGCTAAAAACTTTGTTACTTGTCATTTGTTAGGTGTTGTTTTGGTCTTACAATGTCAAAATGAAGAGGACTGTTTTGAATACAAGTTGTGCTTGAACCAAAGCATTTAATGGTCAATTCGTGGTTCAGAGCAAAAGGTTATATTGCATGTTGGGTACATTCTGACATCATACAAAAAGCCAAATATCCCTGAATTTTGATGCAAAGAAAGATGAAAATAAACGTCAAACTTCACACAGACTAAATTAACTATTTACACTAGAAGAATTGATCCACTGTGTGACAATCATCCACTTGCTCTTGTAAATAGAATAGAATACAATAGAATAGAATTTTATTAATCCCCAAAAAAGGAAATTAGTTCTATATAATATCAATAAACAACTCTAAACCTGTGAGTGTGAAATTTAGAGGTATTGGGTATTGTGTAACAGTATAATGGGAGAAGTGAGTTAAAACAAACATATGATGTGGAATATTTTATTTCTGATTATGTCTTTTGGAATAATTCAGTTAATCCATAAATATGAGCCTAGTATGAGGCGCAGTGATGTTCACCATTCTTAGGGCATATTCACACTGGCGCAGTGTGGTCCGCTTTAAACAAACCCTGCTCCACTTCTACGAAAAGCCTGACCCGGGTTTCGATTTACTTGCAAATGAAGTTTGGTACAGTGCGCTGATAGTAGGAAAGCAAACGGTTCATCCAGTGGACCAACAAGATGACGTGACATAGGATGTGATGTACTGCAGCATGTCAGACTCGCTGCCTATCCTGCTGCTTGTACTGGACAAACTCTTGTGAAAATCGTATTAGGTTTAAACACCAAAGTAAAAAAAGAAACCCCCAAACTGAATACATTTATTGTTGCTCCATTATGGCGTTATTATTGTGCCTCATTCCAGCTGTGCCACAATTCCAACCAATCACAGGCTTGGACAAAGTTTTCCTGATGGCTGCTTTGCTGCGTCGTGATAACGCTGTAAAAGATGATTTCTAAGGTCAAGAGAAGCTTGCAAGATTTAGATGCTTCCCTGTTTTAAAACACCTGATTCAAGTGAAAGAGTCACTTAGCCAAACTTGATCAGCTGTTGGATCCATTTAATAATAATCAGATGTTTTTGTTGTGACTAAAACTTTGACCTTCCATTGATAAATCAATGCAAACATAAAAATGTGAGTTGGAATTTTCCCTTTTCTTTCAGTTGGAAAGATAATTAATTTTCTCAGAGATGCTTCTAACATCTATAACCAATAACCAATGTAGATAAGTAGAAAATAATGTTAGATTAATTAATCAATGTGAAAATTGTGATGTGAAATATAAATACAACCATTAATTGTCTGTTTTTCAGTCACACAATACACCTAACCAATGAAGCTTATTGCTCGGTAAATCCGTTAACATGAGCTGATCTGTGAGCTGAATGGATAGTATTAGTACTCACTTTCTGCGTGAGAAGGCAGAACTAGTCTAGCCAGCAGTAGTACAAGAAGGACTGCCATGGTGAAAGGTACCAGCCTTCTAAGGTCCATGTCTGACTGCTGGTACACTCTCCTCCAGCCCTACCACTGGTGTTAATCAGCTTTTACCCTCCCAGTCATCAGATTCATCGGATGAGACCTGCAAAGACAAAAGAAAAATGGTTTTCAATTTAAACTTCTTTTTACTCAGCATTTATCAAGCATACAGTACTAGTCAAAAGTCTGGACACTGGTTTATTTTCGATGAGTAGACGTGTCCAAAACTTTTGACTGGTTCTGTTTCAAAAAAGATTTTTAAGCAAGAATAAATATGTCAACATTTATTAATTAAAGCAAAACTCATCAAATAGTTTTCATATTTTTTCTTATTTTTACATGTAGGAGGCTAATAAAAGAATAAATGTGATCTCTATCGGTTATACCGGTCAGTACTGGTAGTGTTTTGGATTAACTGAAAGGATATCAAGGAATTGTTTGGACAGCCAACTAAAATATCACCCCAGTGATCCAGCGCAGTTTATTTCAATTCAATTCAATTCAATTCAATTCAATTCAATTCAATTTTATTTGTACTACTGTTTCTGAAAGCATTTTTAAAGATACAACCCCAACCAGTCCAACTACAATTCAGTTCACTGTAATTAATCTAACTGTAACCCAGTTAAATCAGATTCATTTTAACTGTGTTAATATGAAGCTAATTCATTAAAAGTTGTCAATGGACAGCATTGAATCTTCTCTTTAGTTTAAACCCCTGCACTGAGCAGTGTAGGATTGAGAGGACAAGACAGAGGGGTCAACAAGCACCATAGCTTTAGGTTGAGGATACTTGCAGCAAAAGAACACAAGTTGATGACAAAAATAAAATTATTTATTTATACAAGTAGAATAAAGAGGGAGGAGAGGAGTTCAGTGCATTATGGGATTTCACTAAAGACAGTACTAAGTATAAGCTCAAAGATAGTGAAAGTGTCTGTCTCCTCAGCCCAAACTGGGAGCTGGTTCCACAGTGAGGGGCCTAATAAGTAAAGGCTCTGCCTCCCTTTCTTTAGGGCACATTCACACTAGGATAGTTTGGGAGACTTGGCTTGATTGGGTGGGGAATTCAAAAAAATTTCACACATTCCTCTAGTTTGGTTTGCTTTCATACTACACTTTACTCAAGCGGACCAAGAAGAAAAACAAAAAGGAGAATAAGTCTGTAATTTAAGTAACTTATTAGTTTCCTCTGGCTTAGATCAATTAATCTGGACCCCGATCCCCCGGCACAGATCCTTACCACGGGAAACCAACAAGGACCCGCAGCCATCAGCCCCCCCACCAATATCCAACCTCCAATGCGAGGTAAAGCTGGTGGTATTCTAAAAATTTTGTGCTACTGACTCCATATTGTGAAGTGAGAATATCAAATGACAAGAAGTTTCCTTTTTCTGCTATATGTTCTGCTTTATTCCTTTATTTTTCCATTGCGACAATCATCTTTTTATTTTGCAGGATGTCAGGGTTGTTCCAGATGGGTGTAAGCTTACATGGAATAAGTAAAAGCTTGGCAAATTTTAGAAATTTCTAACAAGCCAGTTAAGAGGAACTGATGTTAATGCTTTTAAAACACTTATGTGGCTTTATGTGGATCTGGGTTGTTTGTGGGAATTAAAGACTTGAACTTGAACTTTGACTGCTACCACAAGAAAAAATACTTTCAGGACATATACTATAACACTAAGCATTTTTTGTACACACTAAAACAGAGTAAAAATAGTCAGTACAGTGAAGAAGCAAGTCACCCTTCAATAAAATGACACAGTAGATGTGTGACAAGGAATCTGTAGGTCCAGTATGAGGACTGTGTGACTGGAGGCAGGGGCAGCATGTCACACACTCAGACATGTCATTATTGTCATCTCCATGCAACTTAAATGATGCATTCCAGTCAGTGGCTTCAAAGCAGTTTCCTTCAATAACCTCCTGAAAGTCCTTTTGATCACAGGTTGCTGCTGTCCAGTGGTTGTATAGGAGGGGGTAAAGAAAATCAGTTTGTGGTATGTTTTTTTAGTGGAGGATGTAAACGTTTCTGACAGCTGTATATGTTATTTAGATCTGCTTTTGCCTGTATTTCTGAGATCTGAAAGTCAGGTAGAGACCATTCAATCAAGTACATGCTCCTTCTGTCATGTCCAGGTCAAACACCTATTTATTGCATTTCTGGTATTCTAGCTGTTTCTTCATGGGCACTCCAAGTGTGTCCACTTTATATTGTAGTGATTAAACATTCTTTATGAAGATAAAAGTAGGTAGAAATTATTTTAAAAGGGAAAAACATTTTTAGAGATTTGATATTGTTTTTAATAAATACCCACAGACTTAATGGTTTTCTAATCCGTGTAAAAAAACAAAACAAAAAAAAAAAACAACACAAAAAAACAGGTAACCAGAACCAACAATGAAACTATAATCATTTAATGATTATAGTTTCATTGTTGGTTCGTTGGTCGTTGGCAGATAATCACTATCATTATCTGCATCTAAATGATTCATGTGTCAATGAGACACATCCAGTTTGTGTTAATGTACTGGCAGGAGTCATTTTGGCATTATGTCTGAAAAAAGGCAGGCGCCCAAAACGTCATACTAAATTTTTTAGGAACAGCTTCTGGTGTGTGGCCTTTGTTTTTTTTTAATCTTATTTACAAAACTCTAAACCTTTGGTATGTGTATGATAAGAAAAATCCCAGCAGAGATAAACTAAAGAACTCTATATCAATGTGTGTGAATGACTGAATGTTTGTGCCAGAGACTGGAGCTGCTAAGCTGCTGTTGTCTCTCATGTGGACACTAATGGCTTTTTGTCTGGGAAGGTTTACTCACTTTAATCACCAATGTCTTCTTCCTTCATATCTTTTAGTTTTAGGTTTGATAGCTTATACTGTCACATATGCACTTCCTTTGGTGGATATGAATCATGACCATATGTCCAGTACATAATGTTCCTGTACAGTGAACTGTGAGCTGTTAGCTGAATAAGGAGAGGGCAGGCAGGGTGCTGGCAATGTTTCTCTTGGAGCATGATGTCCATGATGACTCGAGGTTTGGAGGCTGCTGGCACAAAGGCAGCCTGGTCCAGGCTTTAAGGGGATGTGACCCACTGAGCCTGGCACTGCCCATGGCCCTGGCAATCTGTTGGTTTCCTTGATACTGCAAAGCAGGGCAGGGTTGGGTGCGGCAACACCTTATATGTCAGAGCATCAGCTGGGTGTCATGCCAAGAAAAATGAATGTAATTCACTAGTTAAACTGGCTATATAATTGTTTATTCCCAGCCAGGAACAACTGCACTAGTGATCAAGTCATTTGTTACGTTTATTATTGCAGCTTCAAGATTTTTGGCCATTAGTTCCAGCTTTTGGCAGGAATATTGGCCTGATAGGTATTGATTATTGCACAGAAAAAATATATAATTTCAGTTGTTTTTTATTGTGTTTAAACACACGTCGATGTGCTTTTAACAGTTTTTTTTCTTTTCCTATAACCTCTCTATCATTTAGGTATCAATTCAAGACTATTTTCTCTGGTTTAAAGTACTAGTAACCTTGTAGTTCCACACTGCTGTGCTGATCTCCACTGCTCTTTTCAGCTGCAATCTCATCCTTTACTTGACTGTGCAAGTCACAGTAAGTCTAGCAAAACCACATATTTTTTATTAAATTTAATAACTCTGTTGCTTACCTACTTGCAAAATTTCTACAGATTACTTATACTCCTTGTTCTCTCTGGTGTTGTCGTTTTATAAAAAGAATATTTGTGGTTTTTTATAAGATTACATGTTTAAGAAAAGGACATGTTTCTTGATAAGTGACCAGTGAGCCAAAACGTGACTTCATGTGTGCTTACATGAAGAGCCTTGACACAGCCAGGTGAGAACGATTTAGTTGATTTTAGTTATATGGACTAATGTGGATTTACTTTAATTGGATCACAATGAATTGGCTTGAATTGATTATGTCTATGAAGTGTCTTGAGATGGCTTTGTTGTTGCAAGTCAAACGAATGCTTCAACTGTTGAAGCTGAAAACAAAAGCCAAAAAATGAAGTCGAAATAAACACACTGGCTCCATCAGTGGTTCCCAAATGTTGTGCCTTGGCATAGTGGTGTGTCACGGGCTGCCTTGGGCAATTCACATTTGCAGATGAAGGGCGTTGACATCCCAGAACAGTCACACTGCAGACTCAAAAATATTATTATAAATTGCATAAATTGCTGCCACTTTTGTGCATGGGTAATATCATCATTTTGACAAAAGTGGTCACGACTAGACTGTAAATGAACATCTAGAGATTGATAAGAGCGATCATACATGCATAGGAGCTATTTTGCACAGTTCTGATTATAGTCATGAATAAAGTAATTCATGCAAACCTGACTTATCTAATATATGCAGGGGATGTCATTAGTACCTTCAACTTTGTTCCAGGAGATGGAAGCAGCAAGGCTGGTCATACTTGGGTCAGTCCTATGGGACAAAGGAGAGATCTCAAGCTCAAATGCAATTCTAAGTTTTGAACTTAGAAAACTGAATATTTTATTTGTATTTGTATCTTTCTGAGATTCCCCCCTGCCCCCCCCCCAAAAAAAAAAACCAAGATTTTTTAATTTGTATATTTATTTGTTTATTTTAGAGATTTGTCTGCACTGGTTTGGAGGTGGTGTTGCTTGGGTATTTACTCTTTGTCACTCTTACACTTTTTATCTTTTGTTATGGTAAGTTACTGTGGTGATGGGGGTGCTTTTCAACAAATACTAGCAACTGATGGAGCTTTCCGTGATCTAAATAATGCCCAGAATAAGACCCCATACCCCCCACGAGCTAAAGAGTTGTGGAAGGTAAACAGGAGCAAGATGCAAAGGGAAGTAGAGAATGATTAAACCATTTCTTCCTTTCATCCACATGAAGACTGTCAGATCGCTGGTAATAAAATGGACCACACACACACCAAAAAAAAAAAACAAAAAAAAAAACAGAATTTAAGTATTAAGTGTTTTACTGACACATGGCTGTATGAGCATATACTGGACTTCTAGCTTCTCTACCTGGCTTTTAAAACACACTGGATCTGAGGTCTAACAGCCTGTATTAATTTTAGATGGGAAGACAGGGACATCAGAAACAGTGGCAAAAGTTACTTGAGAGCATTGCTGTGCTTATTAACAGATTGTGTAATCCCAGACATGCCACTGTGAAGAAGAGAATCTGTGCCCAGGACACTGAACTGTTAGCTGTGGGGTTTCAGCCGTATTATCTAGCAGCAATGTGTTATTCTAGTCGTGTTGTATATCTTATCCTGTGCTGCTGCCAACTCTGTCTATGATGTTATCAGCTCTGTCACTGCCAGGTTACAAACATAAACCTAAATGGATTCCTGACTATGCCAAATTACCAAGTTTCCCTACACTTACAATTTCCGTTTGTCAAGTGATCCAACAGAGAAAATTCAAAAAATGGATTATTCTACGTGAATGTAAGATATGTTTTGAGTGCTACTACTAGTCCTTGATTGAGAAAATTAGACAAATATCCAGTACTTCTTACCTCTATCTAGATTGTTCATTGGTAACCTGTAACAAGAAGGATTTTATGGAGGTGGTCTCAGGGGGTACTCAGAAGGGGTTCATTGTGGTTGCAGACTAGAATGCCTTCTGTAAGCCACATGGGGATGAGATCAATGCCTCGACTGATTGTGTAGACAGAATATACTGTGTAAACTTCTGGGTGGAAACTATAGTCCCCACTAGGACAGTGAGGCGCTTTCTCAAAAATAAGCCCTGGATTACCACTGACATGAAAAACCTACTGAATTTGAAGAAGAAAGCCTTCATGGAGGAATATTGAGGAGTATGCAAAAATGATAAAAAAAAAAAGAGCTGACAAAGAGGTATACAGAAAAAGAAAGAAAAAAGAAGCTTTAGCACAGTGGTGTCCAGCTCCAGTCGTTGAGGGCCACAATCCTGCAGATTTCAGGTGTTTTCCTGCTCCAATACACCTGTTCCAGGTTAAATGGCTCTGCTCAACAGCCCAAGCACTTTAACCCATTAATCAGATTAAGGTGTGCTGCAGCAGGAAACCTCTAAAACCTGAAGAACACCCCCGCTTTAGCATAGCAATGTGAGGGATGTGCAACTAGAAGGATGTCTGGACTCAGCATTAAAGATGAGGTAAGGAGCCTGTATAGCTGATGGAAGCTTGGAGTATAAAGCTGCTGCTCCACTGCTTCAAATGCAATCAACTGAGTTCAGACATCTAATTAGGATGTTTCTTTTTTGGGCATATCCAACCAGATTGAAATCCTGGGGAATATCTAGAACAGGCTGGATTTTATATCTCCTGTGGCCTGAGAATGTCTCAAGACCCCCTAGGAAGAACTGGGAGAGGGATGTCTGGGTTTCCCTCTTGGAGCTGTTCCTCCATGTCTTGATTTTGGATAAGCAAAAGAAAATTTATGGACAGATGGAATATTTTGTAAAACAAATGAGGTTTTAGGGAATTGATAATTACTGCAATGGCCCTTGAAGTAGGCTGCAATTAGACAAATGCTTTACAAAGCCCACTACTGCTCTTTATGTTTAGTCAATTAAGGACCAGTACAGCAATTCTAACATGTCATTTGGATCAAAGGAATTGCATTTGGCTGGTTTAAGTCATATTTCTCTAATAGATTCCATGAAATGATTTCTTTATCATACACAAGTGGTAGTTAAGGGGTTCCGAAGAGTTTTGAACTTGGACCACCTTTTTCTTAATTCTATTTTTTAGATTTGTTTTAAGGACATATTTTTACTTCTGCCAAGGCGAAGGTTATGTTTTTGCAGGCACACTTTTGTCTGTTAGTCTGCTAGCAACAAAATTAAAAAAAAATAATGGATGGATTTTGAAGAAATCTTTAGAAAATCTCTGAAATAGAATAAGGAACAACTGGTGAACTGTCAGAGGGGATCATTTTGACACCAAGCTGACGCAGCATTACAAAACAACGGTGACGTTTACAGAGGCAATTTTTTTTTCCTTTTAATCCTTTTTATCATTTAGACGTAGACACAGCTTGTGGGATTTCTTCGGTCTTGTATATCAAATAGAAAATGTCAAGTATTTTCTAGCTTACTGCATTCACCAATCAGCTAACATATAACAAAAATACATTTTTTATGTAATTATATTTATATCAATTACTTGAGGGGGGAAAAAGGTTAGGGTTAGTAAAAAGCATCATATAATGCTAAAGTAATGAAACAGAGCCTTGGATGACGTCGACAGCTCAGTAATGAAGGCAAGGCAAGGCAAGGCAGTTTATTTGTATAGCACATTTCATGTACAGGACAATTCAAAGTGCTTTACATAAAACAAAGACATTACAGATATTTAGAAATAGTAAAAGTCATCAACACATAATCACAATAAAATAATAAATTACACTAAAATGATTAAAAGCAAGATAAGTTAAAACGTTTCCGTGCAGATTTCATGCATAGGCGCATGAGAAAAGAAATGTTTTTAACCTGGAATTAAAAATGTCTACATTTGGTGAAAGTTTAATCTCCACTGGCAGTTTGTTCCACTTGTTTGCAGCATAACAGCTAAATGCTGCTTCTCCATGTTTAGTCTGGACTCTGGTCTGGACTAGTTGACCAGAGTCTTTGGATCTAAGAGCTCTGCTAGGTTTATATTCTCTGAACATATCACAGATGTATTCTGGGCCTAAACCATTCTGGGATTTGTAAACAATCAGAATATATATATATATATATATATATATATATATATATATATATATATATATATACATATATATACACATTAGTAGTAAAATTTAACTCCTCCTTTACATGATCTCAGCAGTGTGCGGTTGGAGATTTTGCCAGGCAAATAATATATGTATATAAAAGAAAAAAAAATTGACAATTCTTTATTGCTAAAATTCTTCATATATTTAGGAGATAGAGGATGGAGGTTTTAAATTTGTTTTGTCTTTTCTTCATTTTGCTACTCTTTATCTTTTATAGATGCAATAGTTGCTTTGCAATAAGAAGTTTTTGTTTGAACCTGCAGGTCAGCTCAGCTGGGCCTTTTCCATTTGCAGAAGGGTTTTAAAATCTATTCTGTGACTGACAGGAAGCCAGTGTAAAGATTTCAAAACTGGTGTGATGTGTTCAGATCTCTTAGTCCTGGTTAAAACTCTAGCAGCAGCGTTTTGGATGAGCTGCAGATGTTTAGTGCGCTTTTTAGGAAGTCCTGTTAAAAGACCATTACAGTAATCCAGCCTACTGGAGATGAATGCATGGATGAGTTTCTCTTGGTCTTTCTGGGAGACTAAACTTTTAATTCTGTTGATGTTTCTGAGCTGGTAAGAAGCTTCTTAGTGAAGCTTTGATGTGGCTGCTGAAAGTCAGGTCTGAGTCTATCAACACTCCAAGGTTACGAACTTGGTCAGTGATTTTAAGAGCCCGAGTCTCCAGATGTTTGCCAGTGCTGACCCTCTTCTCTTTGCTACCAAACAGAATAATCTCAGTTTTGTCTTTAATTGTAGAAAATTCTCCCACATCCAAGTGTTTATTTGCTCCAGACACTGACACAATAAGTCTATTGGACTGCAGTCATCTGGTGACAGAGACACATAAAGTTGTGTATCATCAGCATAACTTTGATAATTAATGCTATAGTTCTGTAATATTTGACCCAAAGGGAGCATATACAAGTTGAACATAAGAGGTCCAAGGACTGACCCCTGGGGGACTCCACAAGTCATGGCCACTCGCTCAGATGAACGCATGTAATTCTGGTATCGATGCAGCTCTGGTAAAGGACCCAAGCATTCAGTGCAGCAATGTCCAAAGCATTATAAAACACCACAACAGGCCATCTTATAGTTGAAGCTTGAGGTGATTACTGTCTTGGCATCTTGTCAAGAATGTCTACTCCTAACTTCGTCCTATTGTAATGAGAAGAGCTGGTCATTCTCCTCCATCTGAGTCTTCCTCTTTCATTTGTTGGAGCATAGCCAAAGCTTATTCTTCATTCATTCGTCTGCTTCTCTTCACTTTTTTATTATTTTTGTTATGCAGCATTGCTTTGTCTGTCTGTCAGATTGCAACATAACTCAAATATTATGAACGGATTGATTAAATTGTCAGAAATAAATGAATAATGAACAGGTGATAACATTTGGGGGCGGTTCGGATAATCATCTGCATCCAGGAAGTTTTTTAAGGACTTTTTTTTACCATTGGGAGATAGGGATAATTATGCCATTAAAGCTTCTTGTTTTTTCAGTGTCTCTATGGCTTGGCTAAGGTCTGCGCTCTCTGAATGCTTCTAGTTATAAATGCTTTCAGGAAACATGGCATACATTTGCATAATTATACACATCCATGGACATGCTGTGTGTCCTGGTCGTGGGGAATGGCTGCTTATGGCCTGTCCTGCCCTGGGGGGGCCTCCTGGAGAATAGGGATGCCTACTGCCACCAGCAGCTCACCTTCAGGAAGGAAGTTTGCTTCCCTCTGGACTTATATCCCTGGACCTCTCTCCTTCCCTGCTTTCTCTCACACACATGTAGACATGCAAGTCACAATGGGTGGAGCAGAGGGGGCCATCTAAGTGGCCTCATTGGCTGCACCCTGTGGCAACTCGCCTCTCAGTTTTAATTACACTTAGACATCAAAACACAAGAAACACAACACACACTGGGGGACGTGCATGGCGGGCAGGGGTGCTCGTGTGGCCTCGCTCCCAGCACAGCGTGGTTACTGCCCCTCCATTTTAATTGCAAACATCACAAAATTCACAATGGTCATGAGCGGGGGAGGTGAGGGCAATAGTGTCCTCCCACACCCCTGTTTCCTGGGCACCACCAAGGACGGGCAGAGGGAGATGGTTGCCCCAGGGGGCGAGATCCAGGCTGGCTGCTGGCCTTCGGGGGTGCCCAGTCTGCTGCATTTGGATGGGGTGTGATGGGGGATGGGGGAATAGAGTTAGTGGTGGGGGCCTGATTTGGGGCTCGCTATCCTCTGGTCCACTGAGGATGTCGCCCACAAGTCATGGTGGGAGAGTTGAGTGTGATGTGGGTGTGTGAAAGTGAGTGTTGTGGATACGGCATGGGCGAGGCTGTGAGTGAGGGGTTACGGGATGGATAGATGGGGGTAACGGGTGGGTGGAGGAGGATGGGTGGTTGTGGGGGGCTTAGGATGTAGGAGGATGGGGGGATTGGTTGATGGTGTCCTGTAGCCAGAACATCGGGGTGAGTGCTAACCCACACTGGGTGGTTGTCTGGGGGGGAGCCTGGTCCTCCTGGGCGTGTTGCAGGTCCTCTGCCTTTGCCTTGCCACCGCCAGCGGCTCACTTTCCGTAGGGAAGTTCGCTTCTCTTGCATCCCCGAATCCCTCTTTTTTTGTGTCGTTGTTTTGTTTTTTTTTTATTTATTTTAGGAGGTCCTGATGATTGTAAGCCTTGCTTTCTTTTAAAAGCAGTAGGAAATTTTCTGCTGTGTGTCTGTACAGGTGTGGCAGCTTCTCGTCTGGTGTTAGTTTGGATTGAAGGGCCGTTGCCTTTTGTCTTTGTGTCTTTGCTCCTCTTTCTTTTTTTCTACTTTCCTTTTTACTGCTGTTCACTATTCTCCTTTTTTCTGTCCCTTCTGGTCAGGTTCAGCAAGATTAAGTAATTTCAGTTATTCTAAATAAATAAAATAAAATAAAATAATAAAAAAAAAATTATAATAAATCAGATTATCAAGAGGAGCCTTATACCCATCAAGCTCCCCTTGGCAAAGCAAAAAGCCCAACACAGCAGCCAGACCGTTATTCTGCTTGCTGGACAAATCAAGTAAAAAAAAAAGAAGAAATCCCAGAAACAACACAGATCAAAAATTCTAAAAATTGTAAGCACTTTAGTACTTTTGTTCTATCTATATTCTTTGATCTGGCTGGACTTTTCAGAAATAATTTACACGAACTTGGAATGTATTGGCCATCCCAAAACCAGATGGAAGAGCCAATTGTTCTGAGGAAAACAAAAAATTTTCTCTGGGCTGGAAACCACAGCCTGTTCAGGCAACAGTTACAAATTCTTTCCAGTAGTAAATGAATTCACAATCAAAAGTGAATTTCAAGGTGTAAACTTATTTGATGAGTTGCAGTAATTTACTCAAATGCTCTCCTCCACAAATTTTGCACTTTAGAAGAAAAACGTCTATGATTAGATATATTAGATTAGATAGATTAGATATGCCACTTATTTACTAAGACATGACTGTGTAGACTATTTTGCCTTAATGCAGTGACAGCCTGAGCTGATGAGGGAAGGTTTTGCATTCAGAGAGCATCCAGGGGCACATCCAAGTCACAGTTCCAACACTGGAATCTATTCATCTATAACATGCAGCAAACTGGAGTGTTAGAGAGGTTTCCCAGAGGAGACAGGCACCTTAGAGCTGATTCTTTCAGTTATAACTTAATTTCTTTGTTTAAACTTGCACTGCATTCATTCAGTCATTTAAAAAAAAGACCAGAGGACAGGCTCTAAAGACTTATTAACTACTACATTATTTTAACAGGAAAGCATCAGCTATATCATACAAATATAGCTCACTTGAAATGTGTCAAGAGGACAGAACATCAGCAGTATTTAATTTAGAGACATGTAGGCCCAGTCTCAAATATTGATCGAAATAAAGTGTTTCAAATTAAGCTTTTACAATAAGACCATCACTTCCTATTCCCAGTATGAAAATCAAACCTCTCACACCCCCACAATAGGTTGGGGCAAAAACCTGAAAAAAAAATTATTCCATCAGTCCAATAGTTTGAGATACTGAAATAGGACCTTTCAACAAGATATAGATCTCAATCACATGATTAAATCCAGCAATGAAGGACTTACAAGAAGAAACTAAGGGTTAATAGATTAGTAAAAGTATAGATCTGAAATATTGCAGGGGATTTGAAAAGAGACTATTTTAAATTGAAAGTAATAAATATTTTAATAGGAGGAATTCTAAATGGAAAAGTTCAGTGAGCTGATCCCAGAAATTGGTAGATAATCATCAGGGGTATACTGATGTGAGCTGGAAACTGATTTTTAACATCAAAAATGTAATAAGATGTAAAGGTTATTGAGTAATGTTTTGCTTAATTTAGAGAACTTAGAGTGTCAAAGTAAGACTGGCATGTTGGTGCACATCATTATTATACCAGTGTATGCAAAGTAGGCACAAACATCCACCATTTACTCAGTGATTTAGTTGGTTTGCTTGCCAAATGTCCCATTCAGACTGGCAAAACTATATACATGCTGACAAATGTTTACCTGGTTTCTTACAATAGAGGTCTCCAACCCTGGTCCTCAAGGCCCACTATCCTGCAGGTCTTAGATGTCTCCCTGCTGCAACACACCTGATTTAAATGAATGGCTCATTAAGACTTGTGCAGAGCTTGTCAGAGAGTCGTTTTATTTGAATCAGGTGTGTTGCAGCAGGGAGACATCTAAGACCTGCAGGACAGTGGGCCTTGAGGACCAGGGTTGGGGATCTCTGTCTTACAAGACACACACAAAACAATATTTTGCTGTGTAGTTTTCAATGTTTGTAAATCATATTGATTTTATAAAACATCTGGAAAATTGGACAAAAGTGTGTTGAGAACTGATATAACAGAAACAAAAAGCTCCTGAGACATGATGGTAAATCTATAGATGCTAATAAAGCTAGCACAGCTAACACATGTAATAACAACACTTGATAGACATGAGCGACAAGATTGTTTACATATTGGAACCAATGTAAATGTGTGCCAAACTTCAAAATCAAAGTAAAGAATTAAGTAGGCAAGGCAAGTTTATTTGTATAGCACATTTCATGTACAAGACAATTCAAAGTGCTTTACATAAAACATTAAAAGCATTGCAGCAGAACTACCAGATGCCTTTTTTCCTGCAATATAAAGTAACAATTGATTTATTGTCTCTTGACATTTATTATTTACAAAGTTCAAGTTCAAACTGTATCAGACTGCATTGAATCTGAATCATGTTACTCCATATGTCTAGATACAGCTAAAACTGTCATTTAACATAAAGATTCACACCCTCTAACATTGCAAAACACCCCACAAAAATAAATAAATAAGTTTGATGTTTTCCAATACCCTATTAGGCCAAGTCTACACTTATTTTGTTTCCCCTGGAGAATAGTACATCTTTTTGTGTTGTTGTTGTTCAGTTGGTGAAACGTGTCTATTTGTAGTACAAACTTGGATGTTTACTTGTCTATATCCTTTCTTTTTTTTTTTCTTTTTGCAACTATACAACTTTATTTCCACAGATTTTTTTTGTATATGCTGTGTATTGATTAAATAAAGGGGAAATTACTGTAATTGTCAAAAGATTTATATTATTCTTTGTAGCAGATGTCAATTCATAACTTCAATGAAGTAACCGCAGCTAGGTGAACTGTCTGTATGGGACAGTGTTGTGCATGAAAGAGTTCATTGAATTAGTTAATTTTTCTGTGACTGCTGAACTGAAAAAATTTGTAAATAAAGAAACTTGAGCTAGAACTCTTTCAGATTAATATGAGGTCCTATAACAGTCACAGCCTACATTTTCACCAGCTACACCAACTTCACACTATCTTACACACAATGCATAACACAGTCTAGCATAACAAACCGCCAACGCTCCTCGACAACATCGGTGCAGTCCCGCTCCGAAATAGCAAGTGGATGTGAAAAGAGAGAAACTGCAGGCGCAGATTCCTGTAAAAGTCTAACATTTCCATTCATATTATATCTGCCTGCACTTAAAAAGCAAGTTAGAATGTCAGCTTCATCAACTTTTCAAGCATCCATCCATCCAAGATCGCACTGTTAGCAGCCAACAGGTTAGTTACAGGCTTCTCAAGTTCACTCTTTCATTCTCAGTTCTAAATTAAAACAACCAAAATTAAATGAACATTGAACTAATTCAAAATTAAAATGGTGAACTATGAATGTAAACTATTCCTTCATTTTAAACTAAATGAACTAAACCTTGAGCTAGTTCATGAGCAGCATGAACTTGCACAACACTGGCATGGGAGTAGGTGTGCTCTGTGATGTTCAGTGGTTAGCCACTGGATTAATTTAATATTAATGGAAATGACTGTGTTAAAGCAGCATTTAATATCACATGTCAAGTGCTGACTCCTCGTTATCAGCACACATTATTATCCACATAATAAACCCAACCCAGCTGTTCGTGTCTTGAACAGTGAAGGAAAATGTTCTCCATGGAGTTATATTTGACACCTTAAGTCATGAAATAAGTAAACATGACATGACTGTTGCTGATTTATTTTTTATTGTTTTTTTTATCTTATGTTTACAAGCTAAAATTTGATCCTGTTGTCTCATAAATAAAAGTGAGTGCAAATTACTCATAATTGGTACACTGCAGTGATTGTTTTCATAATTTATAAAAACAGAATCAGTTACAGTGAAAAAGTGCACAAGCATTCATCGCGCCTTTGAATCAAAATCTGAGGTTCCAGATTATGTATTAATGATTAGAAAGTGCCAAGTTGAACAGTTTTATGCAAATTTCTGACAATCTGACGCTCTCTTGCCAATTTGTGAAGCTGTCACATAACTATCTATTTATCTGTGTCTGGGACAAATTTTTCCCTGAACATGTATTAAAAAATAAATAAATAAAAAATAAACATAAGAGATTTACTATCATGCTGATCAAAATGGTTATAAAATGTGTTTACTAGTTTTAAAAGGGAACAATTTCCATATTTAGAGACTGAAGTATGAGCAATTATTTATACTTCAGCTATGTTGCTTACTATTTGATCTGGTACTTTTAAAACAGCATTTAGTTTTGTCTTCACTTGTTTATGCTTGTTATCAACTGCTGATTGGGACTTGGCAACTAAGTCATATGGTTTAGTAAAAACATGAAAAACTCTTAATTAGGGTTGGAAAACATCATGTCTTGCCTTAAAATAGAAATGCTACATCTAAGGATGCTGCAGGTAACAATACTTGCTTTAGAGACTACAAAAGAACTTTACATTTTTGCTGAGTAAAAGACTGAAAAAGCATAAAGTGGGGGTGTCACATTTTTTGTTATTAAACAAATAAAAATGTGGCAGAAGCAGGACCAAGTAATTAACCCAAAATTAATGAGAAATCAAAATTCAGCTAAATGCATGACTGGCTGACCAACCAAAGTACAGAGGCAGATACCACGATGATGGCAAACCTGGATAGATGAGGATCTAGCAACATACAAAGGAAGGCAATTAGTATTTATACAGAAGGAGCTGATGACTAAATAAAGTAGGTCTGTCAATCAGAAACAGAAACGTTAAATTTATTAGAACGAAATAAAAGAAGAGGCATTTTAGAATAACTATGTTTACATCAGGGACTTGAGTTTTAAAGTGCATCCTATTGATTTTGTGTGCTAGTGGCATATTTCATTTCTGTTGATGCTTCAGTTTAAAAGAATGTGATGAAAACACAGCCTGGGAGCAACTCTGAGCACCATATGAGTGGTAACCTAGGAGTTACAGAGGTGGGCCTGGGTCTGGAGAACCCAGGTTCGGAGTGCCAACAGAGGTGAACCACCATGGACCCTTGAGCATGGCCCTTAACCCCCCACAAGTGCTCCTCGGGAGCCGGAACATGGCAGCCCACTGCTCTCTACATCTAGAGATGGGTAAAATGCAGAGCTGAATTGTGATTAATAAAGTAAAAGTTATTAGGACAACCACACGGTTTCTGAGCCCTGAGCACCAAGATGGTTTTTGATTAGGGGGATCTTTTTATCAGGAGCAATGATCAGAGTTTCTGTTTTGCTTGAATTTATCTGAAAATAATTTAAAGAGAGACAGTTTTTGATGCAAGACATACATTCCAGGAGCACAGATGAATAATAAAGCTTAGAGTCATTGAAAGAACAATACAACTGAATATCATCAGCGTAAAAATGATAGGACACATTTTTAAAACCACAAATCAGCTGACCAAGAGTCATCAGGTAAAGCAAAAACAGAACAGGACCAAGAACAGAAACCTGTGCAACTCTATAAGACAGGTTGAGCAAGTCAGACATTACAGTGCATTAATGATAACGACATTAAAAGTTCTTCCTTTTACATATGAGGAAAACCACTGGAGGACAGATCCTGTAAACCCCATCTCTGATTCAAGTCAATTTATCAGTATACTGTGTTCTACAGTATCAAAAGGAAATATCTATATTTGGAAATCGCCAAATCAACTCAAACAAGAAACTGAGAATAAACAAAATAGAAATAGAAAGAGTAACAGCTATCAAGCTTCTTGGAGTAATAATTGATGATAAATTAAATTGGAAACCACATATAAGATACATCATGTCAAACATATCTAAATCAATCGGAATATTACTTAGAACCAAAAATCTCATCAATTCAACTTCATTACATACTTTATACTGTTCTTTCATACTCCCATACTTGACTTATTGTTTGGAAGTTTGGGGGAGCGCATACAAAACAAATACAGAACCATATATATTATTATCCAGAAAAAAGCAATAAGAATTGTACGCAATGCTCAGTACAGACAAACCAACGCTCAAATTCAGAGATCCTGTCAATTTTAAAATAATATAATTCTTGTACTCAGTGATTCATTAAAAAGTACCACAAAGTATCCAGGGGTTGTTTCAGATAAGGGAAAGTACATAAGCACTATGAGGTACAAGCATGCTAAAAACATCTATGGTAAGAATCAAAACAAAATCTCATTGTATTACAACTAAATGAGTTAAGTTATAGAACAACTTAAGTGATGAACTCTTATTAAACTTAAAAGTATTTTGAAATATCATATACCACATAAATAGAGAACAGAAGCACTTTGATGTATATATGTGTGTAAGTATGAATGTATATATGTGTGTGTATGTATGTATGTAGATGTGTATGTGTGTATCAATATGTATGTGGAGTTTAATTGTGAAATTCATTACAGATAGAGTTAAAGATGTGTGTAAATACATATATATACAGTGTACATATATACACTACTGTTCAAAAGTTTGGGGTCACTTCCCTATTGAATTCCATGGCAAAGTGACCCCAAACTTTTGAACGGTATATATATATATGTATGTGTGTGTGTATATGTATGTATGTATGTATATATATATATATATATATATATATATATATATATATATATATATATATATATATATATAACTAGAATATACATAGAGGGTATGAACTTGCTGAATGACGGCTATTATGTAGACTGTAAATGAGTATTTTTGTTGTCAATAAAATTGACAAACCATTTATTGGTGTGTTATGTTTTAAAAAAAGGGGCAGCTATTATATGTTTTTCTTCTTCCTGCTCCTTTTCACGCATGGTGGTGCATTACGATGTGCTTCTGATTTGTTTTGTTATGTTGCTTATGCATAGCCATGTGAGAAATAAACATTAAAATAAATAAATAATTAAAAGCAGTTGATAAATCCTGTAAACCAGAACTGTGTAACGACCCGAGTCTGCAGCCACACATCATTGGAAACTCTCACTAGAGCAGTTTCAGTGAAATTTATTTTCTAAAATCCTGATTGAAAATTATCATGGAAATCATGCTGCTCCATAAAGGATGTCAGCTCGCCTGCCGCTACCTTTTACAAAGCTTTGGAAACAAGCGGTAGTTTTGATATGGGCCTGTAGTTTTTGCGCTCTGAGGGATCAAGATTGGGCTTTTTGAGGATGGGGTTTACCACAGCATGTTTGAAATAGCTGAAAGTGCAACAAGGTTTTCAATGGTGTCAAACAAGACTTTTTTTTTTTCGTATTACAAGAAACAAGATAAGAGAAAAAGGCTGAGAGAGCTTGCTTATTTATTTTTGTTATTATTATTATTATTATTATACATACACTGTACCCAATGGAAAAAAAAAAAAACGAGCAGGCATCAAAGCTGTACTCATAAAAAATATTTTGAAAATTCAAAGTCAGTATATATGCATCCTTGTTAAATTGTGTTTTTCTGGTCTAACAGTGCAATGACTTTGTGAACTAGGCCCTTTTAATTACAGATTTTAGGTCATAAAACCAATAGGACTAAAAAAAATTAAGTGTTGGAGAGCAGCAGCCAAAGTCTAGCACTAGTGTGAACAATTTTCATCTGAACTTGAATGGAAGGGGTAAAGATTATGATTTTTAAATTACATGTAAAAACCTATAAAATGGATAGAACAGTATATATGTTTGTGTGTAGATATGTCAGAAAAAGCTTGAGCCTTCTACAGCCTTAGGATGACAACAGCAGCACACACACTGCTGTTCTTATCATACACTGTACTGAAGCTATAAACAGAATATAACACAGTCTATCCACCTCTTCTGCCTGGATCTTATTAATGTAACTGCACGTCATCTGCATTAAAATGTACTGATTGATGGCTCTTGTCTATAACAGCACATAATAAAAGAAATAATGAGCCATTTCAATGTTGTTATAGCTGCCTCTAAATCATTAATTCATGAAAGATCACATATTCCGGTAAATTGCTGTCTTAACTGTTTCAGTGACTTCCATCAACACAAAACTCCTTTGTAAGCCAAAATTACATATATTGTCATTTTTAATTGGTTTTAATCAGGTTATATAAAATTTCAAGCCTACATATTTATATAGCATGTAATTTGCGGTTTTTGTTGTTGTTTGGTCATTTCATTTTTTTTAACTTGTATGCATGTTCCGGCTATGTGTTTATATGGTGCTCATACGTGATTTCTGCCTGCATTTGATTGATTTGAAATAGTTTGGAATGATCTGTCAGGGGACACTGAGCGCTGATGGACTTTTGAATCAACCTAATACAGTTTTCTGCGCTGCGTTTCCATCTGACATGCTCCTCTGACATCTACCACACTAAATTGACATACTTAATAACAAAATGTATTGTCTAACTCACCGAGTTGTAGAATTTTCTGGACGTTATCTCTTTGGAGAAGATCCTAAAAAGAAGAGAAGAATGATTTTCCACAAAACGACAAGTCAAAGTCTGGATTTTTCCAGTCCCGCGACACTTTTTCCCATCTTGAGCGGCGAACTAGGAGAAAATATCCGTATCCGCACTGTCATGAGTGCTGGGTAAATCCTCTGCTCAGCTCTGGGTTGTGCAGCCTTTCTCCCCGTCCTAGCATTTCCTGGCGGTCCAGGTGGCTGCTCTCTGGCAGCTGAAACCCGAACACTGTGCACATCGACCCTCGGGACTTGTCGGTTACGTTCGGCTGTTTCCGGTCTCCAGTTGGACTCAGACTCCTTTGCTCCGACAGAGAATTCAAAACTTTCAATCACACATCATTTTATATCCATTGTTATTGGAAATGTATGTCTTTGTGTGGTTTTAACTGTTACATCCAAATTTTGATGTTAGTATTTATAGTTTATCATAATCACACATAGCATGTAAGCCTGTACATTTTTGTTTTACATGTTTTGGCAATGTTCATGTTTTATCCTAGTGTAGCTATATTATACTTTAACTGTTTTGTAAAATAACAGGCTGCACATGATTTTGGTTTACACATTTATTTTTTGTTTAAAAATTTTACAGCAACTAGATATATCATAAATCTTAGTTTTCTATTGCTGGTTTAATTTTAGCACCTGTCAAAATTGATCAGCCTACAGCTCATGCAATTCACAAGGCACAACGTTTAACCTTTTTATTTTTGTAAGGGTGCAGAGCGCACCAGGTTATTCGAAGCTTTAAACCAAAAACTGGAGAGAAAATTTGAAAAAGTGAGGAAAAGAAGGAGGATGGAGATGACCAAGAACAGACATTTCAAATGCAATCAGAGCAGCTGTGGTTGACCTCGTTCTGGATAATGGCTTGGCACTGAGAAAAGCAGGAAAAGGGGGCATTTCTATGAGACAACCGTAGAGTCTCCTCCAACTCCTTTATTCATTCAGCAACAGAATATTTGAAAAATTGACAAGGTCCTTAAAAATAGCATCATTACTGTTTTTGAAATATGATCACACATTGTAGACATTTTAAGAAGTAATCCATGACAGGTTTTCAACTACTGACCCTGTGCTCAACTGCAATATGGTAAGCAAGAAGGAAG